>NC_056728.1:610654436-610704436 GCF_019279795.1 Protopterus annectens | reverse complement strand
TCTGGCAAGTATCTGGACATGACATCTCACTGGGTAAGTACACTAAGCTGCTAGTCATGTAACAAAGCACTGTGCAGGCTACAGGCACACTGGCTCAGCACTAGCCAGCGTTTCCTATGAGTGAATACAAATGTACCTGCATATATAGCAGGCTCTACAGGTATCTCACAGTACAGATTAACACCTGTGTGAAAGCGGATAACCACAACCAACATGAACACAGGTACAGCCACATATGGTAAGGTACAGTAATATTATAGTATATGGACTATCTCTTCAACACTATCCTCATATGTGCTACTAACACGCTAACCCTACATGCACTGGCTCACTACACAGTGTGGTCCGATGTCTGTCTGTGGTATGGGACATGTGGGTGTTTGGCCCTACAAACATGTAAGCAGATAGGGTAACATACAGTGGAGCAGCATGTAACATCAGATAGATCAGGACCAAGAACAATGACATCTACAACAGTCTGTACACAGGCCAAAATACATATTAATAATATGCACATTGTTGACAGTCACCATAAGTACACAGACCTCAGTACTGTACACAAAACCACAGAATGTCCAGGTTATGTCATCAGATATAACCCCTACTATACATAACATGTGTAGCAGTCTGATATCTCACTGGCTTGTTATCAGACATGATGTCACTAAATATGATCTACAGCACATATGCACCTCTTATGGATGACATATGAACAATGGGTGACAGAGTTTTGGCTGGAGGCACAAACACAGGGCCAGTATTGACATGTGGCTCTCATAACTTCATACATTTACTGTTGTAACAGGGTTTGTTGCAACATATGTCCTATGAGGGATATGAAGTCAGTAACTCTCACAGCTGTCACCATCTACAGACTGCAATCCTCACACTACCTTCTGCAGTTCACAGATAGGTGCTCTGTGGGTAACACATAAACCAAGAGGCACCACACATTGCCCAGTCTGCAGATGACCCTCCAGATGGGGATTTCCTCATAAACATAGCACTGACATGATGGTATTAAAACATGTAGGACAGCCGTATCCACACACACCCTGTTAAACCAACATTACACCAAATGCAGTATAGCAGAACTTGCAGTCTGTTGAAAGGTCAGGCACATCCCCCTCCTGTGTGTTGGTTTGTTTCCACAGTATATGGTGTTAGAGGCAAATCCCCAATGCATCTGTGATGCTATTCGCCAAACAACAGATCGAGTTCCTGCTTACAGTGAATGAAAAGACTGAATACCAACATGATGTTCCTAGATATTGGTGTGTGTTACCATGCAATTGGCTATGGGAATGTTACCAAAGCTGTTCCACATGCAATCAGCTAGAGGAGGGCTGCAATTCGTGCAGAGGCCATCATCTGATCATGAGCATCACTTAAAATACACATGCTACTGCCTAAGCAAAGTAGGTGGAAGTCTCCACATCCACCAGAGAGGAGTGAGAGAAGCATACAGAAGCAAAGATAAATCAGGGAGGGGTGGGAGAGTGGAACATAAGCATGTTTGTGTCACACACCTACCAGTACACGGTATCAAACCCCTGACGACTATGTAGTGGTATCACATGTCTATGCAATTATTAGATGCACCACATAGGTTACATGTTGAGGTGCCCTCCATACTTAAATGTGATAGTGAGTGACATCTGCAACAGTGATATGGTAGCTATATGGTAGGTGTAGTACATGTGGCTGTCCCCATGAACAGGTGTCAGCGTCAACACAGCAACACTCTCACAGGTATGCACACACATTGACACACTTGGGCAGGACCAGGAATACAATTCATCATTAGTGAGATTGCCACAACTCAGTACCGTGCAGGTATTACATGCACCACAGGGGTCATACGGAGGTTATATGAGCAAAGGGTATGTGAAGGTGTCTAACATCAGACAGCATGCTTCAGTATGCCAATGGGGGTTGTAGTGAGTGTGAAGGTGGTCATAGGCATCGTGCAACACACACAGCACAGGGTACCAGTACTGACATGCATGGGTACATTGCTTTACGGGTGTGTAGTGGTCGACTGTGCCAGACAACTATACAAGGCTAGCTGATGGGTATACCTTGGCATCAGGCCACATGACAATGGTCTGCAGTGTGGTTCAGGGGTGTAGTTTCTGGATATGCCCACACAGGTGGGTATTGTATTCACCATCCAGTCACCTGGGTAACTATTGCGTGTGGCCAATGCTGTGCATTGCTTGCCATGTATGTGTTCCTTAGTCCATGACATGGACAGTGTGTGGGATGTGCACAACTTCCACATGCATGTGCAGTGACATGTAGAACTGTACCTGGGGTGTCTGGCCCATGTTGTGTACACAGATTGTTATCATCAGATGTGCCAATCCTGGCCTCATGTGTCAGGAACTGTTAATGGACAGCAGATTGACCCTGCATCTACATTGATAGCATGATACTGGTATTCCCTAGTGTCAGTGGCATCTGTCAATACAGGGCATGTTTTTCAGTCATGGTATGTCCTTTGTGGGTCACATTTGATGGCACCACAGGTGTTGCAGGTGTCCAGTGGGGAACATAGGGAAGGTGCACTGTCAGCATGTAAGTGCCTATTGGACTGATGGACAGGGTGCTATGCCCTTTGTTGCCCACTGCAATCACACCATGGTTACTATCAGTAAGCAATATGCAGGGTACTGCCAATATAGTAGCTGTTGCCTAGACAAGTGTGTGTTTGTGTGTATGAGACATGGGTTGAGAGTGTTCTCTGCGTAATACAAAGATTGCTAACTTTGTTCACCTGGCCTTTATGTCACATGTAGAGCTATATATTTGCACCCCAGCCTCTCGGCTATTTCACATATGTTATCCCTGTATGGTGGACATTGTAATGTATACTAGGGCCAACATATAAGAAATTTGCAAAACCCACTACACATCGAGTCCAGTTGTTACACACTCACATCCACACAGGATACAAATGCCAAACACAGACATACACACACACACACACACACACACACACACACACACACACACACACACACACACACACACACACATCTGTCATGTCTCAGATTAGAACTCCTACCTAACTAGTTTATTACACTACAGCACTGTGCAGCTATAGGACACACCACTGAAATTACTGGAGTACTCCTTCCCCAAAGGTGTATTTCATAATGAATGACATCAGCAGGATTGCCAAAGTAGGGCATTTGACTTGTAGTGACTGACTAGCCTAAAATGCATTGCTCCCTACACAGACATAGACACACACAAAAACATCTACAACTGCCATGTGTGGGACTAGAACTCCTACCAGAGTTTTATATCACACTACAGCATGCAGCTGTTATAGGACACACCATGGGGGATTACTGGAATACTCATTCCCCAAAGGTGTATTTCACAGTGAATGACATCAGCAGGATTGTCAAAGTAGGTAATTTGACTTGTAGTGAATGTGACTAGCCTAAAATCCATTGCTCCCTACACAAACATACACAATAAACATCCACAACTGCCATGTGTGGGAATAGAACCCCTACCAGAGTTCTATATCACACTACAGCATGAAGCTGTTATAGGACACACCATGGGGGATTACTGGAATACTCCTTCCCCAAAGGTGTATTTCATAATGAATGACATCAGCAGGATTGTCAAAGTGGGTAATTTAACTTGTAGTGAGTGTGACTAGCCTAAAATCCATTGCTCCCTACACAGACATACACAATAAACATCCACAACTGCCATGTGTGGGAATAAAACCCCTACCAGAGTTCTATATCACACTACAGCATGAAGCTGTTATAGGACACACCATGGGGATTACTGGAGTACTCCTTCCCCAAAGGTGTATTTCACAGTGAATGACATGAGCAGGATTGTCAAAGTAGGGCATTTGAATTGTAGTGAGTGTGACTAGCCTAAAATGCATTGCTCCCTACACAGGCATACACAACTGTCATGTGTGGGAATAGTACCCCTACCATAGTTCTATTTCACACTACAACATGAAGCTGTTATAGGACACACCATGGGGATTACTGGAGTACTTTTTCCCCAAAGGTGTATTTCACAGTGAATGACATCAGCAGGATTGCCAAAGTAGGGCATTTGAATTGTAGTGAGTGTAACTAGCATAAAATGCATTGCTCTCTACACAGACAGAAACACACACAGAGTTGACATGTCTGGGATTAGAACTCCTACCTAACTAGTTTATCACACTACAGCAGTATGCAGTTATACAATGTGCCATGGAGATTACTGAGCTACGCCTCTCCGAAAGGTGCATTTCACAGTGTATGACATCAGCAACCTTGTCAAAATAGGGCATTTGAATTGCACTGACTGTGACTAGCCTAAAAATCATTGCTCTCTACACAGACAGAGACACACACACATAGTTGCCATGTCTGCAATTAGAACTCCTACCTAACTAGTTTATCACACTACAGTAGTACGTAGTTATAGGACATGCCACGGAGATTATTGGGCAATAGCTTTCCGTAAGGTGTATTTCACAGTGTATGACATCAGCAGCCTTGCCAAAGTAGGGCATTTGAATTGTAGTGAGTGTGACTAGGCTAAAAAGGCATTGCTCTCAACACAGAGAGACACACACACAGTTTCCATGTCTGGGATTAGAACTCCTGCCTAACTAGTTTATCATGCTACAGCAGTATGCAGTGATAGGATGCACCATGGAGATTAGTGGGTACAGCTTTCTGAAAGGTTTATTTCACAGTGAATGACATCAGCAGCCTTGCCAAAATAGGGCATTTGAATTGTAGTGAGTGTGACTAAACTAAAATGCATTGTCCTCCACACACAAACACACACACACATACACACACACACACACACACAGCTGCCATGTCTGGGATTAGAACTCCTACCTAACTATTTTATCACACTACAGCAGTACACAGTTATGGGATGCACCACAGAGATTACTGGGCTGCACTTTTCCTAAGGGTGCATTTCAAAGTGGATGACCTCAGCAGGCTTGTCATAGTAGGGCTATGGGGAGGGCAGTGTGTGTGCATGGGCCATAACACATTCATCTAGAGGTTGACACACCACATGCGGGCACACACAGGTTATATTCCACATGTACGTGTATACAGCTGCTAGATGACTACTTCCTTGTACAGTCATGTTGCACTGCTAGCACTTGCACCACATAGTCCATAATGCTGACAGATACCGGGTGGCTAATGTCTACAGTGAGTGACATCTGAACCTCATGTGGTTGTAGCCATTTGGCTGTGTGCTGGGTGGGACAGGCCTCATAATGGATGGCTACTTGTCACAGTCACTCTCTTCCACACATCTATGTATGTTTACTTTTGGCTTATTATAGTGTGTTGTCCTTGGATATATGCCTGTATTCCTATCCACTGTGTGTAGAAAGCATGAGTAGTGCATACTGAGGAGTGTTTGCACTAACATCTGCAACTGCCAGATATGTCTGGTCCACTGTTGTTTGCAGACATGGGCTTTAAGTGTGTGAGCATGCCCAGTATGACCTTTTAGTATGTTATTTTCTGCAATTGCCTTCATTTCTCTAAGTGTGTGAGCATGCCCAGTATGCCCATCTGTACTGAATGTGTGGATCAATTCCAGGTAGTTTGTACTCCAGGTAATGTGTTCTGTAGGTGATTGTGTCTATGCTGCTTCAGCTGTATCGTACTGCTGTTAGCAAAGATATTCAGACATGTGTACTGTTATACACAGTGATGTTTTCTGTCCTCATGTACTGCCAGGTGGACATTCTTGCTCACAGTGATGTCTTGGGGGACAAGGATGACTGCAGCAGTCTCCAGTATTGGGGACAGACCCCTATGTATTCATGGTAAGTTATGCCATTCTGGAGGGGGAGCTGCAGACACTAGCTGCTGGGTCTGTGTATCCAGTTTATCACCTTGGTACATTGCTGGCATCGACATGATAGTATGGGCTTATTTTGCTGTGGCAATGCCTAACAGCTATACAGATTCACAGAGGTTGCTCAGAGACAGGGGCCATGGGTCAGGACATTACCCCTATTGTGGTGTACAGGCAGGTGTGTAGCCACCCAATTATGTGTTTGCAGCCAGCGATAGTGTGTGCACACAGCTTGGTGTCAGACCCTGCACATTCCATGCTGCCCATGCTCCCACCCACCCATTATTCTAACCCCTTCCATACATTATCCATGCATTCTCTGATACTTTCCCTAAAGGTATAACCCCATCACAGGTGTGTGTTAGTGTTGGTCCACAGTTCATGCAGTGGGACATGGTGGACATGTTACTGTTTGTCCACATGGCCTTGCGTATTGCTTATGTGGAGTGTGTTATGTTGTTATTTGGGTGTCCATGACATAACATGCATTGGCAGTATGTGTGAGGCACAGGCCTTTGGCAGAGGCCTGTGTGGCACTAGATGATGCTGTGGGCCAGATGTGGCAGGCCGTTGCATTCTGTCAGAACTACAGTCTCAGACCACAATACAGTATATTCCCCTGGGGTGACAGGGTAGGTGTGATAGGTGTGCATGCCAATACCTTCTATCAGTCTTGATCAGGTGGTGTGGATGCTGGCAGGGTGCTACTCACAGCTAGGGACACACCTGCATGGGACACCTGCACTGCATGCTGCATTCTTCCGCTATTCCTATATATAGGTGGGGTCATACTGCACCCATTCCCCACAGCAGAGAGGTACCTGTGAGTGATGTTTGCATGAGCTGAGTGCATATGTGCTATGGATACGACTTGCATCTGACACACAGATATGCATGGGGCATTCCAGTTTTGCTGACATGTGCAGGTACATCAGCTGTTTCCCAATACATCAGTCCTATCTCCTTTGTGATCTGCAAGTGTTCAGGCAGACATCATCGGTATCCCCTACTACAGGACCAGTTACTGTGATGCATACCTGCATGTACAATTCCAAGGGTGTCTCCATTTCACAGTGATACAATATATACTGTATGTCTGGGGTGCTTTCCCCTGTGTACTGCTTGTATATCTAGCCCATCAGCCATGCCATATCAGTCTTTCAGATGGTGACACATATTACCGCCATACATTTACAATGGCTTACTGCTAGCATGTGTTATACTGGTGTTGATTGCCTTTGGCACTGCAGTAGTGAGCATTTGTCCCTGTCATCAGCAGTAGTGGGCAATGGCCACCAGGTCTTACCTCAACATGCATACATACTGACCACTCTCACACAATATGAAACACACACCATCCTAACACATACAGACCTGCATATTGTACAAATGATACAACTTATCCTGCTAGCTTGGCCACCTCTGGGCATCTGTACTCCACTCGTATTATACCTACTCATACATGTTACTACATTTCTACACAGGATTAGGGGGGCACACCTGACTGTTACTACATTTCTAAATAGGATTGTGGGAGGACACACCTGACTGTTTCTACATTTCTACACAAGATTGGGGGGGGGCACACCTGAGTGTTACTACATTTCTACATTGGATTGGGGGTAGGGGCAAACCTGACTGTTTCTACATGTCTACATAGGACTGGGGGGGGGGCACACCTGACTGGTATTGCATTTCTACATAGGATTGTGGGGGGTGACACCTGACTGTTTCAACATTACTAAATAGGACTGTGGGGGCACACCTGACTGTTTCTACATTTCTATAGAGGATTATGGGGCACACCTGACTGTTATTACATTTCTACACTGGATTGGGGGTAGGGGCACACCTGATTGTTTTCACATGTCTACATAAGAGTGGGGGGCACACACCTGACTGTTAGGATTGTGAGGGGACACACCTGACTGGTTCTACATTTCTACACAGGATTGGGGGGCACAACTGACTGTTACTACATTTCTATGCTGGTTTTGGGGTAAGGGCCACCTGACTGTTTCTACATGTCTACATGGGAGTGGGTGGGCACAACTGACTGTTACTACATTTCTACATAGGGTTGTGGGGGGACACACCTGGCTGTTTTTACATTTCTACACAGGATAGGGGGGAAGCACCTGACTGTTACTACATTTCTATGCAGGATTGGGGACACACACTTGACTGTTACTACATTTTTACACAGGATTGGGGGGGGGGCACCTGACTTTTTCTGCATTTCTACACATGACTGGGACACACCTTACTGTTTCTACATGTCTACATAGGATGGGGGGGGGGGCACACCTGGCACTTGTACACATTTGCTATGACTGTACAGGTATGTCATGTACTCCATTTCATTCTGTATTCTAACCTATCATGCTGACTAGAAGCTTATCAGTGTACTACAGGTCTTAGCTTTGGTTGACCTACATATTAGTGTCTGACTTCCTACTCTTCAGAACTAACATCCTACTGTCTGACCTGCTGTAATCTGTGTAGGCCTGGGGGGGTGGTTACCCATAGGCATCATTCAGAGGCCATAGTACAGCCTCTGTTTGTGTTTGTCTTCACCTGTCCTGCTGGCTGAAACTGTTGTTGGGTATGTGAACCTCCCCGACTGGCATGTGTGGGTCATTTGGACACACATCACCCAGCACATTTCCTGCAGTGGGTTTTGTTGCCCTGTGTAGTACTGGCTGCTATGGTGACTCCAGTATTTATTACAGATGTCATGGTACTACTGTGGGTGTCTACTATCTGCTAGCATACCATTCAGCCACCCAATTCCCTTGCATTCTCACATCCATACCATAGATACAGGTAATGACACATTCTACTCCATTCGGCAATTGGTAGGTTCATTGACTTACCTTGTGGGTTTGCCGGTATTGAGGATGGTGCTGGAGGCCTGCCTATGTCAGATGCACATAGTACACACCCTATGCATGGTTGAGCACAGCACAGGTAGTGTCATGTTTGGCATCCCTTTTACTGTATGTGCAAGTCAGAGAGAGGTGTCATTCCCTGGGTCCCTCCTGTGTCACTGTAAGTGCTATGCGTTGCCTCTTTGCCAAGGCCAGGACATACTTGGCATGCCTCCATCTGCCTACTGGGGTAGGCTCAGGTTGTTCCTCATGCAAGTCACTATATGCCTGTGCAGGCCTTGGCATTGGTGGGGGGCTATGTGGCCCTGCCCATGCTGTTCCTGCTGCAGCTGTTTCTCCAGGATCATATCGTGTAGCATGGCCCATACCATAACAATTTGAGTACTTGTAACTGGTGAGTACTGCAAGGCTCCACCGGATGTGTCCAGACACCAGAGCTATGACTTGAGCATCCCAAACACATGTTCTACTATAAGTCTGGTCTGTGTGTGTGTGTGTGTGTGTGTGTGTGTGTGTGTGTGTGTGTGTGTGTGTGTGTGTGTGCCTCATTATGGCGTTCTTGTTCGGGTGTGTGTGCATTTCTGATGGGTGTCTTCAGCCATGGCTACAGTGTGTAGCCAGAATCCCCCACTAGGTGACCATAAGTGATGTCCCCATTAGCAAATCTCTGATACAGCTGCATCAGATGCCAGATGTCGGAATCATGATAGTCTCTAGGTCAGCCAGCACACACATTCATTATAATGCCCTGGGCATCGCACATGACCTGGCAGTTGATGGAGGGGAGGCCCTTGCAGTTGATGTAGACCCTACTCTGATCACTGGATGGTGCTTTGATGCATATGTGCGTGCAGTCTATAGCACCCACTACCTCAGGGTATTCTGCTATTTGGTCTAAGGGTCCCATATTGCTGGCCAACACCTCACGGGTGTTGAGCAAATATACGTGCTCACAGGCATGTGCTGACATGGCATCCAAGAACTGGTGGAATACTTTGGATGCTGATGCCTGTGAGATCCCCGTGATATCCCCAGTTGAGCTTTGGAGGTACCTGTGGCTAGTATTCCTAGGCCTGCACATACCTTGGTATCCACTGGGATGGGTTCCCCTCTCTCAGTTCGGCGTGTCAGGCGTGGCCAGCACAGTTCAACAATTTGCTGTAGGAGGTCCCTGTCCACCCTATAGTGCTCTACTGTCTCCAGCTCATGTAGCTCCTGGTAGGTTAACCCTGAGTCTGTACACTCTTCCCCGTCTCCTCACTGTGGGTTGGTCGACAGCATTCACATCCTCACCACCCTCAGCCTCTTTCACATGTTGTATGATGCCTGCTGTAGCCCCTATCATTTTCTTGTTTTGTTTGTTAAAAGTTCCCTGCTTGTATACACTGGTGGTGTAGAGTATGGGAAAAACCAGAGGGGAAGGTGTTTGCATAGTTTATAGTAGTGTTCTGGGCTGGTCTGGTCTGCTGCCTGTGTACTTGGCTGATTCTGATATATTTCACCTGTCAGCTATGCTAGTTCTCCTAGATTACCTTCCTATTGCTGTTTTCCCTTCCCATTGCCTTCCTGTTTACACCCGGGGGCATGCCACACAAACACAGTGCTCAAATGTGCACAGAGCTGCTATTTCTTGGTTTACTTTTTTTTTTTTAAACCTGGTGCGCAGCACGCACACCCGCTTAGGCAATGTAAAGAGTGCTAGGCAGCCTCAGACACACCCCCTTGCCTAGCTGTGCTAAGCAAGGAGCAAACCTGAGCCACAGGGCTCCAAACCGCTTACAGTATGTCTTACACACACCCCTATGATGTCAGCTAAGTCCTATGCTTGCACCAAGCTATTCCTGCTCTTACACTGTTGGGTGCTGACTAGCATGTAGGGTAAATCTGGGAGTCACTAATATTCCCCTCGTGCATAGGATTGCCTGCTAATTCATAGTCACATGTCTCACACTGAGCCTCCCCTCTTAGCAACCACTATTCACTGGTCATGTTGTCTTCTGCCTGGGATTGACTATAATGGCAGAATAGTGATTTCAGTTCGAATGCTTATTTTAGGTTTATTTTTTTATTTTCCCCTGATCTCATTTGCGAGCCACTGCCTTATGCTTAAACAGCCGAGATTGGCTAAAAAAAAATTAAAGTTGATTTATTTTTTTCAACTGTTTTCCATGCCAGTGACCTTATACTTGGCCATTGGCATGCTTTGTAAATGATATGGACCCTTTATTTGGAACTGTCATGGCTCCGTTTTGGAATTTGCAGAAATGTACTCCGTTACTGGTGGAGTACATTTCTACAGATTACACTAGTCCTGCATAGCCGGTTTCCAGCTTCCTGGATCGCAAATTCATCTCATTTGCATGGATTTCTCCTGCAAATGGGGTAATTTGCATACAGGGGCTGAGTCCATGCAGGACTTGTGCAGGAGCACTCATGCATGCCCCTACAGGTTATTCCTGGATCGCACGGCAAACATATTGCCTGCTGGTGCTCCTGCACTAATCCTGCATGCCATGCAGGCCTTGCAGAATCCAGGGGATAGTTCTGCAGTATTGAGTTGTGTAGGAAATGTCAATGAGAGAAGTTATGTTCCTGACTTTTCTGGTACTGAGTGACTCTTGCAATTATTCTGGAATTTTCCTAAATGATATTTCTATATAAAAATTGTTATGCATGAACATCATATTAAGCAATCCCTTCATAGCACCCCACAATTTTATGCTACAGAAAGTAAGTTTCTCCCCTCTATGAATGGCAGTATTTATAGTTTTAAAACTGAATGGATTGTAGTTAAATGTATTTATTGTTTGCGACTTTAGAAAGGCAGCTTTTCCTTATCATGTGACAAACGTGCAACAATGGTAACCTTTTGGAATTTGTTCATTTTTGCCTGCTCATTTGATAAAATAATTTTGTTTGGAAATCACATGAGGCAATAATAGGCTGAAACAACAGTTCTAAGTATAACACGTTATGAATTCCATGAATCCTTCTGGCTCTAAAATATCACTGTACTACAAATAAATGCATCACTTACATAGTCTCTTGGCATTTAGAAGCATACATTGATGCCCCCAGTTGTCTGAATGAAATAAATATTAATAGCATCACATAATTCAAATGGCCATCCATAACACTTTTCTATGAAACTTTACCTTTTAACTTGCTGCATTTAAAATACCAAATTTTTTAGTTGTAACCCAAATAAGCCACCAAACATTTAGTGCTATTAGCAATCATCTTTGTGAATCTACATGGAATGCAAAATACAGACAAGTTATTAAAGAGGTGAGAAAATGTAAAACCTCAAGCTACACCACACAAAGGAGCTGAAAAACTAAAATGCGCATACCTGAAATATCAAAAATGCAAAATCTCCAAATGTAAGAATTTTTGAAGGAGACAAGTTCCCTCTGCACCCTTCAAACATATATGCTAACTCAGTGGTACTACAAATACAAAGAAGAGAAGTCTTATAAAACAAAGGAATCTGTGCTGGTGTACACATAGAATTTAAATGAGCAGTGACTTCCTTAGGAAAGCAGCAAGCACTATTGTGTCCTTCAATGTCTTATGACACCAAGCAATGACACTCAGGGAACTTGATCTCAGCCACCTGTCACTATCCTGCAATATTTTATTTTAAAAATGTTTCTATTTTATTAAACAAATAATCTGCCTTGTGTTTAATATCCTAGTACTTACAGCCTGGTCTCATACTTGTACTATCAGTGGCTTTATGCCATTTGTGTGCAAAATTAGCAAACTTGCTAATTAACCAGTTGCAAATTGTCAATATGCATTAGTCAGTAATGAAAATTATTAGAGGCAAAATTCCCCTACCATAACATACAAATGGAACAGGCATTAGTAATACATTAAAACATAAGAAAAAAACATTTACCTTTTCTCAGAAAACTCATCTACTAAAAGCTTGCATAGAGCTACATATAAATATTAAAAACAGAATGCTTTTAGCCAGAGGGCTTCAAAATGTATTATAAATTCTTGCAAATGTTTCACAGACCCCAGAAAGCCTCTCTTTTATTTAAGAATATGGTCCGAATGTTTTTTTTATATAACTTACTTGTTTTGTTTTACCATAACTGCAACTGGCATATTTTAAATTAGAATTAACTAGTATTAGTTACTAAATTATTTTTTTATAGCTGTTGGCCATGACTTTATCACTATGTTTTCTAATTAGGTATTTTAACATATTTATTTTGCACATGGCTATGACCAGTCTGTGGAAGAAAGATCTGGCTATTTACTTCCATTTCCCCTTTATCTAGTAAACTCTATCAATGGCTGATGCTGTATGTGCAGTCCTTGTAGACGTCAGATATGAGTTGTGACCTGGATGGATGGCTCATCTAACATTAGGTCACCCATTGTATTGAACTGTTTCTCTAAGTGAAAAAAACTTGCCAAAAGCAAGGCAAGAAAATGTCTGAAATGTAAACACAAGTCAAAAGGGTAGAACTGAATTAGTGGAGAAGACAGCAGTGGTCTGACCATGCATTTCTGATGTACATCTAGACAACCAATGAACCAGCCAACAGGAATTAACATAGTAATGTTTAAATAGTTTCAAAAAAAGAAGAAGAAATTGTACTGTCTTCCCAAGCCTTGGATTAGATAGTATTGATACTGAATGTTATGTAACATACTTGCCATTTTGCTTTACTAGTGTACAAAAAATATTACTCATATGTTGTGATTTCACTTCTGCAGCTGTAGATTTGTTATCAGGCAACATGAATCCAATTATAGCATCATTAAACATGATGCTTAAAATGAATTTGTGTAGTGTCCCAAAATGACACTGTGCAATTTTAGACTTGATCTTTCTGTTAGGTTTGCAAATGTGAATATTTTAATAATCAGCTGCCAGTCTTGAAAATATAACACCTGCAGTGACATAATTACTAGAGATGCACAGGCATGCAGTTATTGTACTTGTTCTCCGCTGATGTTTGAAGTAGCACATTTTTTAACAAATTCTGAAGATACAACCATAAAAATGATGCTTTTAGCACATATTATGACATACCATTTACCGCGGACATTTGTTAATATCTTTATGAAACAGAAAAATCTCAATCTGACAGCTGCCAAAATTGAAAATTTGGTTTGTCATTAATTCATATCTGCTGATGTCAAAATTTCAGTACAGCTTTACTATGACTTGCAAGTCTAAAAGCACACAGTTCATCTCTTAACAAGAAGTTTATAGCTGAGTCAGTTGAGTCAGGAATTACTAGAATGCTTTAAGATTACAGTTTGTGTATGTTTGTGTATGTGTGTATATGCTTGTTTGTGTGTGTGTGTGTGTGTGTGTTTGTGTGTGTGTGTGTGTGCGTGTGTGTGTTTGTGTGTGTGTGTGCGTGTGTGTGTGTGCACATGCGTATGCGTTTGTGGTACATGTATGTTTGTGCGTGTATATGTGTGACTGCATGTGCAAGTGTGCACATGTCCATGCATGTGTGTACACATGCGTGTGCATATGTACATGTTTGTTTGTGTGTATATGTGTGTTCATGTGCCTGTGTGGCATGTTTGCATGCATGTGTGTACGTGTGTGTATGTGTGCGTGTTTGCATGAGTGCATGAACATGCATGTGGTCGTGTGCGCATGTGTGACACTACATGTTTGTATATGCTCATGTGTGTGCATTTGCACATATGTGTGTATGCACATCTGTGTATTTTTCTCACTGTAGAAATAAAAGAATATGTATTTAATAGATATATGTAGAAGTCTTATTTTGCAATTCATTGAAGCTGCTAGAAAATAGCTCATGGCTCAACGTTGCTGCATCACAGTTGTTACAGCTAGACAGACACAATTGCCAGTCTCATACAACTAATTTACTAACTAGCTTTTTTATAAATATACAGTAGTACATGAAATCTTCACAGGATGCATTCACAAGCTGCATTTCTTCTAGCTTTATCAAATTTAACATTTCCCATATTGACCAGCCAGTTACATTTATATATATATATATATATATATATACATATATATATATATATATATATATATATATATATATATATATATATATATATATATATATTTTTTGGGGTTGCTACTGAAACTCAAAGAGAGAATGCACAAATGAGTGAATGCTCTTTTGAGTAAATCACACATGGCTGAATTTAGTTTTGTATAGTGTAGGTATGCAGGTGTCTGTAAGAAAACTAATGTTTGAATGAAAAAGAGGTACTTGTGAAGATGTGCAAGACTGTGTTATAGCAATTGCATGAATATGCAAGTGTTTGTGGATTAGAGTTAGAGTAAGGGTTAGGTAAGGCAATGGAGTCAGCGAATTGTATATTTTGTGTTGTCTTTATGGTACTGTTTGGAAAAAGGTTTTAGTAACATAATGTATAGGGTTAGGGTTGGGGATATACTTGGGGTTGGCATACATGAGTAATATGGTGCTGGGGGGGTGAGTCATGTGTGCTAACCTTAGGCATATCCCTAAACAAGGATTCACCACATTATGCAAGCGCTTGAATCCCCACATCACAACTACAGATATGACACAGTCATACTACACGTGACTGTGAATGACTTGCGATATACCTCCATGGACTATATGAAGAAAGACATGATGAAACCCTTGCAATATGTGTCTAAGGCTGATATGAATCTAGCCTTGAATAGCATTCTACAATCACCAAGAATGATATATCATAATAGAAACAAAATATTATGTTTTTAAAAATTGGCTTTGCTTCTGATGTCATTCAAAAAATAAGGGGTGGGGTGTAATATATATATATATATATATATATATATATATATATATATATGGGAGTAGATAGTAATTCCAGCTTCTTTTCTCATCTGTCTTCACCCTTATTGTACCTTCTTTAGGCAGTGAAAGCCTTCTAAAGCTGATAATATAACAAAACAGAATCTGGGTAATATTAAGGTATTGCTTCTCAATGCTAGGAGCTTTAACAAAAACTCCACTCAGTACAAGTACTCCTTAAACTGGAAGACATTGATATATGCATCATCACAGAGAACTGGTTCATGACCAATAAAAAGTATTCTATCAGTATTTGGTTTTAATGCTTATCACAACTTCAGGCCCCCTACATTAAACCAAGCACTAAAGGTGGCAGTGTATCCACATTCTAAAAAAAAAAAACGTTTCACCTCCTGATTTGTTAGACAAGGTAATTACCTGAAAAATCTCTATGTCCAACTTACTATTAACAAAACTCCTCATCACCTCATAGCTAATTATAGACCCTTCACTATGACCCCCCTCAGCCCACACCTCCTACTTAACTTATATGGATTTTGAATGTATTAAGACAAACACCATTTAACTAAGAGACTTCAACTACCCCTTCCAAAACTGGGATATTTATACATCCTCAGATGTGTATGTCAAGAAATTTCTGCACTTCTGCAATACAAACTCCACAGACTAATTATCTGCACCCCAACAAGGGCCAACAAAATCATGGATGTTATCTTTAACAGTATGGGTCAGGGCAGGTTATCTTCTTTCCAGTTGTAACTTCCTCCTGGTCAAGTCGGGCCTCAGATTAGTCACACTGACCATAAGACCGAAGCAGCTTTCAGAAACTCATTATTTGGAAATTATGTGGTCTAATCTATTAAAACTGAGTGATGACCGGACTAATTTAAAAGTCCCTTTCATCCTGTTGACCCAACTACTTATGCATAATCTTATCAATTTCTATGCACATGTAAGTAACTGCATAGATACATCTGTCCCCCTCACAAACAAACACAATACCAAATTCAAAATAACCCCCTGTGAAAAAGCCCCAGTATAAGCAAGTTCCATGAAAAAAAAATCATTGCATGCAAAAATAAATTTAACTCGCAAGATGCCAAAAATGCTCTTGCTAAATTAACAAGGAAAACAATACCTCAATCAAATCAAACAAAGTCAGATATGATGTAAAAATTGCCACATGGGTGAAGGGTAAACACAAAATTTTCTTTAACTATGCCAGAAACCTCAGATGTAATGCCCAACACTTTGCAGAGCTAATAGTAAATGGAATCAAATGCTCAGAGTCAGAGGAGATCGTCAGTCTGCTAACAGACAAATTTAGCTCAAACTTCACACCCTCCCCCCCATATTATTGCAAGAACTATTACTCAAGAGGCTAGCTAAAGCCAAGAACACTACTTATTTGGGGCTGGACAATATATCAGCCTGCCAAATGGTCAGCCTGAATAATGACTTGCTAGATCCTCTATAGATACTATTCAACATTAGCCTCAAAACACCCTTCAAACCAGATACAAGGAAGACAGCAAAAGTTATTCCTTTGCACAAAGGTAAGTTTTCAGTAGACCACGTTATTAGACATGACCAGCCTCATCTTTAAAATTATGAAATTAATAAATAAGGTTATAGGTAACCTACAGACTCTTAACCCAAGCCATTTTTGATTTGTCAAGTGCAGATCCTGCCTACTTAACCAGGTCGACTTCCTCAGCAAAGTTATTGCAGCAATGGATGAGGGCAAATCATTGCACACCACACATCTAGACCTTCCAAAGGTGTTAACACCATCACATACTCAAGTTTCACAGATACATTATCAAAACTAAATACAAATCCCTATGTAACTCATTAGATAGCATATTGCCTCACAGACAGAGCTACGGAAATAAAGGTGGGCAGCTCTATCTCCCCCAAAATACCTGTCACTAGTCTTATCCTAGGGATCAGTCCTTGGGCCACACCCTTTTGGCATTTACTTCTCAGAAGTCACAACTAATATTAATGGTTTGTGACTGACCAAGCATTATAAATGTCCCATAGGATAGCATAATTGCCAAAGACATCCTGTTCCAAATAAATAGCTGGTGTCAAAACCATGGGCTAAAACTAAATGCCAAAAAATGTACAATAGTATCCTTCAGCAAGCATGATTCCCCTTGTAACAATCATATTGGCAATATACCCCCAAATGCTGACACTGTAGTCAGGGATTCAATAACCTTTGTTGATAATGAACTCTCCTTTCATTATGACATGTCCGCTATTGAGTGTAAATCCTTTTTGGTTCCACAGCTTATACCTAAAGGTATGGCTTCCAGATCGAGGGATTCACTCATATACAGTACTCGGTAGGTATTAGACCAATCATTTAGTATAATACCGTTTCAGTATGTATTTATCCAAACACTTGCCAAAACTGGAATGACCAAATTGCTTACTCACTAAGAAAATCAAGGGCATAAAACCTATGTGGACCATACCTCTCAACCTCTTCAAGTGAGAAATCTGGACAAAGTCACAAATAATGGGCAAAGAAAGGCCCCAAAACAGGGACACTTAAAAGTATTGCTCTTACAGGCTTAGAAATTTGATAGAATAACAGGTTTTGCCTTAGCATGAATTTTCTGAAGGATATGAAGTCTGAAACTCAAATCTCTGGCATTATTTTCTAACTTCAGTGCTTTGTGATTAACCAGTGATTTGCCAGAAAACCACAAATTTTAGGAGAAACAGACTAAAAATATGAGGCAAAGATCTGAACATTCTGTCAAAATCTGGACAGTTGAGAGGTATGATGTAGATAATCTCAAAGCCTAATTCTTCTTCTCTTTATCATTCAGGCTACTGAGAGGCAACCACTGTCTTGTGTATATTGCCTCTACAGATCCTACCATGTCAGGCCTATTGCACATGTACAAGTCTAATGGTGACATAAGCACCAGTGCAAAGGATCGCAAGCTCTTCTGCAGTAAAAATAGAGCACAGGTATGTATCAGAGAGAATGCTGCTTCTGTGGAACTGTCCTCCACTCCACATAAAGCAAAGTGCTTCTCTTATTCTATTCAAATGTAATTTGGATGAATAAATAGTTGACCTCAGATTTACCCCCAGTTTAGAACCCTTGTCCTACATGGGACATATCCTTTTTATGCCTGTTTCTGGATTATTTGTTCATAAAATATAAGGGCTTAAAACAATGGCAATGTAAGACTGGGCTTCTTTAGATCCTCACAGTAAGTACCTATGAACCTATTATGTGGGTCTGTTTAAAGAAAGAAAAAATGGCCCATGCACTATGCACTACACACTACCTAAGCACTGTGCAGCACACGCCATGCACCACTCACCTTGCACCTCACACCATGCACCATATACCATGTACCACGCACAGTGCACCACACATCATGCACCATGCATGTCATAAAGTCTTTTATTCTTTCAGTGTAAGAGGTAGTAGCTGGGATATATTCAATACTTTTTTTTTATTATTTTAGTCATGTTTTCAAACACATGTACACAGTAGGTTACATATACGACACTGCATCTGTGGTAGATTATTACATGTAGCAAATTCACATAATCCTAGACATTAACCTTCATCTCTTTTCTACAGGTAATAATGCGTGACTTAAAGTAATTGGAAACACATTTCATTCTTTGCCGCAATGTCTGCCTCTTTTCACTTCTGTCATTGAGCTGTGTTACTTGTTAATTTAAAGAATCTTTAAAATTTCAGGCAATCCTGCTTGCCATTGTTAGCAATTCAGCCTACTGTGCTTGCACATGGTAGTTCTACTATTAATGTTGCTTATACTCCAATACAATTTAGTATTTTTCAGAGTCAATTCCATTGACATGTTGCTTACTTTATGTGGGGGACTGTGATGACTGCCAACCATAAAGCAGATCTATTAGCCCATTTCTTCCCCATGGACTGGACACTGATTCTGGGTCTACTCGCTCCTGAAAGATGAGTGCCAAATGCAAGTGACTGTTATTTAGACATTCTAGGCCATTTTTCTTCTGATATAAGTCCATAATCCTACCCTTGTAGGCTGACATGACCACCTGTGTTACCACATGTATGTAAAATGCCCTCTTCTTACATGTGCACATTTCCACATGTCTTGAGGAGTACCACCACAACTTGGTTGGACCAACCACACATCCCTAGCATCTTCATTGGTCACCAGATCTTTTTCCACAGTGGCAGTAGATAGATTGGAAACACTGATTTCTTATTTCTCTCAGGATAGACAAACTGGTGTCCACCTTTCAGTCTCATTTTCCCCTTGCCAGCTCTTTTATCACCCAAGACAGTCATTAAACTTAGTTTGTCTTGTACACAGTCTAGGATTTATCCTTCTGTGCCACAAAAGTATGAGATGAAGACCCTTCCATGCTTTTTTTTTCATTCATTGCAACAAATTTTGTGTACCCTTTTAGATTTTGCATCTATCTTAAACTAAGCAGCTTGCTGGCATTAATGAGTGTATGATTTGAGCTACTTTGTCTCTTTTCCATCTTTTGATACTATAGCTGTGCCAACTATAGAGCAGTTCAGCACCACTGTAACATCCACCAGTAACATTACTTTAGTTTCGCCATTTGCAATGCAAAATCAAACAGAACTTGTATATCAAATATTTTTTCCATATATCTTTGACTGTTTATTTTGCATGGCTGTAGAGTCTGACTAGTTTTTTAAGCATTATTATTTTTTCTTGGGTGTGCTTTTTCATTGGTTTTACTTTTTATCCCTTCCTGTCAACCCTACAAATATTTTTGGCTGAAATCATCCACACTAATCATTTTTAACAAATACCTTCTTTCACTGTTTTTCATACTAACTTTTTAGTAAAAAAAAGTGTTTATCTGGATGGCAGCTGATTGTAGTCACTGAATGTAAACATTTTATCACTTTCTCAGTGTCCCTACATGCAAACTTTTTTTTAATGTGAGACATACAGCAAAGAGTATTAAGGGCTTGATTATATGACTTCAGCCTTGCTCATCTGCTGTGTAGTTCCACCTTTTGCTGTTTTGTGGCAGCGTTACAACTGGGATTAAGTTAACCTTTGGGACATTCTCCATTTGCAGCAATGGTTTCGGTTTACTGCTGTCCTAGTGATATTAGTCAGTGAAACATGAATTCCTGCAGTGATAGACATGACTCAGATAATTCTTCTCATTGGTACAGCTATATCACTCATGAACAATTGTCCTTTTAACTCAGACTAAACACTGTTCTTCTGCTTGAAATGCAGATTCGTCAGATTTACTTAAAAGCAATAACTGGCAGAGTGGGAACATGTCATGATGGTGTTTTGGTTGTGTAAGAAATTATGGGTCATATAGTTTCTTATGTTATTTTTTTTTTATGCAGTGTTGAGTTAGATTTAAAAAAAATATGCTATCATGGCAAATATATACACAAGTTAACACAGCTGGAACATCAAAATATTTTCAATAAACTAAAATTAATGCAGAGTCAGATTTTATTTATTTTATTTTAATTTCATTTAATTTATTTTAGTTTTATATGTACATCAGTAACGTTACATTACACTTTCCATACTTTTCTATATTTAATAATTCTCTTCTCCCATGTAGATGTCACCACATTCCAAATGAAACAAATAGAAATATACTAGCTCTTGAAAATGTATCAGCACTTAAAATCACTGTACTACATTCCGCATTAGATGCACCATATGAAAGGTGTACTATCAAGCTGCAGCCGTAAACAACCATCATCCTTCTCTATGGCTGGACTTACGTTCTGTTCGCTATCATCATGTTGAGTGTGCAGGTTGTGAATAGAAGCTGCTTCATGAAGCTATTGATGTTACCTTTAGAGTAACTTGGCGGTAGTGTACACTGCTGCAACTTTATTTCTAAAATCAAGACAGAAAGAAAGAAAGAAAAGAAAGAAAAAAAAAACTACAGTGACTATAAATGACAGAAACAATGTGATTTGCTTTATCTGTAGCATATAAATCTGATGGCATCCTATTAAGTATATGGCCAGCTAAATATATGGGGTAGATCTGTCCAGCTGTCAGTCCTTACCACAACTTCTAACTTGCTGAAACACTCTATGCCACTTACAGTTGCTTGCCAATGCAATAAGGATACATGCACGTTCCTCAATGTGAGGAGAGGAGAAAAAGCAACAAGTTAGCAATGAAAATAGTGTGTCCCTAAGAGTATACCCAGGTTAGTGTCTAGATGTAATAAGGGCTGCAACTGCAGTAAAGCACGTATAATTAGGAGTGGGACAGTATATCAGGGGTCAGCAACTGAGAAAAGATAATAGCTTAATCTAACTTCCCTGGAAACATCCATTTCATATTGAAGCTGCTAAGGATACCTTCAGTAGGTGTGTCATATATTTAGGCATATATACATTCACATAACTGAGGTGTATGTGGCACAGTGGTGCATTAGTTAATATTGTCACCTGACAGCAATAGAATCTCTGGTTTGATTATCATCTGGGGTGCGTTATGTGCACCATGCCCTCCCTGTGTTTGCATGTGTTTCCTCCCACATTCCCAAGACATGTGGCTGGATTGATTCTCCCTGGGCATCTGCTGAAAATAGGCTCTGTCCTAGTTGGTCTTTCCCGGTTGACAAATGTTAAACAAATAATAATATGTGACTTTGTACCTATTGACAGACATTTTAGTGTTACAGTTCCCCTTTACCACAGTTTATTGTACAGAGTAAGCCAGTAATGCACCTTCTGCATCTCTCCCATTTCCTCTACTGTAGTGTGACCATGGATTTAGTTTTGGTTAGTGGGTTGTAAGGAGTCAACCCCCCCCCCTCCCCCATGTGGGGTGGGTGGCTTGCCCCCTGAAAAAAAAACTTTTTTTTTTTTTTTAATTTTTAAGTTATTCTTTTCAGGATTGAATGCTCAGAAAGTGTAATTCATTTGTTTCTAACTCAGCTGTACATATATAAACCATTTAAATGTATCAAATTAGAGGACTGCACTGCATATTTAGTGAACAGTAACAGTTTCTAAACTTTGTCATATTACAGAGATTACCTATAGCATCAGTATCTAAAATAATGGATTTTCATTTCAGAAATCCTTTTTTCAAGAAAGTCTGCTATTTATGATTACTATTTTATGACCTTTGTAAAAGTAGCAATAAAAAAAATAGTAATTGTCTTATTTTAGGTGTGACTGATAATCACATTGGTATGATAGGCAGTCCATAATGACATAAATATATTAAAAAAGATCTGCTAGTTCACAGTATTTGGAATTAACATCTTTTTTCTTTAATGGAGATTGGGCATCTCCCACACATTGTCTAAGGTAAAGATTGACTTTACTGATGTGGGCATAGATAAGCTGCACTAAATTAACTTCATGAATGTCAAAGTTTACTGTTAATAGCATGTCTCGTATCACTTGAATACTCTTGTTGCATTTACTTATTTGTTTTAACAATGACTGTCAGCATTAAAACTTGTTAAAAAGGCAAATGAAGTTGCAATACTCGTGAAGATTTAGAAACTTAAAGATATTGTTCATAGTTATAGAATGCATACAGTGATGACTCAAATAGAGTCATATTAAACATTTTGTCTGATCAAATGCATTTTATAAAGCCTCATTTTTGCCAGTTGATAGAACAGAGAAGTATTGTGTTACACTTCTGAACATGGGCACAAATCTTGTCACTGAATCATACAAAATTATTGGATATAGTCTTATTATGAAACAAAAATAAAGTAACTTTTTAAACAATTCCATGTTTCAGTTTTTTTTTTTTTTCCTCAGTGAGGATGAGGTCGTAGTTGTAATAGTTGATCCGGTTTTGGAGAGTACTAATAGCTTATAATTAGTCTCCAAACTCATTTATATTGATAACAATATAGACTAGCATACTGCCATCAACACACTGTGACAATGTAATGCTATATGCATCTTGATGTGTTGAATCTTTAAATATGGTGAATAGCAATGATTTATAACCTGACCTCCTTGGTGTAGATCAATATCTGTAGTACAGGAGGAAGATGGTGTGCTTTGTCAACTTATTGCTTGGGTATCGTTTGAACAAATTTACTACTATCTTGCTACAACCAGTGTTCTTACGTTGAAGCAACTCTGATGATTTATGATGTTGTATGCTTTGCAGCAGTCCAAGAAAATGGCATATGTTGGTAGTCCATTTTTACAGCTGATTGCTATTAATTGACTGAAAAACAAGTAGTCATTATAAGAAAGCTGAAGGAAGGGCTGTGGATTAAATACCTAGTCAGGCATCCCAGGAGTATGCCACAGCAGATAGATTTCTAATCTTTATTAATTTATGGGGATCCTGGCTGTCTGACAGTTGCTGTTATGAATCAGTCAAAATCTTTTCATTAGATTTGTTTTTTTTCTTTTTTTGGGGGGAACCCCACTATGACTCCTGAACCATACATGTATGGGATATAGGGGATGGACACTTACTTTGAGAGCTACAGTCTGGAAAATTCTGTATTTTGGTGTGCAAGCTAGAGTATACTTCCAAAATTCTTGACAACCATGGTGATAAGGTATAATGGAATGCTTACAGATGCATATGATGAGTACAACAAGCACTGCTATTAGCTCTTTCAAATCAGTTTACATGCCTTATATTGTCCAATAGAATGGCCAGCTCTACAGGAAAAACACAGACAGGATACGGGTAGTACAGAGAGAGGTAGTGAATATGGCATGCTGTATACATAACAAGTTACAGAGAGGGGTAGTGAATATGGCATGCTGTCTACATTAAAAGATACAGACGGGGTAGTGAATATGGCATGTCAAGTTACAGAGAGGAGTAGTGAATATGGCATGCTGCCTACATTACAAGTTACAGACAGGGGTAGGGAATATGGCATGTTGTCTACATTACAAGTTATTGAGAGAGGTAGTGAATATGGCATGCTGCCTACATTGCAAGTTACAGACAGGGGTAGGGAATATGGCATGTTGTCTACATTACAAGTTATTGAGAGAGGTAGTGAATATGGCATACTGTCTGCATTACAAGTTACAGAAAGGGGTAGTGAATATGGCATACTGTTTGCATTCCAAGTTACAGAGAAAGGTAGTGAATATGGCATGCTGTCTACATTACAAGTTACAGAGAGGGGTAGTGAATATGGCATGCTGTCTCCATTACAAGTTTCAGAGAGGAGTAGTGAATATGGCATGCAGTCTGCATTACAAGTTACAGAGAGGGGTAGGGAACAAGGCATGCTGTCTACATTACAAGTTACAGACAGGGGTAGTGAATACGGCATGCTGTCTACATTACAAGGTACAGAGAGTGGTAGTGAATATGGCATGCCGTCTGCATTACATGTTACAGACAGGGGCAGGGCAAATGGCATGTTGTCTACATTACAAGTTACAGAGAGGGGTAGTGAATATGGCATGCTGTCTACATTGCAAGTTACAGAGAGGGGTAGTGAACATGGCATGCTGTCTTTATTACAAGTTACAGAGAGGAGTAGTGAATATGGCATGCTGCCTGCATTACAAGTTAGAGAGAAGAATAAGGAATATGGTGTGCTGTCTGCATTACAAGTTACAGAGAGGGGTAGTTAATATGGCATGCTGTCTACATTACAAGTTAAAGAGAGGGGTAGTGAATATGGCATGCTGTATACATTACATGTTAAAGAGAGGGGTAGTGAATATGGCATGCTGTCTACATTGCATGTTACAGAGATGGATAGTAAATTTGGCATGCTGCCTACATTAGAAGTTACAGAGAGGGGTAGTGAATATGGCATGCTGTCTACATTACAGGTTTTAGAGAGGGGTAGTGAATATGGCATGCTGTCTACATTATGAGTTACAGAGATGGGTAGTGAATATGGCATGTTGTCTAGATTACAAGTTAGAGACAGGGATAGTGAATATGACATGTTGTCTAAATTTCAAGTTACAGAGAGAGGTAGTGAATATGGCATGCTGTCTGCATTAAAAGTTACAGAAAGGGGTAGTGAATATGGCATACTGTTTGCATTACAAGTTACAGAGAGGGGTAGTGAATATGGCATGCTGTCTACATTACAAGTTACAGAGAGGGGTAGTGAATATGGCATACTGTTTGCATTACAAGTTATAGAGAGGGGAAGTGAATATGGCATACTGTTTGCATTACAAGTTAAAGAGAGGGGTAGTGAATATGGCATACTGTTTGCATTACAAGTTAAAGAGAGGGGTAGTGAATATGGCATACTGTTTGCATTACAAGTTAAAGAGAGGGGTAGTGAATATGGCATACTGTTTGATTTACAAGTTACAGAGAGGGGTAGTGAATATGACATGCTGTTTACATTACAAGTTACAGAAAGAGGTAGGAAATTTGGCATGTTGCCTACATTACAAGTTAAAGAGAGGGATAGTGAATATGGCAAGCTGTCCACATTACAAATTACAGACAGGAGTAGGGAATATGGCAAGTTGTCTACATTACAAGTTATGAAGAGGGGTAGTGAATAAGGCATGCTGTCTACATTACAAGTTACAGAAAGGGGTAGGGAATATGGCATGTTGTCTACATTACAAGTTATAAAGAGGGGTAGTGAATATGGCATGCTGTCTGCATTACAAGTTACAGACAGGGGTAGGGAATATGGCATGTTGTCTAACTTACAAGTTAGAGAGAGGGATAGTGAATACGGCATACTGTTTGCATTACAAGTTACAAGAGAGGGGTAGTGAATATGGCATGCTGTCTACATTACAAGTTACAGAAATAAGTATGGATTATGGCATGTTGTCTACATTACAAGTTACAGAAAGGGGTAGTGATTATGGCATGCTATCTGCATTACAAGTTACAGACAGGGGTAGGGAATATGGCATGCTGTGTACATTACAAGTTACAGAGAGTGGTAGTGAATATGGCATGCTGTCTGCATTACAAGTTACAGAGAAGGTTAGTGAATATGGCATGCTGTTTACATTACAAGTTACAGACAGGGATAGGGAATATGGCATGCTGTCTACATTACAATTTACAGAGAGGGGTAATGATTATGGCATGCTATCTGCATGACAAGTTCCAGAGAGGGGTAGTGAATATGGCATGCTTTCTACATTACAGGTTACAGACAGGTGTAGGGAATATGGCATGCTGTCTGCATTGCAAGTTACAGAGAGGGGTAGTGAATATGGCATGCTGTCTGCAATACAAGTTACAGAGAGGGGTAGTAAATATGGCATACTGTTTGCATTGCAAGTTACAGAGAGGGGAAGTGAATATGACATGCTGTCTTCATTACAAGTTACAGAGAGGGGTAGTGAATATGGCATGCTGTCTACATTACAAGTTACAGAGAGGGGTAGTGAATATGGCATGCTGTCTGCATTACAAGTTACAGAGAGTGGTGGTGAATATTGCATATTGATTGCATTACAAGTTACAGAGAGGGGTAGTGAATATGGCATGCTGTCTACATTACAAGTTACAGAGAGGGGTAGTGAATATGGCATGCTGTCTACATTACAAGTTACAGAAAGGGGTATGGAATATGGCATGTTGTCTACATTACAAGTTACAGACAGGGGTAGGGAATATGGCATGATGTCTAAATTACAAGTTACAGAGAGGGGTAGTGAATATGGCATGCTATCTACATTACAAGTTACAGACAGGGGTAGGGAATATGGCATGCTGTCTAAATTAGAAGTTACAGAGAGTGGTAGTGAATATAACATGCTGTCTACATTACAAGTTACAGATAGGGGTAGGGAATATGGCATGCTGTCTACATTACAAGTTACAGACAGAGGTAGAGAATATGGCATGCTGTCTACATTAGAAGTTACAGAGAGGGATAGGGAATATGGAATTTGTCTATATTACAATTTACAGAGATGGGTAGTGAATATGGCATGCTGTCTGCATTACAAGTTACTGAGAGTGGTAGTGAATATGGCATATTGATTGCATATCAAGTTACAGAGAGGGGTAGTGAATATGGCATGCTGTGTACATTACAAGTTACAGAGAGGGGTAGAGAGTATGGCATGCTTTCTACATTACAAGTTACAGCAAGGGGTAGGGAATATGGCATGTTGTCTACATCACAAGTTACAGAGAGGGGTAGTGATTATGGCATGCTATCTGCATTACAAGTTACAGAGAGTGGTAGTGAATATGGCATGCTGTCTGCTTTACAAGTTACAGAGAGGGGTAGTGAATATGGCATACTGTTTACATTACAAGTTACAGACAGGGATAGGGAATATGGCATGCTGTCTACATTACAAGTTACAGAGAGGGGAAGTGAATATGGCATACTGTTTGCATTACAAGTTACAGAGAGGGGAAGTAAATATGACATGCTGTCTTCATTACAAGTTACAGAGATGGATAGTGAATATGGCATGCTGTCTACATTACAAGTTACAGACAGAGGTAGGGAATATGGCATGCTGTCTACATTACAAGTTACAGAGAGGGGTATGGAATATGGCATGTTGTCTATATTAAAATTTACAGAGAGAGGTATTGAATATGGCATGCTGTCTACATTACATGTTTCAGATAGGGGTAGTGAATATGGTATGCACTCTGCATTACAAGTTACAGGGAGGGGTGGTGAATATTGCATATTGATGCATTACAAGTTACAGAGAGGGGTAGTCAATACGGCATGCTGTCTACATTACACGTTACAGAGAGGGGAAGTGATTATGGCATGCTGTCTACATTACAAGTTACAGAAAGGGGTATGGAATATTGCATGTTGTCTACATTAGAAGTTACAGAGAGGGGTAGTGAATATGGCATGCTGTCTACATTAGAAGTTACAGAGAGGGGTAGGGAATATGGAATTTGTCCATGTTACAATTTACAGAGATGGGTAGTGAATATGGCATGCTGTCTGCATTACAAGTTACTGAGAGTGGTAGTGAATATGGCATGCTGTCTACATTACAAGTTACAGAAAGGGGTATGGAATATTGCATGTTGTCTACATTAGAAGTTACAGAAAGGGGTATGGAATATTGCATGTTGTCTACATTACAAGTTACAGAGAGGGGTAGGGAATATGGAATTTGTCCATATTACAATTTACAGAGATGGGTTGTGAATATGGCATGCTGTCTGCATTACAAGTTACTGAGAGTGGTAGTGAATATGGCATATTGATTGCATAACAAGTTACAGAGAGGGGTAGTGAATATGGCATGCTGTCTACATTACAAGTTACAGAAAGGGGTATGGAATATCGCATGTTGTCTACATTAGAAGTTACAGAGAGGGATAGTGAATATAGCATGCTGTCTACATTACAAGTTACAGATAGGTGTAGGGAATATGGCATGATGTCTACATTACAAGTTACAGAGACGGGTAGTGAATATGGCATGCTGTCTACATTACAAGTCACAGACAGAGGTAGGGAATATGGCATGCTGTCTACATTAGAAGTTACAGAGAGGGGAAGGGAATATGGAATTTGTCTATATTACAATTTATAGAGATGGGTAGTGAATATGGCATGCTGTCTGCATTACAAGTTACTGAGAGTGGTAGTGAATATGGCATATTGATTGCATATCAAGTTACAGAGAGGGGTAGTGAATATGGCATGCTGTATACATTACATATTACTGAGAGGGGTAGTGAATAGGGCATGCTGTATACATTGCACGTTACAGAGAGATAGTAAATATGGCATGCTGTCTACATTAGAATTTACAGAGAGGGGTAGTGAATATAGCATGCTGTCTACATTACAAGTTACAGAGAGGGGTAGTGAATATGGCATGTTGTCTATATTACAATTTACAGAGAGGGGTAGTGAATATGGCATGCAATCTGCTGTCTACATTATAAGTTACAGAGAGGGGTAGTGAATATGGCATGCTTCTACAATACAAGTTACAGAGAGGGGAACTGAATATGTTCTGCTGTTTGCTTTACCATTTACAGAGAGTGGTAGTGAATATGACATGCTTCTACAATACACGTTACAGAGAAGGGTAGTGAATATGGTATGCTTTCTGCATTACAAGTTACAGTGAGGGGTAGTTAATATGGCATACTGTTTGCATTACAAGTTACAGAGAGGGGAAGTGAATACGCATGCTGTCCACATTAAAAGTTACAGAGAGGGATAGTGAATATGGCATGCTGTCTACATTACATATTATAGAAAGGGGTAGGGAATATGGCATGTTGTCTATATTACAAGTTATACAGAGGGGTAGTGAATTTGGCATGCTGTCTACATTGCAAGTAACAGAGATGGGTAGTAAACATGGCAAGCTGTCTTTATTACAAGTTACAGAGAGGGGTAGTGAATATGGCATGCTGCCTACATTACAAGTTTGAGAGAAGTGTAGTGAATATGGCGTGCTGTCTGCATTACAAGTTACAGAGAGGGGTAATTAATATGGCATGCTGTCTACATTACAAGTTACAGAGAGGGGTATTGAATATGGCATGCTGTATGTATTACATGTTACTGAGAGGGATAGTGAATATGACATGCTGTATACATTGCACATTGCAGAGAGGGATAGTAAATATGGCATGATGTCTACATTAGAATTTACAGATAGGAGTAGTGAATATGGCATGCTGTCTACATTACAAGTTACAGAGAGCTGTAGTGAATATGGCATGCTGTCTACATTACAAGTTGCAGATAGGGGTAGTGAATATGGCATGCTGTCTACATTATAAGATACAGAGAGGGGTAGTGAATTTGGCATGCTTCTACAATACAAGTTACAGAGAGGGGTAGTGAACATGACATGCTCTCTGCATTACAAGTGACAGAGAGGGGTAGTGAATATGGCATACTGTTTGCATTACAAGTTGCAGAGAGGGAAAGTGAATGTGGCATGCTGTCTACATTAAAAGTTACAGAGAGGGTTAGTGAATATGGCGTGCTGTCTTAACTTGGAGTGGCTGTTGCATTCAATTTCAGTTTGCACATCAATTTCTTATTATCTATGAAAGTCTCACAATGACCTCCATGTTCATCTGATGTTACCACTTATAAAACAAAATTAAACTTTTTGAAATCAACACACTCCAAAGTGTGTACGCTGTATAGTGCATTGTTAATATTTCTCTTTTAAATGCCATAGTCATGTTGATAAATTGTTTTACAAAGTGGTAGTTTTGTCTTATCTGTGTAAAATAATGGCCAACAAGAGTGAATAGCAAGATAAATTCCATCAGGTGTCAAACAATAGGGAGCCCTGAAGAAGTGATAGGTAGTAAAACCATGTACAGAAAGGTGCTAAAACCAAATTGTAACTATGTTTCTGTGGCTATGTAGATGTCTGTGTTGTCAAGTGATAGGAAGCTCAAGCAAGGTGGTGGCCATGTTTTTGTTTATGCTTCTAGTGTTGTATAGCACCACTCTAGTATAAGCCTTATGGATTTGTTTAGGCTAGCAGCTGCAGAAAAGTGACATTGCCAAAAATGGTATTATTCTTACAGAAAGCAATTTGTTGGCCATGGTGGTGCAGCGTTAGCATTGTCTCCTCACAGCAAGAGGCTTTCTGGTTTGATTCTTGGAGTTCCTTCTGTGTGGAATCTGCATGTCCTCCCTGCGATCAAGTAAACTTTAAAAAAAGACATGCAGGTAGGTGTGTGAGTGTATGTGTGCCTTCTCTGAAGGTTGGCAACTCAACACTGTAATATCTACTGCCAATCATAAGCGGACAGGTGATCTGCTGTGGTGACCCCTATCCAGGAAAAGCCAAAAGACTTTTTATTCTTACAGAAAGCAGTTTAGTCAATATGGAGAAGATGTTTGGAGAGTAGTGCAGACCATCATGAGTAAAGCACATGGGACTCTTAACCATGTCCTTTCCGTTTAACACTTAGTGATTCCAATTGGAATGCACTAGTGACTGAAGCACCTCAAGAAACTAATTATCTTCTGTTAAAGTGGCATAGTTTGCAATAGTTGCAATACACTGCACAAGGCTGGTCATGACAGTGCTAGAAACATACTCAGAAAATATAACCACATTCCTCTTCATATGTTCCTAGGAGTTGTGATACAGATTGTTCACAGCAGCATGAGAAATTACATTTGGGAGAAGGAACTCGACTGCTCTTAGTGACAATGTGAATGCTGGCACCTAGGAAGCTTTTAACAATTACTCTGTCCTTCCTCAACCTATTGAGCAGTGCATCAATATACTTTAACATGAAGTCAATGGCTAGGATATTGTTTTGTGGAGCAGCAATGCCTGATTGCCAGTTGAGGTTTGGTATGCCACTTGGTTGACCTGTGATTGCTGTTTTACTTGGAGATACTGCTATGTCAGCTGCACATGAAACTTGCAAGTAACATGCAAAAAAGCCTTTGAGGTCATTATAATGATTTCTTTGTACCTCTGAATATGTCAACTGAAGTCTAGTACTGCATTGCTCCACTGCATTTCCACCATCCATGTACTTTGTTAGGCTTACCTCCAGTTTTAGTATATATTTGCATGTTTCACATATAGATGGGAGTGTATAGCACGAATAACAGGTTGTCAGTGAGCATAAGGCAGTTACTGCATGCTCTCAAGACACCTAAGCTTCTAGGCTTCTGACAGATGAGGTAAGGGCTGTGTTCTCATGGTGTGCAGAAGTGTAATGGGTGTGATGTATTTAGACTGTTTAGAAGACTAAGGGACAGCAGAGTGCAAGTATATGCAAAAATTTGGTTCAGGGATGGATATTTTGAAGTTGGCAGGGTATTGCTATGATTGAAGATCTGGGGTTATATCACTTTTAATTGTTGACAATTTGTTAAGGATGTCATGATAATAAGGTGTAATGTTCTGTCACTGCTCAGACATGCCAGTAGCAAATAGTGCAGCCTGGGGCCTAAAACCGGCAGCTAAGAAAGATTATCTTGGTTTATTCTTAAAGGGGAAATTTGACAAAGTACACATTGGCTGCTCTCTAAAGGCTCTTTACCATGGTTCTACACTCAAAAAGGAAAAGCCATATAACACTGTAAACCATATACCCAAAAAAAATCAAAAACAACCAATCTGAACAACAAGTGACATAAATTTTCAGAAAATACAAAAAGGAAGATATAGCAGACTTCCTTTCTCTATATGGAAAAAACAATGCAGAAACTGTTTGTAAAACAAAATGCATTGGCCAGCAGCTCTATTGCTACAGTTAGGTAAATAGTGTTCAGGTACACTCTGATTTACATAATCCCTTTTCCAGTAATAATTCATTTCACAGGTAAGCCAGTATACCAAGATTCAGTTCAGGCATACTGTGAGGTGAAGCTCCAAGCAAATAAATTTTACAGAAAAGTATAAACAATCAGTTTGAATACTTAGCATTAAGCCACAGCAAGTACACAAACAGGACATTAAAGAATTCTTCTTTTTCATAACTAAAAAAATGTAAAAAAGTGTAAGTCAAAATACGTCAGTCAACAACACTTGCGATAATTAGCTTAAAAGTACTCAGATATCATCCACATTAAATCGTCATTTCCAAAGCAGTTGTGGAAAGAAGTCCAGTCCAATATTAAATGCTTACAGACACACATTATTCAAAATGAGAAAAATTGAAAAATAGCTATTACCAATGCTTGGGTGCAGATAATAATAGGTTTACTCACATCTGGCAATTACCAATGCTTGGGTGCAGATAATAACAGGTTTACTCACATCTGGCAATTACCAATGCTTGGGTGCAGATAATATCAGGTTTACTCACATCTGGCAATCACCAATGCTTGGGTGCAGACAATATCTGGTTTACTCACATCTGGCAATTACCAATGCTTAGGTGCATATAATAGGTTTACTCACATCTGGCAATTACCAATGCTTGGGTGCAGATAATATCAGGTTTACTCACATCTGGCAATCACCAATGCTTGGGTGCAGACAATATCTGGTTTACTCACATCTGGCAATTACCAATGCTTAGGTGCATATAATAACAGGTTTACTCACATCTGGTGATTACCAATGCTTGGGTGCAAATAATAACAGGTTTACTCACATCTGGCAATTACCAATGCTTGGGTGCAGATAATAACAGGTTTACTCACATCTGGCTTTGTTTGCTGTCTTGCATTTCCCTCATTGAACAAACCACTCAACCAAGCATTTCTTACACACACCATTTTCATATTTCTAAAACATAAGATTTTAACTTACAGGTGTGACTGAGCTACGAAATGCAACCAATTGACTCGATGGTCATAACTGATCAAGGCATCTTCTTTATTCCATGGAACAGCAACTGGTCAATGGCCAGCAACTTTATCCAAGTGATTAACTAGTCAGAGAAGTGGAAAGAATAATCTTATTAATATTCATAACGTTGCCTTAGTTCAACCAATTTCCTTTTTGGTAGGGCAAATTGTAAGCTTGAGCTTATTCCATCTTTGGGCAAGTTTCCAAAATGAGATTATTTAGTTTATCCTTTGAGCAACAATAGCATCACATTTCTTTACAAAATTGTGATCCTCTTCTGATCCAACACAATGTATCAGATGCAGTAAAGAAGGCCTTCATTAAATAGAAGGAAAAATTATATGCTTATCATGTAAATGACAGTGCTAAAATCAGTATCTAAAGAAAGAGAAAGATCTAATGGTTTAATCAGTGTTGCTTTTTGGCACATAACAATGGTTTATGCATTATAAGCATTGCATTCAGAAAGGATAATGGCTTCTTATCTATCTTTATTCAAATATATCAAAAGGGCAGCCATCTTATCAAATTCAATAACCTAAATGTAATCTGAAACAAAGTGCATCCTGTGTTTTTTTCAAATGAAATACTAGTTATGATTTGCCACACATACAGTACTGATAATCCATCACAATGAAACAGGAAGCAAGATATGTAATTGCTTAATTAAATTTTACATTTTATGACTTCACTTTGGAAAGAGTTTCTGGATCATATGAACTAAGCAAAACTAAATTAAAACATATCTTTTTTGTTTAAATAATTTTCATTGAAACACAAAAAATTAATAGTTGCCATAGCAAAGCTTATTCAAATAGTCACACAAAATATACATAATTCTAGAAAGAAATACGTCTGGTTAATAAAGTACCAGTTCTGTCAGGTTGTTTCACAAACAAGAGAATAAACAGCATGCACATGTGAAGCATTTTTCTAGTCAAGGAGAAACTGAAGCTAAAGTTTATGCTGTAACCTTGTAGGCAGCTTAGATAACTTTCAATAATTACTAGGTTCTGGGGTCACATTTTTTTTAATTCGCAAATCGCTTTTCCACAATAAATGGCATCTGTTCCTGGGAGATCTTCTTTGATCGTGCCTCACAATTATCCTTCCTCTGCTGGTTTCCCAACAGGTGGATCATCATTCACCTTCTAATTGAATTACCATGCATAATTACAGAAACATAATACAAACATAGTAACATAATAGAAAGGTAGCACTCCGTCCTTACCAGGATTCAGCACACAGCATGCATTCAGATCTTCAAGGAGCAGTAGGGTATATCCATATTTGTTAGGGAACCTATTTTTGCAGCAAATCATGTCCTGTACCATACATGAACTTGGGGGCCTACATAACTCTAAAGAAAACTGTCCAGCACTAAATTGCCAATTACTGGTCCATGTCTATGTCCCCTGCTGGGCAGTCTAATCATCTAAGGCATATTGTCAAATTTTCCATCAATTCAAGTACACTTACAACGGGCAACTTTAACTACCCAACCATATATTGGCATGCCTGTACAACACACAACAAATGCACTAAATGATTCAAAAATATCATTAGTACTTAGTTCTGTGATCAAGGTTTTCCCCGCCCAAGAAGGGTGATGTTCTTTTTGACCTTGTCCCTACCAGCTTCTTCTTCCCTGCCTATTCTACCTGCAATGTCACTATCTCCTTAGTAAAGTCTATTGAGCCAGCAGCAAACTTCTCCTTTAAAACATTCTTTGAAGCTATAAATAAAGAATGGATAAATAAATAAATAAATGATTAAAACAAAATTTCAAGATTATTTCAAATTGATCCTCATCCTACTTGCAGACTTTCTTGACAACTATAAATGGTGCAGTTCTCAAAATAAACCAGTATCTGATGCTACTGTATGCTCCTCTAAATTCTGTTCTTTATGGACAGATGCAACACGCAGTCTCTTCCCATCTGACACTAGAGTAGTGATACATTCAGAAATAGGCTTGTATAAGTTAAATAGTTTTTTGTACATAGAATAGAATTTCTGCAATGGCAGTCCTGTTAGAATTCCCAAGGTGCCACTCATCCTGTTGATAATGGCTAGGGCAGGGCTAAGCCTGAGAGAACTTTCTAGTTTCCTATCAGTTTTTCTAAAGTAGATTTGAAGATAGTGAGGACCTGTTTTGCTTTTCAGAAACTGGGAGTTTGATTCAGCGGTTGGGAATTCTTTCAGAGAGATATCTGTCATGCTGAGTTTGAAAATTCCAGCACTGAAAAGCTTTACAAGAAAACAAAACAATCTGAGACAGATCTTCACTCTCATACTATAAAATGGACTTACAAAAAATAAGTAAAACATTGAACCACACCGTAATAAAGACAGGACAAGTTATGAACCCAGGATTGCTACTAACTCTAAAGATAACCTGTAAGCCCTCTTCATTTACACTAGGAAACTTAGAAATGATGTACATTACTTACCATACTCATTGTCAATAGAGTCTCCAACTCTGATACCAAATTTATTTCTAATATTCTTGCAGACAAATCCAGTTCTAATTTCAGACTGTACACTCAGCCAGATGTTCCCAGTAGTTCCACAAATTCCATCTCTCCCAAACCTTTGTCTACATTATATCTGTATTATTCAAAAACAAACATATTAGCCCTGTGGAATATGATAATATCACTGGCTGTCTGCCAATAACTGAAGCACCACTTAATATAGCTTATCTTAAACTGCTTCACTTTAAGTCTCCCCTCAGATTGTCTCACCAAAGCATGGAATACAGCTATCATGGTGTCATCATGAAAAATCAGGCCCATAATAGATGATAGAAACTGTATATCTGTTAATCTCAAAAAGATAATCTTTAAAGTTGCACAGCATATAACTGCCAAGCTTATAAAATTATACCACAGTTAACTTGCATACCCTTGATTCAAACCATTTTTGATTTGTAAAAGGCAGGTTGTGCCTACATTCCTTGTCAATTTCTTTGAAAGGGTCAATGAAGCACTGTTTGAGGGTCTGACTGTCTACACTACTTACCTTAATCTCAAAAGAGGCACTGTGCCATCTTACCGACTGATGCTATTGATAAACTCTACCAGCTTCACATAATGTAACCACTGGATGGCCATTTGGCTCAAAAACAGTAACCACACAGTTAAGGTAATTGATTTCTCTTTTAATTATGTGCCACCACTAGGGTTCCAAAGGCCACTTTCCTTGACTCCCTGCTGTTCAGCAGCTACTGCTTAGAAGGGAAAGCAGATGTCAGGGGATTTGGTTAACTAAGTTTGTGGATAGCAAGTACAGGATTACCTTCATGATAAACCTTTTCTTGGCTCACTGCTATACAGATACTGTACCAAAACTATTTATGTTTCAGTTACTTCACTTAAAGCTACTCATTTAGAATGTATGCAGCTGTTACAGTTACCGCGCCTCTAGCCCTTGATATACATTATTCATTGCTCATTGCTTTTACTAGCTAGATAGAGTTCACACTAGCCTTCTAAAAAAACTATTAAATTTGATTGATACTGCTTACTGTTGTCACTTTTTTATACACACACACACATTATATATATAAATTTACAAGAATGAGTCCACAGCATTGCAATGTCAAAACAACAAAAGTTTACATCGCTGAAACTAACACAATGAAATAAAACTGTGCATGTCAGACACCAGCCAGGACTTCTGAACACAGATTGAGGACACAGACAAAAGAGATACTATATTTAAAAACTTAATTTTAATAAAAAATGTACATTTTTCATTGCTTGTTAATGGAAATAACAGTACAGTGAGGACTGGGAAATTTACCCATTTCTCCACTGCACTTGCAATCTCACAGTTGGTATATATAATTTGCAAAGTTGAAGAATGCATATTTGTTTCTTAAATTATGTATTTAAATGTAGTACCTGTTTTACATCTGTATTGACGATCTCTGTTCAGAAGTTCCAGCTTTTGTCTGACGTGCAGTTGAATTTCATTGTTTTTAGTTTTGGCAATGTAAACTTTTGCTATTTTGACACTGCGTTGTTGTAATCTTGTTCCTCTAAATGTTGGTGTTGTGGTTTTTTGATAATATATTAGGGATCCATATATATGTATATATATATATATATATATATATATATATATATATGGGTCTACTTCTGATTGTTGAACAGCTGATGTATCAAACCACATATGGCTGAGACCATATGCATGAATCCTCAGAACATTGAAACCTAAATAAAAAAAAAAATAAAATTGCTGCAGCAGGGGTGCTTTGTCTCCCCTGCACCCCTCATACCCCCCTGCTACTTAAATATACCAACTCCAAGATCAAACTTACATTGAAGTGAATGGGAATTTTTCCCTATGGCAATCTCCATGAAAATTGTTTGATGTTCTAAAAAAGATGTTTTCATCTCGGTGATCCGCAGTTCGATGTTTACGCCATTCGACAATCTGAAGTGGATCCATAAATATATATATATATATATATATATATATATATATATATATATATATATATATATTTATATATATATATATATATATATATATATATATTTATATATATATATATATATATATATATATATATATATATGTATGTATATAGATAGATATATAGATATATTTTTCTAACTACTAAAATAGCCACAGATCATTTTTTATCCTTTAGCTGTGTTACATATTATCACCCAGTTAATTATCTTCCTATGCTTTACACCAAGAGTAGGTTACTTACCTATACTGGACTGTTATTTCCCTTTTGTCTATGCTGTCCAATATGGAATCTCAGTTCGCTTTTGCTACTTCTGTAGCCAGTGTGATAGTGCTAGGTATTTTGATGCAGTGTAGTAACTGATTCACACTTACTGAAAACTCCTTATTGCTACCTCACAATGACTCAGTATGTGAGATAGGAGGTTAACTTTTCACCTCAGAACACATTCAGTGAGCACAACACAAATGTACACACAACACAGAGTACTACCACTTAAGCACCTTATGCTGAGGTTCTTAAGAAAGTACCGGCTAAGCCTCCTGGGCAAAAAACAAAGAAACCTCAGACATCAGTTCACAAAGCAACAAACTCACCTTCACTCTTCATAACAATACCAAGCACACATATTTCTGGGGTCACAAGGGTACAAATTCCAAGCTTTTGCAGCTCACTGAGCTTTCATCTAACCATGTTAATATTTTAGGTGAATCTATTGGATAAGAATTGGGTGACAGCTGTCTTTTACTTTACAGACTTTTCCTGTACAGATCAATCTGTAATTCACTTTCCTCAGGATTCAGCAAGCTCTGCACAGTGTGCAGAAATAGTGCAAGAGCTGCTGCACGCAATATGTACAACAAGCAATCCAGGAATGAGCTCCCGGGACGTGCATGAGCGCTCCTACACTATTCCTGCACAGACACAGCTCCTGTATGCTAATTACCCCATTTGCAGGTGAAAACCATGCAAATGAGGTGAATTACCAATCCAGGAAGCAGGCAAGCATCTGTGCAGAAATAGTGTAACCTGCAGAAATGTATTCAGCTACTAACCGAATACATTTCTGAAAATTACAAAACGGAGGCATGACAGCTCCAAAGAAAGTATGTATTCAATGTAGTAGGCATGCCAATGGCCAAATATATGGACACTGTCATGATAAATAGTTGCAAAATTATAAAAAATAACTTTTTTATTTTGGCCGATTTTGGCTTTTTAAGCATAGGGCAGTGGTGCACAAATGGGATCGGGACGAAAATAAAAAAAAAAGTTGGAAATAAGCTTGTTAAACAAAATCAGCATTCTGTCATAATAGTCAATGGCATGCATAAGACAACAATACCATGGAATAGTGGTTTCTAAGGGGGGAGGCTGAGTGTCAGTTTTGTAACCATGCATTAGCAGTCAATTTTATGAAAATGAGGGGACTGATACTGAATCACAGATTACCCCTCACTGTTAGCTTGCACCCAACTGTGTAGGTGCAGCAATACTATTGTATAAGCATAAGAGGTAGATGGCCTCATAAGGGGGAGTGTCATGCATGCTGTAAGCTTACTGGAGCTCTGTGGACCGTGTTTGCCCTTAGCTAAGCACAGCTAAGGAAGGGGTGTGTGTCTGAGGCTGCCTAGTAGTGTTTACATTGCCTAAACGGGTGTGCACACCATGCACCGGGTTTAAAAAAAAAAAAAAAAAACAGGAAATAGCAGCTCTGTTCACATCTGAGCACTGGGTATGCACTGTGTGCTTTGGGACTTAAACGGGAAGGCAATGGGAAGGGAAAACAGCAGTAGGAAATCAGTCAAGAAGAACTAGCATAGCTGGTAGGTGAAATGTATCAGAATCAGCCAATTACACAGGCAGCCGCCTAGTCCAGCCCAGCACACTGCTATAAACTATGCAAACACCTTTTACTCTGTTTTTTCCTACAATCTCTACACCACTGGTGTACACAGATGGGGAAATTTTACCTGACAAAACTAACAAAATGATAGGGGCTGCTGAAGCTCTCATATATTAATATGTGGAATAGGCTGAGGGTGGTGAGGATGAGAATGCTGATGCCAAACCCACAGTGAGGAGAAGGGGAACAGTGTACAGACCCAGGGTAACCTACCAGTAGCTACATGAGCTGGAGATAGTGGAGCACTATAGGATGGACAGGGACATCCTACAGCAAATTATTGAGCTGTGCTGGCCACGCCTTACACAGAACCAACAGAAGGGAACCTATCCCAGTGGATACCAAGGTATGTGTAGGCTTAAGAATACTAGCCACAGGTACTTTCCAAAAGCCAACTGGGGATATCATGGGGATCTCACAGGCATCAGCATCCAGGGTTCTCCACCAGTTCCTGGATGCCATGTCAGCACATGCTGGTGATCACATATATTTCCTTAACACCCGTGAGATGTTGACCAGCAATATGCGTCTCTACCACCAAATAGCAGAATACCATGAGGTAGTGGGTGTTCTAGACTGCACGCACATACACATCAAAGCACCTCCCAGTGAGTGGGGTAGGGTCTGCATAAACTGCAAGGGTGTCCCCTCCATCAACTGCCAGGTCATGTGTGATGCCCAGGGCATTATCATGAATGTGTGTGCTGGCAGCCCTGGAAGCTATCATGACTCCCACATCTGGCATATGATACAGCTGTACTAAAGATTTGCCAGTGTGGACATCCCGTATGGCTACCTAGTGGGGGTTGCTGATTGTACACTGCAGTTGTGGCTGATGACAGCCATCAGAAATGCACACACACCCGAACAAGAACTCCAACATGAGGCATGCACACAAATCAGAATCATAAGAGAGCATGTGTTTGGGATGCTCAAGTCACAGTTCCAGTGCCCGGACATATTCGATGAAGCCTTGCAGTACTCTTCAGCTACATGTACACAAATGTTCATTGTATGTGCCATGCTGCACAATATAATCCTGCCGAAACAGCTGCAGCAGGAACAGCATGGGGCAGGGCCACACAGCCCCCCCACCATTCCCAAGGCCAGCACAGGCACAGAGTGACTTGGAGGAGGAACAACCTGAGCCTGCCCATGTAGGCAGAAGGAGGCATGCCCAGTATGTCCAGGCTTTGGCAAAGAGGCAATGCATAGCACATACACTGACACAGTAGGAACCCAGGGAATGACACCTTACTCTGACTCACACATACAGTAAAAGGGATGCCAAACATGACACTACCTGTGCTTTACCATGTATAGGGAGTTTACTTTGTGCATCCAACATAGTCAGCCCTCCAGCACCATCCTCAATGCCACCACAGCCACAAAGTAAGTCACCCTTCCTATCAATTGCTGAATGGAGTAGTATGTTCTGCTAGTTGTATCTATGGTATGGATGTGAGCATGCAAGGGAATCGGGTGGCTGAATGGAATGGTAGCAGATAGTGGACACCTATATGGGCAGCATGAAATCTGTAACAAATACTGATGTCAACAAAGTAGGCAGTTCTAGACAAGGTGACAAATCCCACTGCAGTACATGTGGTGGCCCAAATGTGTGTCTATAGGACACACACATGCATGTCAGTGAGGTTCACATAACCAACAACAGCCTTAGCCAGCAGGACAGGTGTAGATGACCATATCAAGCCTGGCTAACTCTCTTCTAGATTGTGTGTAAAATCTATTAATCAGCTACTGTTTAATTTACCCATAGCTTTCACCAGGGTTTAACTCTAACCTGTGGAACATGTTTATTATTGTTTGCTCATTCACTCTTTGTCAAAATTATAATTGTAACTTGTTTTTAATGTTTCTGTTTACCTTGGAGCTTTTCTCTCCGGGCCTCCGCTGAAAATGGGCATGCATCCAGTCGGACTATCCCAGTCAACAAATGTAAAATAAGTAAAAATAAAGAAATAAAAATAAAAAAAAAGGATGTGCTAAAACCTCCAGTTAATGGCAATGGAGAACAGCCCCCCTCCAGTCCTACACAGACAGACTACAACAGGTAAGGCAGTTGTATGTTAGTTCTGCAGGGTAAGAAGTCTGAAACTGAAATATAGGTCAATAAAACCTAAGACCTGTACTCTACTGATATGCATCTCTTCTGCATGATAGGTCAGAATACAAAACGAAATTGAAGCCAACAGATTACCTGAAATACCAGTACAGTCATAGCAAATGTTTACAGTTGCCAGGTGTGCCTCCCTACAATCATATGTAGAAATGCAGTAATATGTACGAGTGGGGTTAATAACAGTGGAGCACAGATTACCTGAGCTGGCCCAATTTACAGGATAGATTATTGCATGTGTGCAATATGCAGGGCACTATGTGTTAGGTTATTGTGTGTTGTATATTGTGTGGAAGTGGTCAGCATGTAGACATAGTGGGTTCTGTTCCAGTGGCCTATGGCCAGTACTGTCGATGACAGGACCATGTTCTGACAACTGCAGTGTCAACCACAATACATCCCAGCAATTATTAATTCAGCAGTGATCCATGCTCATTGTTCAGATGTCAGTATCTGTCACCATCTGAAAGATGGACATACCATGAATGTGGGCCCAAACATACAGACAGCACACAGGTGGAAGTACCCTAGACAGAGTACATAAAATGAAACTGTCAACTGCACACACCTTTGGAATTGTACATACAGGTTAGTAGCACATTAATTGTTCGTGTAGTATCGAATACTGATGTCGTCTGGCCAATCACTGGCAGACCACAAAAGGCACAGTTATGAAGTAATGAGAGACTGCCTATATCCCAGCACAAGACAGCATAAGGGGAATGTCTCAGTTATATAAAACTACCAACACGAAAAAGGAAGAAAAATGACCAGCCAGTGAATCCACCAGAATTTATTTAAAACTTGAGAAACTGTTCTCTAACATCTCGGCTCAACACAAAAGCCTTCAAGGAGTAAAAGCATTACAGAAAACGTGCCTCAAATACTGTGTTCAATATAATTAAACACTCAATCAATTAAATAAGATATTTCCAATTTAACTCTTCATTATGCCAATATGGGTGTAAAGTGTTAAATTTCAAAATATACAAAGATTCCTTTGTCAAAAGCTGTTTTTTTTTTAAAAAGACATTCATTAAACAATGATACTTTAACTTTTTCTAATATAGTACCCTGTAATGCTTTTACTCCTTGAAGGCTTTTGTGTTGGGCTGAGACGTTAGAGAACAGTTTCTCAAGTTTTAAATAAATTCTGAATGTCCCAGTTATATCTGTGAGTCAGCTGCAATAAGCTTCTATATCACACATGCACTCAGCTCACCCCACGATCATCCACAGGATTATCACAGGTCATATCCCTGTTGTTGGGAATGAGTAAAGTATGACCCCTCAGTTCTGTATGGGAATACCCATAGCATGCAGCATGCTGAAGAGGTGCCCCATACAGATGTGTCCCTAGCTGTAAGCAGCACCCTGCCAGCATCCAGACTAATGGATTAATATGGACAGGAACTATTGCCATTAACACCTCACACACTTAACCTGTCACTCCAGGGGAATCCAGTGGGTTGCAGCCTGGGACTGTAGGAGTGACAGAATGCACTGGCCTGTTACAGATGGCCTGCATCACTACCAAATGCCCTACAGTCCTCTGCCAAAGGCCTGTGCCTCACTTGTACTGCCAATGTAAGTTATCTCATGGGGTCCCAACTAACAATGTAACACAGTCCACAGAACAGAAATGCAAGGCCATGTCGACAAATTCCAGTAGCATGCCACCATGTCCTACTGCATGAACTGTGGACCAGCCCTTAAATAATGCTGGGATGAAGGGACAACTATAGGGATACTTCGCAGATATCACTCGCATAATGTTAGGAAGAGGATAGAATAACAAAGTGGGAGGGTGTAGAAGCATGGACGCCATAGAATGTGTGAAGTCTGAGACTCTGATGTGTGCCCATACTACTCCTGCCTGCAAACCCAGTAATAGGTGACTACAAACATGCTCATAAACCACAATGTGAAGGGGAACTGACCAAATATATGAGCCCTGCCTCAGGGTATCCTGGGTGAATCTGTACAGCTGAGAGGTATGGACTCGGCAGGATATGGCCATTCTGTTATGTTGATAGATGTACAAGCAGAGAATCCTCAGTTACCATAGTACCAAGGTGCTGGACCATTTACACAGATCCATCAGCAATTGTCTGCAGCTACCCCTCCAGAATGGCATGAGTGTGCAAGAATATGTAGGCTGCAGACCACAATACTGGACACAGCTTCATTCATCTTGTATTTTCCAGAAATTAAGTATATGCACATAAGTATATATGTCAGTATTTGATGACATAATACATCTCAGTGTAAAACAGTACATGTCTAAGTATCTCTGCTAACACCAGCCATGTAACACAAGCAGCACAGACACAATAGTTACAGTATCCCACTATCTTTCACCCATTGTGACTCCATATTGTCAACCTATCTACAAATATCCTGCAGAAACAGGTTGCTAGCTGTAGGTGTAGAACACAAAATTCGGCACTGGAGTACACCCTACCAGGAATGGATTCACACACTCAATACAGAAGGTCATATTGGGCATGGTCCTACACTTAGAGAAATGAAGCCCCTGTCTGACAAAAAATGCAGAAAGTCATAATGGGCATGCTCCAGCACTTAGAGAAATGAAGCCCATGTGTGACAAAAACAGTGGACTATACATATCTATCAGTTGCACATATCACATTGTGCACCATTCATGCTTTGCAAACACATTGGATAGGAATACTCACACATATCCAAGGCCAACACAATAGAATAGATCAAACATACACACATAGAGATGTGGGTAAGAGAGAGGCAGAAAGTGACAAAGAGATTGCCATCATGAGGCCTGTCCCATCCACCACACATCCAACTGGCTAATATCACATGATGTGCCCATGTCAATCACTGTAGCATTTGCTTTTGGTAGCCCTCAGCCCTATAGTGTCTGTGGTGCTTGTGATAAATGTGTAGTATGATAGTACAAAATCAGTATTCATCTAGCATTAGTATACCCAGTCCTGTCAAATGTAAAGTTGTGTGTGACTGAGTGTTGTGTGTGTGTTTCCAGAGGAATGGTTTATGGCCTATTCACACACACACTGCACTTCCCATAGCTCATGTTATCACTCATGCTAAAGTCAGTCACCTTGAAATAACCCTCTGGCCAATTCTCAGCCCCATAATCGTTGCGGCACATGCGATAACTGCATAATGCTGTAGTGTAACATACTAGTTAGGTAGGAGTTCTAATCCCAGAGAAGGCAGCTGTGAAACTCTATGTGCATGTGTGTGCAGAGATTAATGATTTTGAGGACATTCACAGTCACTACATCTCCCATTGCCCTACTGTAGCAAGCCTGCTGATGTCAGTCACCTTGCAATACCCCATTGGACAAGAACCAGCCTTATAAACTCTGTTGCATGTGCGATAACTGTGTAATGCTATAGAGTAATATAATAGTTAGGTAAGAGTTCTAATCCCAGACATGGCAACTGTGAAACCGTGTGTGTGTGTGTGTGTGTGTGTGTGTGTGTGTGTGTGTGTGTGTGTGTGTGTGTGTGTGTGTGTGTGTGTGTGTGTGTGTGTGTGTGTGTGTGTGTGTGTGTGTGTGTGTGTGTGTGTGTGTGTGTGTGTGTGTGTGTGTGTTTGTAGTGCTTTTGAGGCTATTCACAGTCATTACACCTCACATTGCCCTACTTTAGCAAGCCTGCTGATGTCAGTCACCTTGAAATACCCCTGTGGATAAAGAACTGCCCTATAAGCTCCGTGGCACATGCCATAAATTTGGAACAATGTAGTCATAGTAACAACACAGGTATGGGTTGAAATATCATCTGTGGTGATTTTGGCCCCATTTACAGCCAGTACACATCTCAGACCCTGACTTTAGCAGTCCTGCAGATATCATCCACCTTACAAGTACCTGTTGCCAACCATAAACCATGTCAGGTCAGTGGTGTATGTGGGAAATGTGTAACATAATGATCCATAAAGATTGCTAGTTAGAGGTTTGAACCTTACCCCTGCTAAATGTAAATGTGTGTTTATGGTAAAATTATTTTTGGGAACGCTCACTCACTACATCATCCAATGCCAGTATTTACAAGTGCTGGTGATGTTCCTCCCCTTAGAAGTACCTTGGGACAACATCCATCCTATAAGTTCTGGGGCATTTGTGAGAAATGTGGTACACTTTAGTAGCAATGCATAGCTGGGTAGGGATTTGAATCTCAGTGCTGGCAAGTGTGTGTGTGTGTGTGTGTGTGTGTGTGTGTGTGTGTGTGTGTGTGTGTGTGTGTGTGTGTGTGTGTGTGTGTGTGTGACTGTCATCAGTATCCTGTGTGGAGGTTTCTGTTATTGTGTAATAACAGGATGAAATGTGGGGTGAGTTGTTCTAAATTATTATATTGAGGACCTAGTATATGTCACAATGTCCACCTTACAAGGATAACAGATGTCAAACACCAGAGAGGCTGGTGTAGACAATCCATAGCCCGACATGTGACATTATGGATCGGTGAACAATACAGGCAAATCTTGTATACTCAGAGAACACTCTCCACCCATGTCTCATACACAAACACACTTGGCTAGGCAACAACCACTATACTGGTAGTTCCCTTCATATTGCCTCACAGATAGTAACCATGGTGTGATTGCAGTGGACTACATGTCTGTTGACCACAACAGTGCCACTGACATCAGAAAGTACTGTGATGTGTAACATTTCCTGATTGAGTGTGTGTTATCCAGCAAGTACAATAACATGGCACCCTGTTCCATCCCTAGAGTAGGCAAATATATGCTTACAGTGGTCCTTTTGCTATGTTCCCTACTGGATGCCTGCAACAACTATAGAGTCTGCAAATGAAACCCACAAAGAGAATACCATGGCTTATACACATGCACTGTATGGACAGATGCTACTAACTCCACTGAATACCTGTATCATGCTGTCAATGTAGGTGCAAGCACAACCTCAGTTCCATAGCCAGGTCTTCCCAAATGAGGTTAGGAATGATACTTCAGACGATAACAATCTGTACAGACAACATGCCCCAGAGACCTCAAGTACACTTACACACATCAAAGAACATGCGTGTGGAACATGTGCACAACCTAGACACTGTCCATGTTATGGAAAATAGATTGCATATATGGGAAGCAGTGCACATCACTGGCCACCCACAATAGTAACCAAGATGAATTGATGGTGAATACAATACCCACCTATGGGGACCACTCCGGGGACTACATCTCTGAGCCACACTGGAGACTATTGTCATGTGGCCTGTTGCAAAGGTCTTCCTTTTGTCTAGCCTTGTACAGCTGTCAGGCCCATTTTGTACTAAACACCTATGAAACAATGAACCTATGCATCTCAGTACTGGCAAGTGTGTGTGTGTGTGTGTGTGTGTGTGTGTGTGTGTGTGTGTGTGTGTGTGTGTGTGGAGATTAATGATTTTGAAGCCATTCACAATCAGTACACCTCCCATTGCCCTACTTTAGCATGCCTGCTGATGTCATTTACCTTGAAATAACCCTTTGGCCATATATCAGCCATATAAGCTCTGTGGTGCTTGTGATAACTGTGTAATACTATAGTCTAGTAAGCTAGTTAGGTAGGAGTTCTAATCCTGATCCTGCTAACTGTAATAATGTGTGTGTGTGTGTGTGTGTGTGTGTGTGTGTGTGTGTGTGTGTGTGTGTGTGTGTGTGTGTGTGTGTGTGTCTCTGTTGACACCTGCTTTTGTGGACATTCACATGTACTGCACTTCCCTTATCCCTCCTTTAGCACTGTTGCTGATGTCACTCACCTTCAAATATACCTTTGGACAGCTCTTCAACAACTAAGCTCTGTGGCAGGTGCAATAACTGCATAGCACTGTAATAACAATACATAGGCAGGGGTTTGAAACACAGTACTGGTATAAGTGTGTTTGTGTGTGTCATCATTATCCTGTTGGGATGACTGTGTACTGACAGGATCCACTGCAGTGTGGATTTTGCTACATCATTATATTGAGCATCTATATGTCCCATTATCCACATTACAAGGCTAGCAGTTTTCAAACACTATAGAGGTTGCTGTAGACAATCCTCAGCCATAAATGTGTACAGCCATGTGCAATTACTATGTGACAGTATGGATTAGTAAACAATAGAGGCAAATGTTATAATACCCAGATGCCGCTTTCCACCCACAGATCATGCACAAACATGCTTGGATCTTACTCTTTTACACCCTTCCTTTCTTACTTTGTCTCTCTCTCCCTCTCTCTCACTCTCTCTACCTCTCAGGTGGATGTGGAAAAGTGCATCTGTTTTGCATAGGCAGCAGCTTGTGTTTTGTAAGGAATGCTCATGATCAGCTGATGGGCTGTGCATGAATTGCAGTCCCCCACTTGCTAATTGCATGTGGAACAGCTGTGGTATCATCCTTATAGCTAACTTCATAGAAACACACTCCTATAACTAAGCACTTCATGTGAGTGTTGGCTCTTTTCCTTCACTGTGAGCAGGACTTTATGTGGATGTTTGACAAACAGCATCACAGAGGGTAGTTGGAAATACCTCTTACAACATACACTGTGGAGACAGGCAAACAAACATGAGGGGGATGTTCCAGACATGGGGACAGAATATATGTACTGCTGTTCTATATTTGAAGTAATGTTGGTTTAACAGGGTTTTTGTGGATATGGCTGTTCTACGGGACTTAAAGTCTGGCATGACAGTGTTTTGTGGTTGAGGAAACTCTCACCTATAGGGCTATCTGAAGACTGTCCAGAGTTTGGAGTCTTACATGTGTTGTGTTACTTACACATTTCCTATCTTTAGATATGCAATAGCATGCTCTGATGATTGCAGTCTGTACATGGTGACATCCATGTGAACCCTCAGAAGAGATATGTCACAACAAACACTGTTATGCCAGGAAATTTCTCAGTTTATCAGAGCAATATGTGAATATTGGCCCTGTGTTTGTGCCTCCATCTCCCAAGTCTGTCAACCTTTGTCCATATGTCATGCAGTAAGATGTGCATATGTACAGCACATCATTATTTACTGACATCATACCTGATAACAAGCCAGTGAGATATCAGCCTGCTAGACATGTTATGTATAATAGGCCTTATATTTGAGGACAAAACCTGGACATTCTGTTGTAGTGTGTGCAGTAGTGAGGTCTGTATACTTATGGTGATTGTTGACAGAGTGTATATTGTGAATATGTTACTTGGCCTGTGTACAGGATATGGTAAATGACATTGTTCTTGATCCTGTTCTGTCTGATGTAGCATGCTGCTCCAGTTTATGGTACCCTATCAACGTACATGTTTGTGGGGCCAGACTGACGCATGTCCCATACCACAGTCAGGCATTGGAATACACTGTGTATTGGCCCGGTACATGTAGGGTTACTATGTGAGTGGTTTATATGAGGGTGGTTTTGTTCACACAGTCCATATACTGCAATATTACTTAGGCTTACCATAATGTGACTGAGACTGTGTTCAGACTGGCTGTGAGTATGCACTTTCACGCTGGTGTTTGTTACTCCATGCTGTTACATGCCTGTATTGCATGCTATATTTGCAAGTGCATGTGTATTCCCACATAGGAAATGTGGGTCAGTGTTGTGAGAGTCTGCCTGTAGTTTGCACAGTGCTTTGTGACATGCAAAGCAGCTCAATGAATTTACCTAGTGTGATATTTCCAGA
>NC_056728.1:610584436-610651936 GCF_019279795.1 Protopterus annectens | reverse complement strand
GATGTTGCATTTAACTGTCACCCTGAGGATCACTCACGTGACATCAGTAGATTGATGGCCTGCTGACAAATGTCAGGTGGCATGATACCACTGTACTCACATCCCCTACTCTTCTCATCTCTCCATGGACAATATCCTGGTACACACCTACAAACACCTGCACCTATGGACCCCAGTACTGACAAATGTGTCAGTGTGCATTGCTGAGAATAACAATGTCTGTGTGTTTGTAAACTTGCAGATGATAATACCCTGAGGACCTTCTCATACACTACACCCACAATTGTCATAGTTATTAATGGCTGCTGCTGTAATAGACATTAAATGTACTTATCTAGTTGATGTCGATTATTTTGGAGAATAATGCATTGATGTTTCAACATAAGGTATACTTGCAAAAAGAGGGCGTAGCTATGGGCACGTCTTGTGCCAATAGCTACGCCAACTTAGTAATGGCTAGCTAGGAGAAACAGTTTGTATTGTTGAATAGTACATGGAGTCAGGTTATCTTTTGCAAACGCTTTGTAGATGACCTCTTCATCTTATGGAATGGTGATTTAACAGGATTTAACAATTTTTGTGAATATATCAACAGCACCACAAGCTTCCTTGAATTTGAGGTCAGTTTTTCACATGACAAAATGAATTTCATTGATGTATGTGTATATTGGGATGATAAAGGGGCACTTTCTACCAAGATACATAGGAAAGAATGTCATAGGAATCATCTATTGCATAGGACTAGCATGCACCCCCACCATGTTTTTAGCAATGTGGTTAAGGGATAGGCATTAAGAACGTCAAGGCTGACTACAGAGGAAGGGAGATTTAATACTGAGTTGGAGGCATTAGAAGAGAGGTTTGTTAATAGGGGATATAATAAAGCAGAAGTTTCCGATGTAGCTTCTAACGTCGGGGAGCTCAAGAGTGATAGAGGGAAACCGTATTTCTCTGAGAGGGAGGTAGTCAGCAATGCTGAGCATGTGAAAGGTGGAAGACTTAAGAAGAGGCATGTGAGAGTGCCTGTTGAATATTCTAGTGATGTCAGAGTTGTCACTGATGTCATTCGGAAATATTGGCCAATACTCACACAGGATCCTCAGATAGGACCCACAGTGGGTGATAGACCATCGTTTCTATACAAAAATAAGAAATCTCAAATGTTGTGTTATTCCAAAGGTAAACAAGAGTTTAAGCATCATGATAAGTTGGGGATGGTCCCATGTTTGAACTGTAATCAGTGTCAATATATCGACACAAGTAATGTGTTTTCACATCCTGACCTGAGGAGAGACTTTTTCTTCAAGGTAAAGGCAAACTGCAATAGTATCAACATTGTTTATTTGGCCGTATGCAATAAATGCTCCGCTTACTATGTGGGTAAAACCAATAGAAAGCTGAGATATAGAATCAGAGAGCATTTATTGAAAATTAGAAACAAAGACAACACTAATGCATTGGCAAGGCATGTTGACAAGACTGATGCCAGTCACAGTTTAGGTTTCAGGTACTATAAATGGTGTATTGTAATGAACGAGGTAGTGATATAGTTAATTTGACTGAGACAACAGAGAGCAGGTGGATATTGAGGCTTCGAGTGGACATGGGGAGGGGGTTGAATGAAAAGGTACCCCTCAAACCCATATTGAAGTCCAGACCGTTACATAGGTAACCTTCTGTTTTGAACTCTTGTATATTGTTTAGGACAATAACATTCTGTTATGAATACAATGTTGCATTTTTTAGCAGACTTGTCAGCATTGCTTATACAGGGAGTTCTGCCTTGATACATTTGTCCTTTTCTGCAGTGCACATTAATGATGTTAGCACAATGTCTTTTTTACATTTTCTGTATGTTTTTAAAGATGTTGCACATTGGATATGTATTCATTATGATGTGTTTTTTAGTTTTTATTTTCATCTTTTATTTTGTGTTTATTTTTTGTGTTTATATTTATATGATTATTGAGTATAATTCTGCTTTTAGGTAATGTGAGTTTAACTAGCACATAGTTGAATGATGACATGTGAAAAGGTTTGGGCGTATCAGTGATTAAGTGGTATTTAAGCAGAGTGCAGCATAGTTGTTATTAAGTCTGAAGAAGTGGTGTTTCAACACCACAAAAATGCTCACCAATAAATCTAATGCTTTTATATGCAGCCGTTGAGTAGTTCTTTGGATGTGTTTGTGGCGAATATTAAATGTACCTTGTTACACTCTTACCCTATGGGCCACCTGGAGCTTGCAGTACCAGCACAATTCTGTTGTACAAATGGGTAGATAGGCATGGGTTACCCACTGTGTCCTGGCAAGTGTATGTATGTGCAAATGTGTATATATTTGTAGGATACAGCATTCTGAGGCCACATTCTCCAAATACAATACACCTGGCCATACAGTATAAGGGGTAGTGATGTAGCTGACATTAGGAAAGCCATGACAAACCATCACCCTACTATCCCTGTGGCAAGTGCAATAAATGCATATCCCTGTAGTAGCACTGATGAGATAGACAAGGGATTGTATTGCAGTCCTGGTCAATGTGTGATTCTGGGTATGTCAGAGTATTATCATGGGTTTCAGTGAGTAAAATGTCCAATGTGGGATGTGGGTGCTGGGTATACTGTCTTTACACCATGGTACCCCCAGTACATGTACAGCACACGATAGTCACAAACAAGGATCTTTTAATGAAGCTTTCAGGTTTACACCCTTCATCAGCATACAAAATCACAACACATTAACACATTTAAATAGAGGACCATTATAATCACATGATCAAGCCAGCCATTCAAAGGACCACTATAATTAAATATGCAAATTCAATTTAAAAACATCTAATAAAATTAATTTTCATGCAGTTACTTGTTAAAAGCATAATACATAAGTATAAAAAGTACAAAAAACTGTTACATATATATATATATATATATATATATATATATATATATATATATCTAGACAAATAATTACATCTACACATTTAGAAATACTATACACTTAATACTATAAATTTTCTCTCTGCCTCTTGGTCAAAACTGGTTTTAAAACTGACTGTCCCATTAAGGCCTGGATACTTATCAGCCTGTAGTCGCACTATCCACTCATACTCTTTTAGCAACAAAAGATTATCAATATCACCCCCTCTAATGCCCAACTGCAGAATAGATATACACCTAAACTTAAATGCATGTGTCTGAAAATCATGCAGATGCCTGTATAGCCCATTTGTCTCAAGCTTTCTTTTTTATTTCAGATCTATGTTCTATTATCCTATCCTTCAGCTTCCTAGCTGTTTTCCCTACGTAAAATGCACTACATAGGGTGCAGGTAGCAAGGTTTTTTGTACTTTTTATACTTATGTATTATGCTTTTAACAAGTAACTGCATGAAAATTAATTTTATTAGATGTTTTTAAATTGAATTTGCATATTTAATTATAGTGGTCCGTTTTGGTGCATCAGTGCGAGCATGGCCAGTCGGGGAGGAAGGACAGCGAAATGGAGCAGTCTCTTACTAGCGCTTCCCTTGTTGAGACTAGCGATAATGTTTTAGCTCCACAATGGTCCTCTATTTAAATGTGTTAATGTGTTATGATTTTGTATGCTGATGAAGGGTGTAAACCTGAAAGCTTCATTAAAAGTTTCTTGTTTGTGACTATCGTGTGCTGTGGATGTTTATGGTATATAGTACTTCTGGAGTATTTCTACCCCCAGTACATGTCCCAAGGTCCACTGTATGAGGATCATTGTCACCATCAACCATACAGGTAACTGAGTACACTATCCAGCCCAATGATGCATCTGCTGTGTGCAAATTATCTGTAACAGAATGGACTCACTGACAAGAGCATTGATAAACCCAGGTCTCTCAGACATGTCTATGACTGTTATGTGTTTGTCAATGTGTATATGACAGTATGTCATACTACTTATTGTTCATTGACACACAGTACATCCTCAATTACCATAATGTACAAGGGCTGGTGATATTCCTCACTTAACAAGAAACTCAGGACATGCCTCATCCTAAAGGCTGTGTGGTGTGTGCAATTAAGGCCAAACATGGGGTTCTGCTCTCAGTGCTGCCAAGTAAGTGTGTGTACATGTGAAGAGATCTACTTCAGTTTGCAGAAAATACATGTCCCAGGAGGTTATCTCTCTGAGAACTGTCAAATGCTTACATTTCAAAGGAATCATCTCATGGAAATTCACTCCATCAAAACTAATAGTAGATGTGTAAATGCCCTCTTCCCCACCATACAGTTGTACAGCAATACTGGAGTTGGTATATATAGTTTGTTGTCGATGTGGACACAGCCACCCTCATTGGGGTTATTGTTGTGTGTATCCCCCGCTTAGTCTGCTCTAATACTGTACAGTTTATGTTAACAGGTTAAGTAGTTGTCACACTTTGTGTGGCTCTACACTACCCCCCCCCAAGTGGAGGGCTGTGTCACCCACACCAGCACACCTATGTTTACCAATGCCAAGATTGCACTACATTGGGGAAGTGGACATATACCCTGCCAGTACTATCATCAATGACATTAAAGTAGCAGACTGATTATTTACTGATGTGATGTTTTGCCTATTTTATCTTGGTGGAATTACATAGGCCAAAATGGGTTCATAGCAAAATTAAGCACATCCATACGTACAGTATTCTCTGTGTATTGCATCAACACTAAGTCCTGTGTGTGTGTTATACATAAATAAGTGGCGTGTACCACCCAGTACACTTCTATTGTCCACTGTAGAAGGGCTGCTGACATCAGTCACCATTCACTCACCTGTATACACCCCTCAGACCTATCAGCCATGTTGCACATGCAGTAACCGTTATACAGACCTGTTACTTGTGTTCAGCTGTATCCAGGATATGACACAGTCAATATGGCACCACAGTGCCTTAACCCTTGTGGGAAACAACAGCAGACCAACATCCTGCCAACACATAGACACCTACAACAGAAACTGAGTACATTATGGAGACCACTATCTGTTAGTGTTAATAACAGCTATAATGCATCATGGCTGGACAGCTACACATCCTGACATGTAAGCATTAAACTTTCCTGCTGAAAACATGTTATGCAGCATTACATTGCTACACCTTTGTACATTAACCCTGTGCATCAGAACCATATTAGCCTGACCCTGCATCGATAGTGTGGCTGACAGAGATGTGGCGCAGGTATCATCATATGCACAGGGTGTGTTGTGGGTTTGCCAGAGATCTAGGCTAAGCTGTTTGGTTGACATCATGTGTGTGTGCTATGGGTTTTTTATTTTTAATTGGGCTGTGCTGATATGGTGTGTGTAGGTATGGAGGTGCTCTAGCTGTGTTGGTGATGTGTGTGTGAGTTTGTGTGTGTGTGTGTGTGTGTGTGTGTGTGTGTGTGTGTGTGTGTGTCTGTGCATGCAGTTCAGTCATGTGGCTGCCCTATACAGGGGGTTGTTGGACATCTGCAGACTGTAAATGGCAGGCTGTACAGTTCACCATCTCCAGCCATGGACACGAGAACTGTGCCTGACAGGGGTTCCATGGGATTACTGGGTACAAGGCCAGATATGTACTCTCTCCTGATGATGACAAATGCCCACTGTATCTGGGTCCCTGTTGGGATCGGCCAAGGCCACATGCACTTGGCCTGCTGTGTTGTGGTGTGGACAGCACCCCTAGCAGTGCTGGTGCTGGTACTGCCACTATGGGAGTGGCGATGACTTGTTGCATGTCCACGCAGACCTCCACCTGTTGGTGTTGCTGACCTAGGTCCATGTGGCTGTCACCCTGCTCCCACCATATGCTCTAACACAGACATTGCATGGTCAAGGATTCCTACCATCTCACCCAACCATCTATCCTGGGCCTCTGCAAAATAACGGTGGGCATCTGCAAGATCAATGATGTTGTCAATAACAGCAGAATGACTAGCCCTCTGGAGCCTCAGACTCTGTCTGGTATAACATTCCATACATGCCTGTGCCTCCATGATGGCCCAAAACATGCATCTGGTTACACCTGCTGTGGCACTTCTGTCAGGGGCATGATGGCCAGCAGCCCTCCTATGCGAACCTCTGTACATCTCCCTGTGTGGTATCTCGCCATCATCCGTCTATGTCTGCTGTGTACAGACACACTTGCCATAATCACCACACTGTCCTGTCCCATGCCCCCCCCGCCAACTGTCCCTCATCTATGGCCACTGGTGATGGGGTCTGTATAGGCAATATGACTGTTTGTGGGTATGGGGTGGATAACAGTGGGATGTCAACCGATGGCACAGCTTCAGTCCCTGACAACCACACCTGTGCCTCACCATACCTATCATCATTGTCAGAGTCTGTATAGACACTAACATCAGTTTGACTGCAGGAGGGACCCTGACCCACCTCGTCACCTGTGAAGGGAAAACAAAAAATGCACTTTAAGACCTGTACATCATTGGTTACCTCTACACACAAACACACACACACACACACACACACACACACACACACACACACACACACACACACACACACACACACACACACACACACACACACACACACACACACACACACACACACACACACACACACACACACACACACGTACACAATTACTTACAGGTGAGGTGGCACAAAGATATTACATAGACCTCTCATTACCCAACTGCCAATGTGCATGACATATGGCACTCAACAGCATGCACTGCAGCTATACTCAATCCCTGTTAGCAACATTATATATCTCTGTGATGCATGAGTTGTGTTAGTAGGTGATGCCCCTTCCCCTGGAACACACTGCACCAATGTACACAGTACTGCTGTGCACCTGTTCAGCACCCTGGCATGTACTGTGCACCATACATCACAAATGTATACCCCATTGCTGAATGTGTATATGTGTGGCAGTTATGTTTGCTCTGTTGCTCACAATCCATATGTGTTTGTCTGACACATACCTGGGTTGATATAAATACAGATATTAATAGTGAATGCCTGACATCTGATTTGCAGATCTCATAATCACCAGTGCATGTATGAACAATAAAATCCAATTACACTGACAACCTTCAAAGTTTACTGAGGCTATGAGGAGTGTGCACACCCTTATTGACATGCTACCCTCTTCCCTGATATGCCATGGGGAAACAATACTGCATATGGTAACATTACACACACCTGATATGTGACATATGACCTGTGTAATCAAATGCAGTATCAAACAAATGTGTTAGTTGTGCAGATGCTGATTGAGATGCATACAATATGTGGGTTGCATAAGTGTGCACACCCTTATCATGATGGTTTGCTGCAGCACCTGTTAAGTGAACTACAGCAGTCACTATTCCTTGAAGGGGTATACTAGCATGGCCCATCTTCACTTGCCATTATTTGGTCACTCTGCCCTACAAATGTCCCCCGACTCTGCCAGATAGCAAGGTCAGCTCATGTGCACAGCCCTTGGAGGTCACACAGTGACTTCACTATTGCTGTGGAGTCAGGGTTATGTCTTGCACAATGCATGACCTTGACTGTGTTCAGATACAGCCATTCATAGCGAGCTTTGGATGTATGCTTCAGTTCACTGTTGTGTTTCAGGATGACACCCCTCCCCATCCTCAGCCTTTTTGCAGATGCTTGACAACTATGGGCCACACATGTGTGTCATTTTGCAGTGTGCCAAATTCAGAACACCATGTCTACCGGCCTAGTTCCTACTAATGAACAGCAAACCTGAAGGTGTACACTGGCACCAGCAAGGTACAGATGGGGATGTTGGGCCTGAGGTGGAGTGAGGTATTGCTTGTGCAATACTGCCTATAGGTTTCAGCCATGGTCTCAGCACACCATTACACATTGCAACACATGCCTTTGGGAGTCTTGCTCTTATGCATATGCTAACTGTAGAGAGCCCTGGATGATGTCTCCTGTGGAACACTCTTCCATCTGATTACCCGAACCCATAGGCAACACTTATGCAGAGTCCAGGTAATTGTCAACACAGGTACTGTACAGGCAATACTTGCTAGACATTCATGCAAGGCCCTCAGTGTTGCTGTATAGTTCTAGGCAGCCTACATGACCAGTTTGCAACATGTGTTGTCATCTGTCTTGGATGGGCATTTGTTTATTTTCTACATTAATGTTGTCCCATACTTCATCATCACATACATGCTTGTCTGCACTGTTTGCCATGGTATATGCAATGATGATATAAGGCTATGTCTCCCAATCCTGAGTGCTACCTTTTGGATATGGGATCCATTCCATGGTTTGTAAGATGTGTGCAAGTCATGACTGACTCATTTGCAGGTGAGTGGGCAAATGTCATGGACATACTTCTTGGACAACAGACCATTACTTGGTGTGACATTGAGGACCTGTACCTGATGGAAGGTGCATACTCAAGAAGAGTGAATGCTGCAGTACCTCAAAAGCTGTTTCCACAATATGTTATTTGGAGTGTGTACACACATATGCTTCCAATGTTTGTTAAGGTATGTATTCCCCATATTTGTTGTCCTAATATAGGATTCCATATTACACATTCATTGCTCATGTTAGGATCACATTACAGGTTGTAAAAGTTGTGGATCACGATATTGTGATATGAAGTTGTGTAGATCTGTAAGAGTTGCCGTTGTAATAGTGGTTTATACACTGTTGTAGCCACTGTATAAGGGTAATGTTTCAGACATGTCCCTACTGTAGACCATTTGTACTGCCATTATGTTCATCTCTGTTCGCACATCCTACACTGACAGGTTGTTAGTTATACTGCAGGACTCTTACATACCCTTCAGATATGCAAACATGGTGACCACTGTGATACAGTGCAGTTAACAGCAACAATAAGTAAACATGTACAGCATGCATTATGGGTAGGCGTGTTAAATGTGTGTATGGCAAATACATGGCCATAACATGACTGATGTATTGGCAAACCTGAACAAAAGACCCCCATACTCACCAGCTACAGGCTGCTGTCCCAGAGGTATATCAGAGGGACCTACATAGTTGTGTGAGAGATGTGATGTTAGTAGCCACACCTGTGGCATTGGTACAGGGTGGGAGCAGCATTTCAGTACATCAAAAGTACAAACCCACAATACTACAGATTATGCACATCTCTTCATTACTACACTGCAGCAATAGACTATGTTATCTGACATATGCATGAAGATATTTTACAGATGAAGATGGATAAACAACAGTGGTCAGCTAATGTTCCCTGGGGCCTTATCTGCATGCTCCTTGTCCATTGTGTGGGTAGTACCCACCTCCACAATGCTATCATCAGGTTCTTGACATGGCTGGGAGGAAGGTGCCCCAAGGCTGGCGAGGAGCTCCTCAGTATGAGTCAGTTGGGGCTGGATGGCATGACCCCCATTTGTAACTAGCTGGTCCCTGCTAACTTCAGCAGCATGGTGACAGGCGTGGTGGATGCTGTCAGTGCAACAATGTCGCACCTGCTCATAACTGCAGTTATGCAGGCTGACATCATTCACCCTGTGGATGAGCTCATTCCACAAGGCAGTTTTCTCCTGCAGATCATGGGCTGTATGCCCAAAGAGGGTTCTGTGATGATGCACGAGGTAGTTGATAAGCATTTTATTCTTCTGCTGAGTGTAAGCAGGGAGACGCTCTCTTGACATGGTACCTGGAAGACATAAACAGGAAAAAAGGTCTGACGACCTCATACTGCAGGGATACAATAGTTGGTAATTATCATCTCTCTCATCTCCATTCCATATCTGCAACAATAGTATGAGCACACACATCACTGGGTATGTTTACACCAAACCTACTGTTGGGAAATATATTGTATTGTGCAACAAATATTGAAATATGTTTCTAGTCATGCTCCATGTTGAAACACTATCATTGGTGGCCTGTTGCTAACAATGTAACCTGCATGCCATTGTAATGGCCACTGTGGTTCTATGTATGCAAGTGTTCTGTTTACTATGCAACTGTTCCAAATCTAATGTTTTGGGTTAATGGGAATATCTCTACATGCTGTTATAACTAATCCTGGATTGTGTTGACTATTACTACCCATATATGTTCAAAAACTGCAACATAATAGCATGTTTGGTGAAGGCTGTTCCTAACAGAACCACCTCCCCCACCTCATCTGGCCATGGTACCAGGCCACAGCACATCTCGGACCCAACCCGGGACCTGCTCATCTTCTGGTCCTGCACTACCTTCAGGTGGAACCACGTCAGGGTATGGTTCTTGTCCCCTCCAGGAGCAGGCAAAGACAGGGTCCTGTAACCTGAAGTCAGGTCCAGGGTCTAGCGCATAGGAAGCTCCACAGAGAATTGGGGGATCTACGACACCACCTTGAGGCCCTCATGACACAATTAAAGGTTCAGCCTGCCCCTCCTGCTCAGCCCCCAGCACAGCCACCTTCAGGGCCAGGAAGGTGTAGTGGTGACTGCCTATGGGTGGGGCCCTCTTTCCCACTGTTTCCATTTGGGGGTTCATAGGCTTCCAATTTCCAAACACCCCTCCACGTCCACGGTGTTTACCCACCACATGTGTCATATACCACCCCAGTATGCTGTTTTGTCTGTCTTGTCTGTCTTCCGACACAACCTACCTCCCCAAATGTACCTACTATCCTTCCCCAAAATCCCACTCTCACCTTAACAAAAAGGGCAATCTGTTCCCAACACAAATTTCACACCATACATAACTATCCATTTTGCACCTGCTTACAACTGCTTACAGGTGCCTTAATCACTCTGTATCCAACAGCCCTTGTTCTGGCCAGCAAATAAATTATCAGCCCTTGCAAGTGTATAACCCAGGACCCTGCACACCATAGCCACATCAATTTACCAGTAAGCCATCTGAGCTGCAGATATGTGTGATGAGTTCTCAAACATATCATGAAGCACAGTCATTCAGCAGTAGGGAAAAACAAAAAAAAAAAAAAAAATATATATATATATATATATATATATATATATATATATATATATATATATATATATATATATATATATATATATAGTGCATTCAGACTTCAGGTCGACACTCTGAACCTCCTTCCTCCACTGCTGCACAGTTCTGCCTTGCTACAACACAAAACATCATATATGTACACAGCCTAACATTAGGGGGGATATATAGGGACAGATCACAGGTAAGCCTATTACAAACCTGTGAAGTTTGTGCATGATACATTTCACATTAGCATGACTGTTCTGAAGGTGACGGGGTCTGAAACTCATGTGTCTATCATGACTTCATTACTTCCACCTTCATATATTTGCCAGACTAATATACATGTTTGGAGGAACATAAACACTATGATGGCTTATATCTTGTCATTCTGTGCAGATCTATACAGTTGACAGGTATGGCCTACTGCCCACAGGGCTAGATGCTATGTCCATAGCAGTTGTTCAGCAGGAAATCATTACAGCAACAAGTCTTGATGGCACATATAAATCTTTCAACATCATCTATCCCATTATTGCAGACCAAGTACTACATTCAATTACATGCATACATGTTTTACATACCTGTTTTATTATTGTGTTCTCTTCTGTGTACCGCTTGGATATCTTCCTTGTTTGTTTTTTTTTTTTTTTGTAGTATTATTTTTTTTAGTGTTGTTGTTCTCTCTCTCTCTCTCTCTCTCCACTACTGGGATTGAGCTGGTTTGAATAGATTGTGGCTTGGCTTTTCTAGGTGATGCTCATGATCAGGTGATGGCCTCTGCACCAATCGGTTTTACTCACTTGCTAATTGCATGCAGTCAGCTGTGTAGTACTTCAAATAGCCAATGTCATAGCAACCCTTTACCTTTCTTGTATGAAAGACATCCTTCCTGTGTGTGGGAAGCAGTGTTACACACAGTAGGTAGCAATACCTCTTACAACAGGACTTGCAGACACAGGCCAACTACATCTTTGTATAAGGTTCCAGACCTATGGACAGTGTGAGTATTGCTGTTATATACATTGAATAATGCTGTTTTTATAGGGTTTGTGAGTGCATGCTACTTTTGCACGGACTGCAGTCTGTCTGCATAGCTCTCAACTGTGGGCTTAGCCACATGATGGCCAGAGGATTGACTGTTATGTTTTATTTGTTCACCACACAGGTCTTGTCTCTGACATATCAGTTACATTCTCTCCTTTGATTGCTATCTGTACACGGCAACATCTATTTGTGTTTCTGACTTCATGCTCCTGAGTAAGGGTATGTTGCAGCCAATCCTGTAACATGAGCAACTTTCACAGAATATAACAGCAATATTGCAAATATGGACCTGTGTTCCAGCCTTTGTCCTCTACATATATACCAGGCTTTGTCCAGATGTCATGCAGTAAGTGGCTGATAGGTAATGGCCTATAATTATTTAATGCTGGCATTCATCCTATCATTCCAGTGATGTTGTGAACTCCCACACAAATTGTGGGGTAGGGTCCATATATATGAGTGCAACACTGTTATATGCCCTTGTAAGACATTTTATAGGGGAGGGGTATTAAAATGTTTTTAACCTAGGCTGTTACAACATGTGAGGGATATCAGTAGTAAGAAATATTAAGGTATATGGCTGCACATTTTCATACATTTCACCATGGGAACAGTGGTGGGCTACAGCTTACTGTCTTACAGCCAGTTCTGTTTGTCAGTGTGATAATGATGTTTTAGGCTAAGCATTGTTATGTAACAGATACATTTACATTGTGACAACTAATAATTTTCCCCTAATAGTTGAGTACTGAGTATAACTGGAGACTGCTGAACTACATCTGTAATTAATAAGTGTTGACTGGTTCTTATCTTCAAGGCAAGTTTTTTTTTTACTGTTGTACTACTTGAAGGCTTTAGCCTGGACAGGAAAGTATGTTATGTTTTTCAAATTACTGTATCAAATATTTTGCTTGATAGTTACATTAATCAGTTATTATGTATTCCAAACACCTGACTGCTATAAGAAAAGACATAAACAACTGAAATATTACACAAATAAGCATTTCTATGTATGCAAACTTGTGCATAGTGTCATGTCCTTTGCACTGTGTGTGGGTATATGTTTCATGCAATAATTCTCATTTGTAGGAAAGAACCAAACACTGGTCATTTTAAAAGGTGGCAAATGCAGGAATAATGGCTGTTTGATATGCTGTGTCCCCGTTATATATACTCTTCTTATACATATCTATAACTAGTAATATATTTATGTATATATATATATATATATATATATATATATATATATATATATATGTGTGTGTGTGTGTGTGTGTGTGTGTGTGTGTCTAAATGTATCATTGGAATGTTTAGTGCTTCCACATTGTACATTCCCTATGGTAGACTGATTGTTCTACATGATATGCTAGAGATATCATCCTGACATCTTACAGCTGAGATGGCTTGCTGTTAAGTTGTTGTGGCTATATTGTGCAGTGTCCTGTGTTCAAGACTTGCAAGTGCTCGTTATTGTGTTGCAAGGCAGATCTGTTCAGCTGTGGAGAAAGGAAAATGGCAATAATTAAAAGAGATTTCTATTTTGGGCCCCTTTACCCCTATTAACATTGCCTTTGGTCAGATGTTTTTCAGTGAGTGGTTCAGTGTGTGGATCCAATGTGTGAATTCAATACACATTTATACATATATATATATATATATATATATATATATATATATATATATATATATATATATATATATATATATATATATAGATAGATAGCATTCATCATTGGTTAACATAGAGGTCTGAAACAATTCACCATCAGCTCTACTTATCCACTCTACTTATGAGCAATCAGAATATATCATCATGCCTGGATTTTTGTCACTGCTAATCTCTTTAGCTTCTTAAATAAAAGGTTCTATTTCTGTTTTCTTTGCATCCAGAATCTGACATTCCAAAAATAGTAATAGTCAAGCATAAAGAATGTGCTGTAACTTTCAAGCGGTGGACCCTAAGCCTTTTGACAGAATCAAATTATGTCCTCACATTTCAAACACATGTTAATATCTCTGGAACCATAGGGGTTATGAAAGAAGTATGCATGGCAAACTCTTCAGCACAAACTATTTTTATAGTGGTAATATTCTTTAGGTTCTAGGTCTTAAACTGAATTTATAAGTCACAGTAAACACAGTAACTCATTACATTTGTAATATTTTGTGAACAACTTACAATATCTCAGCAACCACTCAAGTTACACACATACTGTCAAGCAGCATTTTATTCACCTAGCTGAGAGCTTTCATATGAGGCTAAGGAGTTCTGTCTGTGTTACCATGGTTTTGAGATATTTAGAAAAAATTGAAAATTATATCTATAGAACTTAATAGCATAAATAAAACAACAGTTAATAAATATTTACCTGCACTAGCCAGAGGACAAATATTAATGTGGCTGAGTTTGTCATTGTGTAAGCTTTAAGATGAAACATTTTAAAACCTTGTAGATAGCATGGTTTTGGAATTATTGATGCAAATATGAACAAGCAATATTTGACACCTACAGGCATCATTAGGAGTTAACTGCAGATGTACCTGGAGGTGTCACTTGGATGTAATGAGTTATTACAAATAGAATACAATTCGTTATACCACTAAATACCTGTTTTTGTAGAAGGAGCACACATTACCATCTCCCTCAACTCAGAACATGTGGTATACAAAAGTAGCACATATTTCCATCTATCAAAGACTACTTTGTTTACATTACCATGCAAATGCATATATGCACTTCTAATTTATTAGTTTGTGTCACTATTACACATGCATTCACACAGATGAGACTGTATCTGTGTTATGTAATTGCTTATACACACACACACACACACACACACACACACACACACACACATTGATGTATATAAAATAGAGAAACTAATGTGCCACTTAAATAAGTACACATCAGAAGTATACATGTATTTCATAATTAAATACAAATACTTAATGTAGAAGTACATATGCATATATTTAAGGAAATTATATTTATTATCTGTATGCATATTTCAAATCACTTTAGACACCACTTTTACAATATGCCTTGGAAAGGGATCCATTGAAGAGTACAAAGCTTTGATGTTTACTTCTTTTGCTGTTAATGGCTTGAACTGATATTCCACAATGACATTTTTTCCATATGACTTCCTTCATTAAATGGATACTGCAAGCTGGTGCTTTGTGCTTCTAAATGTCTCCTATCCTTCTTCTTCCATAGCTGAAGAAAATCACACCTGCTCACTCCCATTTTATTGTGCCTGGTTGGGCATGCTGGCTCCAGATCATTGCAAATATTCTCAGTGTTGCACATTTCTGCCTCTTCCTAAGACATCCATTTGTTACTGTAATGACTGAGAATAGTTCTTCCTCCTGTCCTTTAAAACCTGCCCTGCATATTTTCAGTTATCCCTGCTCAATGATTCAGCTCTGCATTATTTTTTTTAATTTGCCATTCAAATCACTCATATGTCAGATGCATCAGTAGGCCAATACCTTATGAATAGCTGCACCACTGAGCCAAGCTGAAGTCAATGTAACACAGTAATGGGAAAGATGACAAAGGCACCTCTCCTGTCTCTGGCCCATAATCCTGTGTTATATTTTGAGCTGTTCAAACAGCAATCAAAAAGCTACCCAGTTTTAAAAATATGTTTTAGTTTAACTTGGTTGGACTACATATATTAAGACCAAGAATCAGGGGCAAAATTAAAAAAAATAGTAAGGGCTAAAGGGACAAAATCAGGGATGCTGTATATACTCAAAATCAAAGTCAAAGTAAACTTTATTGTCATTTAGAACTACACACGTAGACTAAATTAAATTTTGTGCATTAGCTCAATTCTTGAGATTATAAAGGAAACTGAAACAAAACATACAATTAGAGGACTAAACATAACTAACAAATACAATACTATTCCCAATACACACAAGAAAGAGCAGAAACATTTACCAACATTCATATACAAAAAGAATACCCTCCTCTGAGTTAAATTAACTACTGTATTTAAAGTAATACAAAACACACTACAGATTGAACAATGCCTAAGTTATTTGTCTGATATTGCACTTAAGTGGGTTAAATAATGCTGACTATGGATATAATAAATAAATATTGCACTTACTTGAATATATGTTGTGACATCCCTGCACTGGCCCAGTAATCAAGGAGCCTCAATCCTCACCACTGGCAACAGTGAGGGACATACACAAGGGGAGGATTACAAGTACACAAACAGTAAAATACACATTCCCTTAAGAGCACACAGAGATCACAGTCAGTCTGGGGCTGATTTCTCCCTCTTTCTCTAGATCCCCAATAAGACTCTTCACTTGCACAGTTATAGGGTTGAGATCTCAGCCGAGTGGCTAAGCCAAACCCTCCAGCACTCTCTCTGTCCAACCAGCGCTTTGTGTCCTGCCCAAGTAGCTGACACACACACACACACACACACACACACACACACACACACACACACACACACACACACACACACACACACACACACACACACAAGCACTTTGATATTTGATTTATATACAAACACACACATACACACTTGGGAAAGGCTGGCACAGGTTTACTAGCTATGCCCCCTTCTGCCCAGACTATAAGATAGTTCCAGCTGCCATCAGCCAACTCATTATCAGCTACATTAAGGCCTTTAACAAAGGGTCTCCAATCCTAGTGTGTAATGTTACTATTAATCCAAATGGTAGTTTTGACCAAAAGCAAGGCTATTTAGGTGTGGCCTGTACAGTGTCACCAAATATATCTCACAAATATCAACCACAAAAATAGGTTTAAATATACTTAATAATAAATAATAAAAGAACAAGACAATATTGAGAAAACAAACACAGTTACTTCAGAGTTTAAAATCACAGGAAATATTTTAAAACAACATTGCAGGACAGTCTCAAATAAATATGGAAAACATCTAAACTAATCTTTATTATATTCCTGTCTATATATAACAGAAATACTATGCCCTAAATCTTATTTACAGAGCCACGCAAGTACAGATAATAATGATGAGAGGATGTTCTTGCTAGGTCCAAGACAAAATGCAAAATACACAGTCTCTATCTGAGAAAGTTCTTAAATTAATATCACATTTTACTGCTGGGTTAGCTTGGATGACATCACTTTTTGTCACCTGACTTCAGTTCCCAGGCTAAACAGAAACTTAACAGAATGTTAACATCTCTATGTTAAAAATACATATCTCTCAAAACTGTGTAGCTGCTAGGAAGTCATAAAGCAATAAACAATAAAAAAAATTTACATTTTAAACCTAGTGCCTACTTCTCTCCATGGCTATAGAAAAAAAGTCTAGCTCTAGACATCCTGTCTCCTTGCTGAATTGAAACTAACTTTTATAGCACATCATAAAGCACTTAATTTTAACATATCTTCTTGAAGTTTTGTAAGTTAATCTTCTAAGTTCCAGCAGGCTATGCTGTGGTTACATTCTTGAAGTTCAGTACATACCATACAGCTCTGTATAAATCATATCAATATTCACAAATAACAGAATTATTTACAAATATTCCATATAGCTGAGCTGGCAGTGTCACATATGTAAGTATATATTGCATACACAAATAAATTAAACATGACTTATTATGTTTCCAGACCCCCCTGGGACTAGTGCCTGAGTTCAGAAGTCTAATCACTGTAGAGTAGAAACTGTTATTGAATCTTGTAGTCATGCAGCAGATTGTTGCTATATCTTCTGCCTGATGCCAGATGCTTAAACAGTCCATGTGCAGGATGCATGGTGTCCTGTATTATTTTGGTGGCCTTTCAGGCGCTTCCTGCATGTGGCACAAAAGAGCAGAACAACATAGCAAGCTTCAGCAGTAAAGACACATGTAGTACTGTAAAGCCACTGGGACCTGTGCTATTTGGGTCAGCCAGTGTGTATCTCCATCTCCCAGAGAAGCAGTATATAACCCAGTTGATGGGCAGTTTTAACCAATTTGGACTTTTCAGTGTTATACAGTGGTGGGCTCTGAAAGAGGTATTTCCTGCAAATTTAGCAACTTTGTTATACCATTGTTCAAGTTTTGATTTTTGTGATGGCTGAAGGTTACTGAAGACAGAAACACCATAATGAATTGTTTGGTGGTGATAAATAGTGGCAAGTGTAGATTTAGTTGCATTTTTGAGAAAGTTTTGACTCTATAACGCATCCCCTTTTTGATGACATTTTCTTTTGCAATTTTGTATATGCAGGTCAAATATACAATTATCATTCATTATAGTCCTTAATAATTTGCTATGAGAAGTGACTTCAGAGTTGTATTATAAAGAGAGAAGACTTTAAATTTATTTTTTGCATGGGAGTGGGATTTGGGGGCAAAAAGTAGTAGTTGATTTATTTATTTATTTATTCATGTATTTATTTTTAGGGTTTAGCATGAGTTGTGAGTTACAAAGCCATATTTCAGTTTCATGCTGAAGCTTCTTGAGTAATTTTTTTATAGGTGCACCTCATTGTCAGATGTATAGATGAGTGTGGAGTCTTCTGTGTACAATATTGGGGATGCCTATTGTGGTGATGTGTGGAGGGTGTTGGTGAGAATGTTAAAATGAGAAGGACCAAGAATAAAGCCTTGCGGTACACCATTGCTGACTGCGAAATATGGAGAGTCAGTGAAGTGCCATTTTACTGAATGATACCTATTGGATAGGTAGTTTTTGAATCATAGAAGATGGGGCTGAGAAAGGCTTAATGTGGACATTTGAAGTTGAATTTGCTATGACAAACTATGTCAAATGCTTTAGGGAAGTCTACATTAAGACAAAAAAATTATGAAACTGGAATTAGTAAAGACCACAAGCAAAACCCAGGAATCAGATTTAATTCCAACAATTCAAATATATTCACATGTTAGCGCTTTCGTAAATCAATACTTCTTCAGACAATATTTTAAAAAACACACATTGAATATTTAAATACTCTCTGCAATTCATGTGACCATAATCACCTGACTGAAAACAGATTTAAAAAACTTAATACAAAACCTAAACAAATCAAAACTCATATAAAATATGCATACATGAAAGATATAAAATACATAAAAATGGTAAAAAGTGTATATGCATCTACAATAAGCTCTCATCTTTAACACACTGCTCATCATTCTCTTTCTGCTTTTCCCATTAGGGGTCGCCACAGCGGATCATCTCTTTCCATTTCTTCCTATCCTTTGCATCTTGCTCTGTCACACCAACTGCCTGCATGTCCTCTCTCACCACGTCCATAAACCTTATCTTAGGCCTTCCTCTATTCCTCTAACCTGGCAGCTCCATCCTTAGCATCTTTTTCCCAATATACCCATCATCCCTCCTCAGCACATGTCCAAACCAATGCAATCTCGTTTCTCTTGCTTTGTCTCCAAACTGTCCAACATGAGCTGACCCTCTAATATACTGATTCCTAATCCTATCCATCCTAGTCACACTGAGTGCAAATCTTAACATCTTTAACTCTGCCACATCCAGCTCTGACTCCTGCCTTTTTGTCAATGCCACTGTCTCCAACCCATATAACATAGCTGGTCTCACTACCCTCTTGTAGACCTTCCCTTTCACTCTTACTGGTATGTCACAAATCACTCCTGACACTCTTCTCCACCCATTCCACCCTGCCTGTACTCTCTTCTTCACCTCTCTTCCACATTCACCATTACTCTGAACTTTTGATCCCAAGTACTTAAACTTGTCCACCTCCTCACCATTTCTCTACCCTCCCTCTCATTTACACACATATATTCTGTCTTAGCCCTGATGACCTTCATTCCTCTGCGTCATCTGCAAACATCATAGTCCACGGGGCCTCCTGTCTGATCTCATCTGTCAACCTGTCCATCACCACTGCAAATAAGAAAGGACTCAGAGCTGATCCTTGATGTAATCCCACCTCCACCTTAAACGGATCTGTCACTCTCACTTCTGTCCTCACCACTGTCACACTACCCTCGTACATATCCTGTACCACTCTTACATACTTCTCTGTTTCTAGGCACCCTGTCATATGCTTTCTCCAAGTCTACAAAGACACAATGCAACTCCTTCTGACCTTCTCTGTATTTCTCCAACAACACTCTCAGAGCAAACATTGCATCTGTAGTGCTCTTTCCTGGCATGAAACCATACTGCTGATCACTAATCATCACCTCCTTTCTTAACCTTGCTCTGTGACTAATCAGTTTTATCCCTCTGTAGTTACTGCAGCTCTGCACATCACCCTTAACACACTGCTAATACCAATTAATTTGTTTAGTCCAGGTGGTACTGTGGCATTGAGGAAGATTTGCCACCACAACTCTCTTTCTTCCAATCTGATTGACCAAGCACCACCCCTTGGATGTTTTTCAACCTGTTCTAAAACACAAAATCCAAAAGTATGCCTATCATAGGTCGCAATATGGCTCCAAAGTGCATTAGTAGACTTAGCCTTCATTATATCATATGAATGCTCATAAATCCACTGCCTAAGTCTTCATTCCGTCTTCCCCATGTAAAAAACAGGGCACAGTTTAGACAAGGTGATGTAAATTACCCCCTTGGCTTGGCAATTAAAGTTGCCCCTCACCCTGATTTTTATGTTGTTCACAACACATTCATCAATTTCAAGAATCAAACGGCAGCAAGAACATGACCCACATTTTGTCATTTTTACCACTTTTTCTAATCAAGACATCTCCCATCCCATCAAAAAAGTTTTTAAAGATTTACCATGCTTATAAATAAAATTGGGACATAGATCTAATTTCTTCAATACTTTAGCATGACATGCCAATATTAACCAGTTTTTAATAATAATCGAAGTTATGGAATCACTATTCACATTATACGTAGTAACAAAATGTGGTCGGGGCATGTCTGCCCGATTAGTCAAATGCTGATTCAAATTATTAGTTGTGTTATCTAGTTGTTCTCCAAGAGGGCCTACACAAACACATGATTCAGCCACTAATTGAGAACGACACTGGACCTGATCTAATGAGGGTACAACATAACCCGATAGCCTTTTCATGAATACTTCCTGCCTGATATTATTGATCAAAGCCTCAGGATACCCTCATTTTAAAACCATGGAAGACAAAATGTTGCATTCATCAACAAAGTCATCACATTTGGAAGCCATCTGACCCTTAATAACTGCTCATTTCTGATGGTAGGAATGATTACTACTGAAGTGTAGAAGACTGTTAGAGTATGTTGGCTTTCTATACATCTTTCAGGACAATTCATGGGAATCAGGATCTCTTTGAAGTAAAACATCTAAATAATTAACAGAGTCAACAACAATATTGTGTGTAAAACTCAAAAAGACAGTAGAACCATTGATGAAGGCCATCAATTTCTCAATCAGACCCCCTGGGCTGGTCTAAACCAGGAATTAATCATCCAGATATCTAGTACATAAATGAATATACTGGAAATAAGTAGAATCCAATAGAAAATATTGCTCCCATGCTGCCATCACTATGTTAGCAAATAAAGGACCACAAGAGGCACTCATGTCGACACCTGAAACCTGTTTGAAATACTGTCCCTGGAATACAATATAGTTTATACCCAAAAACAATTCCATAAGTGTAGTAAGAGTCTTGGTCAAAGCCTGTTCCATCTTAAAATTGAATGATAAATAATCCTCAAACCATTTAAGATCAGTATCATGGGGAATGTATGAAAAAAGATCTTTCACATCAATAGTTATGAAAACAAAATCCAAGTATCGATCAATACTGTTACATATTGTAACAAAAATCACCCAAAAATGCACAAGGAGGACACCAAGTTGAAGGTTTTTAGTGTAGTCAAGGTTTGATATTCACTATTCGTCAAACAGACTTCTTAAGAAACAAGACACCAGAACATACCTTTACACATTTAAATAATCATACTATTAACACTAATCAATCACATAGCTCAATTAATTAACTACTAAAAATGCTTAAATAAGAAATACACTTTACATAAATGTATATACATGACTATAAAGTACATTTTTAAACACTTAAATAAATAAAAACTAAAACTTATTTATAGTCACTTTTCTATTGTTTAAAAAACATTTTATATTTACAGTATCATTAAGACCTGGATAAATATAGGAGGCCAACGTGAATTGCCACTCAGCTTCATTCTGAGCAACCCAGTTTTTAAAGTTTCCTCCCCTTATGTCCTGTTTAACAACCTCTAAAACAGAGAAGGTAAACTTTTTCCAATTAACACACAGCAGAGTGCTTAAACAAAACATTGTTAGAATTTTTTGTTTTTATAGCATACAGATACTGGACATAACCAACATAAAAAGCAGGACAGGTGGAGCATATAGCAATGTGTACAATATGTACTGTATTACAATCCACCCTCCCAGGGACCTTAAAGGTCCTGTCTATACTGGGTAAAGATATAAATGGACCTTAGGTTCATAGGTTCATAGGTTCATACTAGGCTATCTGCCCTGGGGCAATTATAAGCCTAGCCAATTCTGTATATGGCGCGCCCTTTTGATTTGATTTGATACTGCCCCTTTTAAGGTTTTTTTTTAGCCTCTGCCTCTGTGTGACAGGTGAGTAATCCCTGTGGGGAAAAACCCCCCCGATCCCCCCCATCCACCACGAGATTCTCTTCTGAAGAGAAGAGATTCCTGCTCTGCCTCTGCATGAACATGATTTCATTCTATTCTAGGGAGCCTCTGGGTTATGAACCTGTCCTCCAGCAAGTTCTATTTATTTCTTCTTGTGCTGAGTAAGCAGTTCCATCGTGTGGCCTAGGATCACAAATGAACCTACAGGGCCTGCAACCTAAACATTTATACATTCCCCCACCATTTACAATAGGCTCCTTAGCATCAGAATAATTCATATTAGACTCCAAGATTTGTTTTATACTAAAATTCTTTTTGTAGACAAAAAGTGGGGTATCCCCTAATACCTTGGCCGCATCCAAATTGCCAGCAATAACTTTCCTATTGTCACAAATAATACTACATATGACATGACTATCCACACTCATTTCCAAGACATACCTGGGTCCATCTGACCCATAGTTGTTAATATTAATCATATGGCCTAATGCTGACTTTTCTTATGAAAGCCATGCGTTATAATAGGGGGTAAACCCACATACCTTCTTCTACTAACCTCGTCTACTGCTTCAGACAACAAATCTTCTGAGTAACCCATGTCTATAAATAAACACTTAATAAACTGTGTCTCAGCTAAAAAAAACAGTGTCATTCACTGTCATACGAGAAGCTCTAATAAGCTGTCTTCTAGGGACATTCTTTTTTCATAAATTTAAGATATCCACTTTTAAAATGAACATAACTATTACAAAAAGTGGACTTATGAATAGAACTAGAAAACCTAGTATTATGATGTCCCAATGGACATTAACATCTAAAAATGAAACTTTAGAACCTACGTCTCCTATAACAAACTTTAGAAAGGGGGTACTCTGACTTAAAGCCTCAACAAAATTTTGGACATTAAATTTGTCAGCCCTTGCTTTAAAAAACAAATCATCTGTGAACCTAGTATAAAAGAGAATATTTCTAAAAAGTGTAATACTTGGTAAAATTTCCATAACCAACCAACCTAAAACAAGGTTAGCATATGTAGGACCTACTATAGCACCCATAGAAACACCCTTTAACTGTGTGAAAAAGTTACCATTAAACATAAAAAATGCATTTTCTAAAAATAGATCCAACAGGCACATATAGATTATTATGTTATTATTATCCAGGTTAGTGTATTTACCCCAAAACCATCTAACATAATCTGCACCCACATCTTGTAGTATACGGGTAAAAAGAGATATCACATCCATAGTGAATAAGATTAAGTTTCCAACACTATTTTCAGAGGCAAACTTTCTCAATTTGTCTAAAAATCCCACGGATCAGATATAAAGGAGGACAAAGCTTTTACATATGGTTTTAAAGCATAATCTAAATACATAGAAATACAGTCAGTAGAGCTACCTGAAGCAGATATAATAGGCCTAAAGGGAAGTTTTGTGGTAGATTTACGGAGCTTGGGTATTCCAAACGTGAGACCTATTTTAGGATCTTCACCATACAAGAACTCAAACAAGTCCTTCCTAGTTTCATTGTTCAGAAGTATATCATACAACACTCCATAAATAATACCATAAATCCTAAAAATTTCAGACGTGTTAACCGTTACTTACTCTAATGGATTAGATAACATTTCTTTCATAGCCAAGTTATAATCTCCCACATTCATAATCACCACCCCCCCTTGTCTGCTTTCATAAACCTTAAATCGGTATCATATTTCAGTTCCAATAAAGCTCTGCTCTCACTCTCATTCATATTGTAAAACTTGAAAACATTTTTTCAGACAAACATTTACGTATCACATTTACACTAAACCGTTCAAAAACGTTTATAGTACGAGTTAAATTAGGGCTCTACTTCTACTACTTAGTACTATGTCTGAAGAAGTTTTTATTGATGAAAGCGCTAACATTTGAATGCAAATTAATTGTTTGAATTAAATCTGATTCCTGGGTTTGGCTTGTGGTCTTTACTAATTCCAGTTTCATCGTTTTTTTATTTTTGTCTTAATATTGTTTTCATGGCCCCCGCACTGCTGGGTCTCCTGATTTATTCCAGCTAGCTTCAGAAGTGAGCGCTGTGCAAGCCTCCTTGCAAAATCTTACTTTGCTTGTACAGCAACTCACACATGAACAACAAGCGGAAGGTTCAAATTTTGGGATTGGACAAAGGGCTTCTGCCCTGCAAACAACCTCCTTGCAGTCATTGAATGGGTCCGAGCTACCGCCCAATCAACAGCAGTTCTTTTGTGCAGCAGCAGTAGCTACATTCACAAGTGAGTGATTATCACTTCAACACTGCTGGGGATGATACAATTACCAATTTGGACAGCTGGATTAATAAATCTATTTCCTTTGGAACTTCTGTGGAATTGCAGTCTACATCCATTGACAGCTGTCTTAATGATTTTCATCGTAAGTTGTCACACTATTGGAAGCTTCAATTAGAGAATTCTTATTTTCTCGAGTCCATAAAGTTAAAAATAATGTCTAAGGGTCTTCGCTGTTGGAAGTACCCAACAGGTCTAACGTCCCCTTCTAATTTACATCAGGATTTATTAGCGATGTTTGACCAGCATGGTTTTGAGCTCATGGAGCTACTGGTCAAATATAATTGCACTGCGATGGAGGTCTTGGAACAGGGCATTAAGGTGTTAGACACTAATTTATCCCAGCTTTGTGTTCTTCCTCTTAATATGAGCAGATATCTGAAGATTTTATTCAGATGTGGATAGTAACTGTACTGTGATATTAAAACGTAAATCTAATAAAATTAAAATGGACCAATCGGAGTACAGCAGAGGTGTGGCATACCTAGCACCTCTGGGAGGACAGTAGAGAATGGAAGATGCATTTCATGATGAAGACAGGGGTGATTTGCCCATGCAAACTATTCATGATGGCCATTTGGAATCGATAGATGGAGAAGCCCCTTTGGACTATGTGAAACTGAACCATTCAGAAAGCCTTCAGAAGAAGAGACAGGATTATCAGAATTATTATCATAATGGCCAATAGCAATGGTTCCAACAGAGGAACAATTCGTTCAGGTCGAGGAGGAACCGCCATTAATTTTGGATAACAACCCTGATTCAGGTACTGTGAAAATTACTTCCAACAGCACAAATTACTTTTTTATTTATAATTACAGCACTACTAAATCATCAACACAACATGCTGATTTATTCAGTAAAGGCTATTTGTCTGTACCTGATAGACACATGGACATTGTGAGAATTGTCTTGGAGCTTAAAATGTTTATTCGTAATATGAATTTAAAATTATTGTTTGGTGGTTTGGATTAAGTTTATCATGGCTCTCAATTATGGGTGTCAATTATCATTAATCCAGACTTACATCCTGCATTAGATTTATTCCAGCAAGTCTGTGAATTAGATTTGAGACAATTGGCAAAAGTAGAGATTTTGTTGTTCATGAATGTAATTTAAGTGTTACTGAAAAATGTTTCTGAAGGAATTTGTTGTTATACCTAATTTATGTGTTATGTAACCTGATAAAGGGGGTGGGTCGGTAATTATGGATCAACTAGACTATGAACAGAAGTTATTGTGTATTTTATGTGGGATGAGTATGTGGAATCTTCCCGTAATTAGCTTAATATAGCTTATAATCGTGTGGATATTATTTTACACAATATGCTCATGCAAGCAGAGAATACACCTGAGCATTATAAATATATGTCAAATGAAACACCTCGTATCCCAGTTTTGTTGGACTTCCTAAAATGCACAAGGACTTGTATAACCCACCCCTAAGACCAATTGTAAATGCTGGTAATTCCAAAACTTATGGGGTAGCTCAATGGTTTGATTATATGTTAAAAAACCTTATGTCATGAACATTCTGCATTTGTGTAAGGATTCGTGGGATTTTTTATCAAGATGTAACAGTTTTGATCAATACTTGGAAACTATTGATGTGAAAAATCTTTTTTCATACATTCCCCATGATACTGGTCTTAAATGGTCTGAGGATTATTTATTGTTTAATTTTAAGATGGAACAGGCTTTGACCAATACTCTTACTACACTTATGGAATTGGTGTTGGGTACAAGCTATATTCTATTCCAGGGACAGTATTTCAAACAGGTCTCAGGTATTGCCATGGGTGCACCTTGTGGTCCTTTATTTGCTAACATAGTGATGGTGACATGGGAACAATATTTTGTATTTGATTCCCCTTATTTCCAGTATATTCATTTATATACTAGATATCTGGATGATTTATTCTGGTTTGGACCGGCCTTGGGGGTCTGATTGAGGAATTTATGGCCTTTATCAATGGTTCTACTGTCTTTTTGAATTTTACACACAGTATTGGTGTTGACTCTGTTAGTTATCTAGATGTTTTACTTCAAAGAGATCCTGATTCCTATGCATTATCCTGAAGGATCTATAGAAAGTCAATCTACTCTAACAGTCTTCTACACTTTAGTAGTAATCAGTCCTACCATCAGAAATGGGTGGTTATTAAGGGTCAGATGGTTAGGGCAGGTAGGATGGCTTCCAAATGGGATGACTTTGTTGATGAATGCAACATTTTGTCTTCCATATTTTTAAAATGAGGGTATCCTGAGGCTTTGATCAATAATATCAGGCAGGAAGTATTGATGAAAAGGCAGTCAGGTTATTTTGTGCCCTAATTAGGTCAGGTCCAGCATCGTTCTCAGTTAGTGGCAGAATCATGTGTTTGTGTAGGCCCTCTTGGAGAATAACTAGATAACACAACTAATAATTTGAATCAGCATTTGACTAATGGGACAGACATGTCCCGGCCACATTTTGTTACTGCATATAATGCGGATGGTGATTCCACAGCTTTGATTATTATTAAAAACTGACAACTATTGGCATGTCATGCTCAAGTGTTGCAGAAATTAGGTCCATGTCCCAATTTTGTTTATAAGTGTGGTAGAGCTTTAAAAAACTTTTTTGATGTGATGGACGATATCTTGATTAGAAAAAAAGTGGTAAAATGACAAAATTTGGGTTATGTTCTTTCTGCCATTTGATTCTTGAAATTGATGAATGTATTATGAACAACATAAAAATCAGGGTGAGGGGCAACTTTAATTGCCAAGCCTAGGGGGTGATTTACATCGCCTTGTGTAAACTGTGCCCTAGTTTTTACATTGGGGAGATGGAACAGAGACTTAGGCAGCTGATTTATGAGCATTCCTATGATATAAGGAAGGCTAAGTCTACTAATGTGCTTTGGAAACATATTGTGACCCATGATAGGCATATTTTCTGATTTTGTGTCTTAGAACAGGTTGAACAACATCCAAGGGGTGGTCCTTGGTTGATCAAATTGGAAAAAAGAGAGTTCTGGTGGAAAATCTTCCTCAATGCCAGAGTACCACCTGGACTAAATGAATTAATTAGTATTCGCAGTGTGTTAAAGATGAAAGCTTATTGTAGATGAATATACAATTTTTAACATTTTTATGTTTTTTATGTCTTTCATGTATGCATATTTTATGTGAATTTTGATTAGTTTAGGTTTTGTATTAAGTTTTTAACATCTGTTTTCATTCAGGTGATTATGGTCACATGATTTGCAGAGAGTATTTAGACATTCAGTGTGTGTTTTTTTAACTATGTCTGAAGAAGTCTTGATTGACAAAAGCACTAACATTTGAAAACAATTGAATTGTTGGAATTAAATCTGGTTACTGGCTTTAGAGAAGTCTAGAAATAAGGAAGAGACTAGTCTGCCATTATCCTAAGCTTTATTGACAGTACCTCTATAAAACAGAAGTGTAGTGTTAGTTCTATAGGAAGGATGGAATCCATGTTGTGTGTGTGTGTGTGTGTGTGTGTGTGTGTGTGTGTGTGTGTGTGTGTGTGTGTGTGTGTGGGGGGGGGGGTAGGAGTTTGTCCTGCAGGAAATAGTTTAGCAATTGCTTCTGAATACATTTTTCAAGTATTTTGGAGAAGGGGCTAAGAATGCTATAGATCTAAAGTTAGTAATGTCTATTGAATTTTCTCCTTTGTGCAGAGCGATAATGTGTTACTTTGTTCAGAGAAAGGGAATGTGGGATTCCTGGATTGACCTGTTTATAAGGATCGCGACAGGATAAGCAATGCTATTGGATGCTATTTTAAAGTATTCACTTAGAAGGTCATCAGCAAAAGTAATGCATGGTCTGAGTTTGTTTGAGTAGTTTTATATAGGATGTGGGCAGACGTTTGAAAATGAAAATGGATGTGGTCATACATGAATGTTGGACAGGGCTAGGATTAGATGTTTAGGAAACCTTAATTAGAGATAGTATATTATCTGTAAAATAAGAGTAGAATTGAACTAGAGTTTTGAATTATAAGTTTTTGGGAGAGTGGTTAGGGTTCAATTTATGGCAGGAATGCAAGAATTCTTTTATGGCTGTCTTAAATTGTCAGGGTTGTGTTACCATTATTATGAAAGTTATAGTATATTTTTTTTGTCTTCATTAATTTACTTTTTAGTACAATTGCAAATCATTCTGAAGTTTTCAAGATATTGTTGTGTTTTATATTTTTGCCATTCTTTCTATGCTTTTTTTCTCTATATCCGACATTAGCATTCTACTGTTTCTGTATAGTCAATTTGCATTATTTGTTTTTTAGTTTCTACCTTCTAGCAGATACAAGGCTATTTAGGATATTCAGGAAACTTATATTGAATTAATTTAAAATCTTAAAATAAAGTTTCTTTATGAACTGCCAACTCAAATTCAGTAAAGAATCATTTTAGACCATTAAATCAATTATACTGCAAAATGTCACAGTGGCAGTAAGGGCATTAGCTTAATCCAAGTGCTATACCTCTATCTGCCTGTGAATGTATTACAAACATTTCATTTAAGACTGCAGTTCTATCCACAGAGCTTCCTCTGCAGTATACCTGCATACCACTTCCTCATAAAATTTGTGTTTTTCTGGCAAGCCACTGAGGATGGAAGTCAATAAATAATGACAGTCATTTGAGATTCAAACTTCATATCTTTCAGAAAATGCTTGTTAATGCAAAACAATTTTAGCCCACCAACCTTCCAATTTTATAAGAGCAGTATTTAAAACATATCCCTATTTTTGGGCCTTTGCCCCCCATTATTTTTGGCTTTGTCCAGATTTCTTGAGCTAAGAGGTTGTGAGGTACTAATGCCTCCAAATTTGTCTGTACAGCTTTAGCTGCTTGGAAGCATGGAGTTGAAGCTATAATACATTACTGAAACTTCGGAGATACTGCAAGCTTAGTACACATGCATTCTTGAAAGTAGCTTTACACAGCCTCTTCTTTAGAGGTCTGACTATGCTCAGGTGGGAACTAAGCACAACAGCAAATTGTGACAACAAAAGCCCTTTGAAATTCTTCATGTGAAGCAATTACATTACTGTAAATAATGACAATATATGTCTTTCAAAGAACTTGCCCCCTTCCAACAAACAATGTCAATAATCATTCATTTCCTGACCCTGCCTTTTTGCTTTCATACATCACCTGCAGCTGTCCCAGACTTTTTGTAGAGATTATCTAACTTCCAGGTAGAAAACAAACACAGTATCAAACTGTGGCAGCAAAAGTCAATATGCCCTCTAAAATACTAGTTTTGCTAGCTGTATAAAGGCCTTATGTCAACTCTGCAAAGGTGGGTCACAATAAAAAGTTCAAGGACTTCTAATAAGGTACTTTAGTAAAAGGCACAAACATGTAATCTCTGGAATGTTCCGCTTTTCAGAGAGTATATATTACATTTGAATATGAAGGAATCACACATATATAATCGTGAAATTGCTTTTTCATAACTACTGAACTGAGTGTCGTCCCTACTAACAAACCACATCAATAATCATTTGTTTTCAACATGGTCAATCTAAATGCCCTCAGATGGAAAGCAATGCACTGTACCAGCCAGAAACAACAACAAAATCCCTTAAAAATGTTATTTTTAATACTGTTTGCATGCACATGTCTGTGCCTATATATGTATATATGTGTGTAAGTGCATATGTAGTGTATGCATGTGTGATTGTATATAGCATGTAATACCTATTTCAAATTTAAGCTTTGCAATTTATATTCAGAAGCAGTTACCATACATAGCTCTCAACAAATCAAGGACAAATCCAGAAATAATTAGGCACCAGTCTGGATAAGCAAGGACACTTAAAATATTAGTACTATTAAATTGAGACACTGACATGATAAAATAAATAAATCAATATACATTTTCTGAAGTAAATGAAGTCTGTAACTGTACTAGTGTTACTATATAGTGTAGTTCATTCACTACCTTTCTTTAAAAGGCATCAGCCTATCACCATACATAGCTGTCAACAAATCAAGGACAAATCCGGAAATAATTAGAGACTGTGATGCTGCCAGCCCACATAGCTGGAATTTCATAAATCTATGTAATTTGTGAATATTGCTATGATTTATACAGAAATGTATGTTATGTACTGAACTTCAAGAATGTAACCACACCTACTGGAAAAGAACAGAAATGTATATAAACTTTACCTGTGCAAATGTATGTTTTAATAGTAGAAGCTGGAACATACAAAGTTAACTTGCAAAACTTCAAGAAAATAAGTTGAAATCAAAATGTTTTACGATTGTGTTATCTCTCAATTTCAATGCAGCAAACAGACAATGTATAGAGCTAGAAGTTTTTCTATTGTCTTGAAAGTAATTTTAATGACTAGCTTTAAAATGTAAAGTGTTTTATTGCTTCCTAGCAGCTGCACATCTGAGAAAGATGTACTTCTCACACAGAGATGATACAATTCTGTTGATATCTGTTACCTTGGAACTGAAGGCAGGTGACAAAGAGTGATGTCATCCAAGCTGACCCAGCAGTAATGTTTGACAGTAATTTAAGGACTCTCTCAGAGAAAAACTGTGCATTTTGTATCTTGCCTTGGACTTGGAAACATCATCTCATCAGCACTTGCCTAGCTAATAGTAAGTAACTAGGGAAAAGTAATTTCTCTTAGATATAGATAGGAATATAGTAAAGATTAGTTTAAATGCTTTCTGTATTTGTTTGAGACTGTCCTGCAATGTTGTTTTAAAATATTTCTTGTGATTCTGAACTCTCTAGTTACTGTGTTGATTGAGTATTGTTTTGTTCTTTTGTTATTTATTATTAAATATATTTAAACCTTTTACTTGTGGCTGGTTTGTTTAGAGATATTTAAGCTCTTAGAGTTCTTGCATACATATATTTGGTGACACTGTACAGGCCACTCCAAAATAGCCTTAGTCTTGGTCACACTTAGCATTTGCTTAATAGTAACATTACACAGTAGGATTGGTCACTCTTTGTAAGGGCCTTTATAGTAGCTGATAAGTAAGGGTTGGTGGCAGTGATAACTAACTTATAGTCTGGGAAGAAGTGGGCATAGCTAGTAAAGCTGTGCCAGCCTTCACCAGGAGTGTCTGTGTGTTTGTAAATAAATCAAATCTCGAAGTGTGTGTGTGTGTGTGTGTGTGTGTGTGTGTGTGTGTGTGTGTGTGTGTGTGTGTGTGTGTGTGTGTCAATTACTTGGGCAGGGACATGAAGCACTGGTGGACAGAGAGGATGCTAGAGGTTTTGGCTTGACCACTCAGCTGAGATCTTAACCCTGTAGCTGTGCCAGTGGTGAGTCTTATTGGGGATCTGGAGAAATAGGAAGAAACCAGCCCCCAGACTGACTGTGATCTCTGTGTTCTTTTCAGGGAAATTGTACTTTACTATGTGTATTTGTCATCCTCCCATTGTATATGTCCCTCACTGTTCCAGTGGTGAGGACTGAGGTTTTTCTATTACTGGCCCAGTGCAGGGGCATCACATATTAATAAGTGGCAGTGATGGGATATCCACATCACATATTAATTGGCTGACAGTGGTGAGTTAGCCACATCACATATCAATTTGCTTGTAGTAGTGTGATATTGAATTTCTGTAGCCTGTGTACAGTGGACACTGAAGGTGTTTGTACTCTCAATCAGCCATGCAATGAAAATTCAGAGTTCATAACACAATTGTTTTATTTTTTTTTGTTAGCTTAGTTAGTCAGGGAGAGTAGGCAAGCATGTCAGCAGAGGAGTATGGCAAGCTGACAAGGAGCTAGCTGGCTGAGATGTGCCTGGCTAAAGGACTGGTGCAAGCCAACTTGACTAAAGCAGACATGATTGCAGCTTTAGTCACACCTGCATCACAGAATAGCAGCCAGGAGGAGAATCAGAGACTGGCTGTGAAGATGTACAACTCTCAGAAAATGGACAGCTCAACCTTTCCACAGAGGACTTAAAAATCCATCTGACCTTTAAGAGACTTGAGTTGGAGGCTAAGCATTTAGAAATAGAAGCAGCAGAGAGACTGAGACATCGGGAGGCTGAGAAAAATGAGAAACTGCGGCATCTGCAGCCTGATGAGAATGAGAGGCAGATGTAACATGAAAAGGAGATGCTGACTCTTTGCCAGAGTCATGGAGGTAATGGGGAAGGGGGTAACCATACCCCAGAAGCAACAAAGGTCAGTAAATTTCTTCCACAATTTACAGAGGGAGATAATTTTGATAGTTTCATTCATATGTGTGAGAGGGTATGTAAACTGTATAATGTTGACCGAGGGCTCAGGGTACAGTTCCTAACCCTCTTACTCCATGGTAAAGCTGTAACTGCAATTTCTAAACTGTCTGATACTGATTGTTTAAGTTATAATACAGTCAAAATGTGTTTGTTAGACTGCTTTAAGTTAACACTTGAAGCTTATAGGAAAAAGTTTCGTGAGCATAGATGCAAGGCAGATGAAAGTGTGTGTGAATATGTTGCTGAACTAAGCACTTATTTTCATAGGTGGGTTAGTGGATGTCAGATCACCACTTTTGAAGGGCTGGCAGACCTTTTTGTGAGGGAACAAGCCCTTAGAACTTTGCCTGAGTACATGAGAATCTGGTTAGCTGATAGACAATGCAATACTGTAGATGAGTTGGGGAAGAAGGGAGACCTATACCAAGGAAGCAGGGCAGCACTGCACTGGAAATGGACACCCAGTGTTCTCAAGGGAAATTGCACTTGTTGCAGAGAGCTGCATCTGGAAATACTGTGTGTGTACTTGCTATCTTTCCAACGTACATCCCCCACTGTTGTCAGTGGTGAGAATTGAGTATCCTTGATTACCGGTCCAGTGGTGGGTCATCACAGAGAGTAACAAGAGTAACCTAGACCAAAGCAATCTGAAAAGTTTGAAATAGTGCTGCAGTGAAATCATTATTGTGCCCAGCCAGAGGAACATACCAGATGATGACAAGTAGGAATAAGACACTACACACTAACTCCATAAAAGTAAGTCACTATCGCGCTACACTTTCTCTGCTCCCCAGAAAGAAAGTATAAGTAGTGGACTCTGGGCTGGCAATTGGCAGATGTTTTTGTGTGTGTGTGTGTGTGTGTGTGTGTGTGTGTGTGTGTGTGTGTGTGTGTGTGTGTGTGATTGATTTGTGAGTGAAGCATGTATGAGTAACTGTGTGCCTGGCACTGGGCTGGACTGGTTGTCTTAACTCTTGACAGAGAACTGCATGATCCTGTATGGCTGCCTCTCTACTCTGCTCTCTGTGCAGAGCTTTGCCTCATATTTTTTGTCTGTTCCTCATAAAAGTTGTGGTTTTCTGGTAAATCACTGAGAATTGAAGCCACTAAATAATATGTTTCACTGTTTCAGACTTAATATTTTTCAGAAAATGTATGCTTGCTATTTGTTATTTACAAACCTCTTATTCTAATAACTTTATAGGTTTACAAGAGCAACATTTAAAATCTGTCCCTATTTTGGGGTCTTTGTCCCCCCCTATTATTTTAGGTTTTGTCCAGGTATCTTGTGCAATTCTGCCAAGACGTCAAGAGGTGTCATATGCCTCTCTCAGCTATTATGGTTTTCACTGACTGTCCAGATTTCTGCCCCATATTTTTGGTCTGTGTTCCTTATAAAACTTGTGGTTTTCTGGCAAATCACTAAGGATATAATATTAATAAACTATATGGCTAAACATTTGAGTTTCAGACTTCTGCTACCCTTTGGAAATTGCATGCTAACAACACAAATACTGTCATCTTTTGTAGCAAGTTTATAAGGGAGATATTTAAAATTTCTCCTTATTTTTGGGCCTTTGCCCCCCACCCCATTATTTTAGATGTTGTCCAGATTTCGTGTGCTAAGAGGTTGACAGGTATGCAGTAATGCATTCATGTATAGAAGGACAATAACAGTGTTTTTTATACTCCTTCCAAATCATGCCACAGAATGCCCTCTTAAACTGTTCTTTTTCATTCTTATTTTTCATGAAAAGGTCATTAATTAATTTACACTAAATAGATAAGGACAATAATTTGTTAAAGACTAAAGACTTTGACTTCAGAACGTTTATATGGATTCACTTTTTTATTCCATCAGTGTTTCAAGTTAATAGTGTTAATATTTTCAGTGTCCCCGATTTTCCCTAATTATTTTGGGTGACTGGCTGATGACTTTTAGAGAAAAGGTGGTGAATTATACTAACTAATGGCATGACACTATTAGAGTTATAGACTTCTTTTATGTCAGGAAATGTATATTGATTCACTTTTCTTATTCTGTTAGTGTCTGGTTTGTAATATTAATATTTTGAAAGTGTTCCTGATTATCCCTAATTATTTTGGGATTTGGCCCTGATTTATTGTGAGCTATAGATGGTGACTGGCTTACAACTTTTGGAGAAAAGGTGGTGAATGAATTTCACTCAATAATTACTTTAGTCCATTTATAGACTTCTTTTACTTCAGGAAATGTATGTAGATTAAAGTTTCTTATTTTGTCAGTGTCTGGAGTTAATAGTAGTAATATTTAAAGTGTTCCTGATCATCCAGACCAGTCCCTAATTATTTATGGATTTGTCTCTGATTTGTTGAGTGCTATCTATGGTGACTGGCAGATGACTTTTGGGGAAAAAGTGGAGAATTACACTAAATAATCACATGATACTATTAGAGTTATAGACTTCTTTTACTTCAGAAAATGTATCTTAATTCACTTGTCTTATTCTGTCAGTGTCTCAAGTTAATAGTGCTATTATTTTAAAAAGTGTCCTGATTGTCTCTGTGATGCCCCTGCACTGGCCCAGTAATAAAGGAGCCTCAATCCTTACCACTGACAACAGTGAGGGACTTACACAATGGGAGGATGACAAGTACACACAGTAAAGTGTAATTTCCCTTGAGAGTACACAGAGATCACAGTCAGTCTGGGCTGGTTTTCCCTCTTTCTCTAGATCCCCAATAAGACTCTCCACTGGCACAGCTATAGGGTTAAGATATCAGACGAGTGATCAAGCCGAAACCTCCAGCACCCTCTCTGTCTAACCAGTGCTCTGTGTCCTTGCCCAAGTAGCTGACACACACACACACACACACACGCAAACACACACACACTCTTTGGGGTTTGATTTAAATATATACACACATAACTGGGAAAGACTGGCACAGGTTTTCTAGCTATGCCCCCTTTTGCCCAGACTATTAGGTTGTTATAACTGCCACCAGCCAACTCCTTATCAGCTTCTTAAGGCCCTTAAAAGAAGGTTGTCCAATCTTACTGTGTAATATTAATATTAATACAAATGGTAGTTTGATCAAGAGCAAGGCTGTTAGGAGTGGCCCACATAGTGTCACCAAATAAATATGGAAGTACTCCCAAAACATAAATATCTCTAAACAGATAGCCACAATGAAATGTTTAAATATATTTAATAATAAATAATAAAATAATGAGAAAATGCTCAGTATATATTCACAGTGACATCTGAGTTCAAAATCATAGGAAATATTTAAAACAACATTGCAGGACAGTCTCAAATAAATAAAGACAAATATCTAAACTAAACTTCACTATATTCCTAATTATATCTAAGAGAATTATACTATTTCCTAGAAACTTACTTCATCAGAGCAAGGCAGATGTGTGGTGAATGGTTCCTGTTGTTGTCAGGTCCAAGGCATAATACAAAACTCACTGTCTCTCTCAGAAAGTTCTCAAATGAATATCTCAAATATTACTGCTGGGATAGCTGGAAGAATGACAGAATTTCTTGTCATGTGACTCTATCCCAGGTGAAACCCCCACTGCTGGAATCTGGCAGTGTTTAGCATCTACCTGTGAAAATATATAGACCTCAGATCTTTGGCAGATGCTGGAGGTCATAAAACAATTGCATTCATTCACATTTCAAAACTTGTAATTAGTTCACTTCGAAGACAATGCAGGAAGCTTTTCAGTAGAGACTCTGTGTCTAGCTGTACTGAAAACTGAAGGATACCATCTTTTATTGCATAGCCATAAAGCAATTTAATTTTAGTTATTTTCTGAAGTTAATCTCCTGTATTCCAGTTTCCACTGTTAAAATATATACATTTAAGCAGTTACAACAGTGTAAGTACATTTTTGTTCTTTTCCAGTAGGGCACACTGTGGATCCATTTTAAACACAAGCCTTTTGCAAATACCCTTTTCAACACACATGTCTGTACAAGCAGTTTGATATAAACATGGCATAGAGTTTTAATACATTCGTAACACAGGCATCTTATACAGATCATTTCAATATTCAACAATGACATATAATTATTATAATATTCCAGCTAGCTGGGCTGGCAGTATCTCACACTCTCATCTCACTCTCAGGCTCTTGGCTGGTGATGGTGGAGTCAATGTTGTTTGCTGGCAACCTGGATGGCATTGAAGTCTTTTTTTTCCTTTAAAGCAGTAGGAAATCAACTCAGGAATCAAAAAATAAGTCAATCAGCAGCACGGTTTAACAGGCAATTTTGAAACTGCTGCTTTGCCTGCCACTGTGCTGACAGACCTATTAAGTTGGTCGGGGGTCAGACTAGGAATTACAGATGGTTAGTCTAATGCCTGAAAAAAAAAGCAATAGTAGTGTAATATGTTCCTGCACTCCTAAAGGAGTAGAAGAAGCCATCCACCGGTGTATTTGATGACAGCATATGCTGCACACGTGTATTGCAACAATTTTCAACATTTACTATATGAGGGAACTCCACATACCTATATAAGACAAATAAGCAAAGCTCCAGGGTCAGATCAGTTCAGTTCTAGTAGCAAATATGTATATGTAAAAGGTTTCAAGGTTTTATACATTTCATGCAATATTTGCAGTTTACACAGACAGCACACCAGAGCCATAGACTCAAAAGATTAAGTTACTAGTATACATGCCAGCTCAGTGAGGTAAACTGAAACCAATACTGTGGAAAATATTGGCAAAATATTATTAGCTATAGTTCTTACGTAGTAATGGCTCTTTTATTTATCTGGAGATTTGGGCTAAAAATGGAGTCATAGACAGCAAAGGTGAACCTTTGTAGAGTGTAAACATATTGAAAGACTTAAGTAAACATGTAAAGTATGTATAGAGGCAATCACAATAACAGGTAGAAATTCCTTTGTATAAATTACAGTCTGAAGGTCAAAAGATAAAGGTTATTACATGCTTTACCAAAATTTTATCAATTAAGGCTGATTTAATAAAAGAATGGGAAATGCAGGAAAATGCTAAACAATTTGTATAGTATCAGATTACTACTTCAGTTCCATTTCTTTTAACAAAAGGAAATAAATGGATGTGCATTCATGTGCAATAGTATAGCTTAAGATTATTAAATCTGCAGAGGATACTGAGAGAAATTGTTACTGCTTTTATTTTTTGTACTTTTGCAGATGTTATAACAGAAGGACAACTTTGTCAATGAAACTTTATTGGATACTACAAGAAATTTCATTTACAAGTTTGTAAACAGATTAGAATTTGAGAATGAGTACGTTATAAGACTAGAAAATATCATTAAACTAGCCACCTAGTCTTGCAATAGAAGAGAAGTTAGGACTGGGAAGGCAGACTGTATCCGGGACAAAGTCATGGACAAATGGACTCTATGGTGCCTTTTCCAGTACCTCAACAGTAACTTGGGGCACTGTATAGTAAAGCTTACTCTATTACATTTCATGTTAATGTTTTTTTCTTGCTTACATAGTGTACTTAGAATGCACTTTGCTGAACATGTCTCATCTCAAGACCACTGGATTATCAGAAGAAAAGCCTAAAACTAAGCCCATAAGTGTGTATGAACCAGTTCATCATTACCATAGCAATAGTATAGTTATAGTCTATTGGGCTGTTATTTTCAATATTTCTTTAGGATCAATGGTTGAAATATAACAAAACATTATATTACTTTTTTCCCACTCCTGGCTGTACATATTTTCTACCCATCTGTACTTCCTCATCTTCACATGGCTGTCCTACCCTGTGTACTTGTCGTAATGTTTAAGGTCTTCACCCCAAAGATACAAGGTACAGGGTTTGATTCTGTCCTTGGATTATTAGCTTGAATTAAAATGGCTCTTCATAGCAGTTAGCCTGTTTTCACTTATGAACTTTACATAACCTTTTCCTGTCATCCTGTTCCCATTTATAGTAATCTATCCTAATCTCTCTCCCCCTTTATATTTACAATTAAACTAAACTCATGACTTTTACTTAGTACTGCTGTGAACTGCCAAATGGAGATCTATTTCACATCCCCTAAATCTCATTTGACTGACTTTCGTTTGACTGTGACCAAATCACCTAATTTTCAAAATACTGAAAACTCATTTGATTGAATCTCATTTTGCTGAAAGCTTACAATGCTAAATTTCAAAAGAATGCATTTTAAGCTATAGACATGCACACTTACAACACTAATGACTATCTCTTTCCAGAATTTAAAAACTACTTACTTAGCCTCTTAACAGAAACCATGCAATATAAAACCAAACTATGTATGGGGCTACATCTCCCACACCCTCCTATGTGGGGGGGCTGTGCCCCTCCACCCCCTGACTATATATACTAACTCCAGGATTGCACTACAGTGGAGAAAAGGGCATATACCTTTTACTTACCTTACAGTCCTCTACCCATTGCCACTACTGCTGGGAATGCACAAAACATCCACCATATTTTTTTAGATACTTCCCATAAAAATGTAGAGAGACATACTCACATTTAGAAACACTACAGCAATACTTTCTACATGACTATCAGTATTCTGACAGTCAGCACTTTAAGTTACAGTAATTTGTTTTTATCTCAAGCAAGTCAAAGGTGAAGGGAAACTCATATCATGTCTATGGCCTAAAATTCAGTGAAATGAGTTTCAGTCAAATGAGTTATCAGTATTTTGAAAATTAGGTGATTTGGTCTTTCAAATGAAATTCAGTCATATGAGATTTAGGTGATGTGAAGTAGGCCTGCCAAAAGGATACTGTCCAGAATCGTATTTGTATATAATGTTTAATTTGCTTTTTCTCATTCTTCACTTTGTAACATATTGTCAGTATGTATGCCTTACAATATTGTTGATTAATTTTGAAAAGTATAATTTTCAGCTATTCATGTATTGAGTTTGATTTTTTTTTACTCTAAGAGGAACTTCTTTTCCCCTGGCCTTTGCAAAAAATGGGCTCTTGTGAGTTAGCTTTTTCCTGGTAAACAAATGTTAATAAATAAATAGTATTGATTGGATGTTGTTGATTTTATAGATTACTCAGTACATAAATGTTATGCTAATCAAATGTATGCAGATTTGTCTCAGTTATCCAAAGGAAAGTATTCTTTAGAATTAAACCAAGGGTGCAATACATGCAGATGTATACTCATGCAGAATAGTGATGTCACTTCATGAAATATTCAAAGTTGAATTTTAGATTCAGGTTATGTCTCTAGACCATAACATACCCAAAAGACAAGTATTGAAATAGGAAGACTGGTATCCACCTTCTAGTACATTCACTAGACGTTGGTTTACTTGTGTACATGCTTTTAAATTTGTCCCAATGCTGGATTTGTGTTTGTATGCCACTGGAACAGGTATTCCTTTAGTATCACTTAGTTAATATTCATGTTTGGCAGCCTATAAAATGAAATAGGAAATGGGTTAAATTTTATTTTATTTATTTATTTAGTTATTTTACATTTGTTGACTGGGCTAGTCTAGCTGGATATATTTCCATTTTCAGTAGAGGCCCGGGGAGAAAAGCTCCAACATTAATAGTTAAATCATTACTTGAAATACAGCAACAAGGATGGTACACATAGTTGAATGTTAAAGTTATGTTAAAGACATGTTAAAGAATTGCCCAGTCTGATTAAATGAAACTATTTCTGAAGAGACTTGCATTTGTGGATAGCAGAAAACAATGGTCTTGTTTGTTTTAAAAGAGAAATACCAGGGTACAATAAAAAACAGTTCTGGGATGCAGAAAATAGGCACTAGTCAATGTCATTTTACTATAGTAACACATTGAAACCTGGAGGGTAAGTATACAGGATTATAAGCTTAAATCCTGATAAACCTAACTGAAGACTTACAGAAATAGGTTAATACAGTTTATAGTATATTTGCCTTGATAATTTTGGAACAACAAGGTTGGTATAGTAATTATACTTTAAGACACATATATTATGTGTTTAGGAAGAGATCGTATAAATGGCTACCATCAACCTGGTATGGATCTTGTTTCATAAGATACATAATACAAGCTAAAAGACATGTTAAAGAATTGCCCAGTCTGATTAGTTTTAGAAATCATTAAAATTAAAAAAGACTTTGAATCCTAAAGATTAAAAAAAAGTCATAGACACTTCACATGTTCATCAGAATTTAGATTTAAAAACATTAAAGGCTATGGATCTAGGTAATAGTGAATTTGCTGTAGTAGCTATATTTCCAGCATATGGAGCTGTCAAAGCTATTTTGCAGCTATGTAAATTATCCATATTAATGGAAGTATTAGCCAATAGTACTTTTGAGTCTATTAATGACATTACAGTGGAAATGGCCATACTGCTTATGTTTGTCCTTCATAATAAAATGACACTTGATTACCTATTAGCATCAAAACATGACACTTGTGAGCTACTGGAATTAGAATGCTGCACCTATATATCAGATAAAAGTGAAAGTATCAGAATATATTTGCAGGTCATGAGTGACATTGTGACAAAGACACATAACTTAAGTATTATCTCCTAGACCTAATGGATTGTGAAATTATTTACCAACTCGAGGGAGCTGGTAAATATCATATGATTGTTGTATTAAGCATAGTAGCATATATATATATATATATATATATATATATATATATATATATATATATATATATATATATATATATATATATATATATATACCTATACATATTAAAGTAGTTAGCACTAATCATATAAGACAATTTTGCATAAATACAGTTCTCTCTCTGTATAGGTTTGGAAATGTATCCACTTTCAAGTTGATATACATCATCATTTTACAACTTGCATAAAGCTTAAGAGGAAAATACATCTGAGCTGTAAGTAGTGATTGACCTTTGGGTCAAATGTGATGGGCAGAATTCACAGTTTACCTTAAGAACATTTTATTGTGTGTCAGGGTGATCTTACAGAATTAGGCAGCTAGGAGACATTTTCAGATTAAACCATCTGGACTAATAATAACAAATGTTGTTATGATTTACGGTTGCAAGGTCCGGGAATCAAGGCTGATGAAGTGTGTACAAAATATTTAAGAAAGGTGTAAGATGTGAGTTTTCAAGACATAAATTAATTCAAATAGTTTTGTCAATTGGGAGTGGATATCTGACAGTTCAGTTAGAAATGATTTTATCTATACCATTGCAATTGAAATAGAAAATTATTTTTGCTAAAATTCTTGTTTTGCTGTTTATTTGATTAGTAAATGCTGCTAACTGACTATGGAAGACTTCTGACTGACTTTTATGCTGAAACTGCATGACGCAGATCAAGTAGTCAGATAACTGTGATTTGGCACTTTTATACCTAGTTAGATAAATTGTTCACCCCTCCCCTACATATTCTAGTTTCTGCCTCAGCTTCCTAACATACCTCTTCTGTCCAAAATTGCATATGATGTCCATGTTTTGCATATTTTTGACCTGTTGTTTTATCAGCAAGTCATTGCTGATTAAAGGCACTAAATAATGACAGACATTTGAATTTCAGACTTCATATTCTTCACAAAATATGGATGCTAATGCAAAACCTGTTATTCTGTAAACATTTTAAGTTTATAAGAGAAATATTTAAAATTTGTCCCTGAATTCTAGCCTTAAGAGATTGGGAGGTATGCCTTCACACCGGAAACACAGAATGACCTTTTTCAACTTCTCTGCTATAAACCCCTTATAAATATTTCTCAATTTCTATCACTGACACTGCAATACCACCTTACAAAACTACCACATATCTAAGTTCCCATCTGTCTACTGGCCATACTTCTAGCATAGAGCTGTCTTTGTTTCCCCTTCTCTCATGTAATCTCTGTAGAGTTTATTACCATCTATGCATTAATCTCAATCACATATCATACACCATTCCCGCTTTCTTTAGTTGCCTCCAAGTCTCACTCCACACCTCATCATTTGTTTAAACATCACTTTCCTTCATTTATCTCTATCTCTTCCTTTCCAATACTTTTCTTGCTTCTTGTTCACCAAAATACCTATCTATAATCTCAGTTTTCTCTTTCTCCCTTCTTCCCCATTCCTATCCCATTTCCATTTGAAATGCTCCATCCTTCCTCCTCCCATACTGCCTAATTTCCTTAACCTTGGCACAACCACCCTATATGGCAGTCAGTCTCCCTCCAATATAGAGAACCTTTCTTTCACCTCCTCAGAACTACACACCTTGTTCTTCTTATTAGAAATCCACAGACCCTCTACTAATCTCAAGCCTGTGGGTTACCCTATATTTCTTCTCATTCAACCACACAACAAACGTAATATATTAACATGTACCTCCATTGTCACCTGTACATCTACACCTATATATTTGCATGCCAACTTATCCATGTTCAAAACCACCCTTCCACATCCCCATCTTTTTGTCTCACTCTTCATCTTCTTCCTCTTCCCTCCTCAAAGTATGATTCTCCAACCCTGTAAACTTGTGTGCCATATTTCCTGCCAATGCATGGAACCTAAAATCCAGCATCCTCCCAGCTACCTACTTTGAATCCAATCCTATCTTTGCTTCTTCTCCCCTCTTTTCCTCTCCACTTTCACCAGTCATACACTTTGAAATGTCCACTAGTAATGGATCCAATAGACTACTACCTACCTACTCAATAAATATGAAACTAGACACCATTGTTTTATTTCCCTCGTCCCTGCCTGATAGTGACTCCACTTTTCTTGATGATCTATCTAGCATCTTACTCATCCAAATCACTTCACACCCTCAAATGTCTATCCATAATGTGTCAAAATATTGGGACACCCTAAACTCCAGGTACCCCTTCATTTCATCATAGAGGATAATCTTGAAGGAGGTTCCCTTGCCATCCCTAAAGCTAATAACTACAGATTTGGGGGTTGGTAATATAAACCTGACTTCTTTCTAGAAATCATTATTTACCTTTAATACATGAGTAACATCTGATTCATATCTTCCAAAACAACATACTGTCATCTGCAGACAAAGTCAAGCTGCTACTGCGTTTATCATTCTTATGTCATCTCATCACTTCTATAATTCTTTTGTCTAGCTTTGCTGTTACTACTACAAAGTATTAGGGAAGGAGGGAATCCTTACATTATCACTCTCCCCAGACAAGATTCTTGTAACATACAGCATCGGTCTTGACCCTCATCCTTGGCTGCCTATATAAAATCCTTACCTGATTAATAAACTGCCCATGCCAAACTATATTCTCTAATGTATTAATATACATCTGTTACTGTGGAAAAACATTTCTGCCAATACATAACAACACCTGCTGATATGTCCATTCCTCCCCTGTCCTTTCTGCCTATTCCACAAAGTTCAGTAGCAGACTTCAGTGATCAGTAGATGACCTCTCCTAGGTGAAACTTGTCTAAGAATCCACATGATGTTGGTTAAAGCTTGGGATGTGGATATCCCATGACTGCCAACCAATATTTGATGTGGATATCCCACCACTGCCACCCAATATGGTATGCCCCACCACCTCTGGACCAGTAATCAGGGAGCCTCAATCCTCAACACTGGCACCCATGGGGGAAGGTCACTGGGAGGATAAGAGGTACATACATAGTATTTCCAGATGCAGCTCTCTGCATCAAGTGCAATTTCCCTTAAGAGCACACAGAGCCAACATTGAGTCCGGGGCTGGTTTCTCACTCTGTCCAGATCTCCAATAAGACTCTGCACTGGCACAACTATGGAGGTGAGATCTCAGCTGAGTGTCCAAGCCAAGGCATCCAGCACCCTCTCTGTTCAACCAGTCCTTCATGTCCCTGTCCAAGGAGCTGATACACACACTCTTTGAGATTTGATTTACACACACACACACACACACACACACACACACACACACACACACACACACACACACAAACATGCACATGCTCACACACACACACACACACACACACACACACACACACACACACACACACACACACACACACACACACACACACATACACACACACACACACACACACACACACACACACACACACACACACACACACACACACAAACACACACACACATGGGAGAGGCTGGCACAGGTTTACTAGCTATACCCTTTTCTGTCAAGTCTACAGGGTAATTATGACTGCCACCAGACACTCCTGCCAGCTACCTTAAGGCTATTCCAAGGTTACTCAATATACTGAGTGAAATTAATATTAATACAAATGGTAGTCTGTCCAAGAGCAAGGCTATTAGAAGTGGTCCGCACAGTGTCACCGAATAAATATGCAAGTACTCTCAAAACATAAATATCTCTACAAAGATCAGCCACAGTGAAAGGTTTAAATATATGTAATACTAAATAATAAAAGAACAAGAAAATACTGCATATGTATTCACAGTGACATTAGAGTTCAAATCACAGGAAATAATTAAAATAACATTGAAGGACAGGCTCAGACAAAGAAAAACAATATCTAAAGTAAGCTTCACTATATTCCTGACTGTATCTAAGAGAGTTACTATTCCCTACTTATTTAATAGGGCAAGGCAGATGATGTGGTGAATGGTCCTTCTTGCAGTTAGACCCAAGACAGAATGCAGAATGCTCAATCTCACTGAGAGACTTCTCAAAATAATATTGAAAATATTACCTCTGGGATAGCTTGCAGAATGACATCACTTCTGGTCATCTGACTTGTAGTTCCAATGCAAAGCCCCATTAATGGAAGCATGGAGGACATAGCACCTACCTGTAAAAATACACAGACAAGGGCTTTTGCTCAGATCTTTGTCAGGTGCTGGAAGTCATAAAACAATTGTAAGTAGAATTCTGTCCAACTCACTTATGTTAATGTTTGCTAAATTTAAATTGTTTTGAATTCTCATATTTCTCAAACCCGTTTGCTACCAAACCCTCCATTCCATCATTCCAGTTCTTCTTGTAGTGCTTATGAAATTCATCCATCACATATAAGCTACCCAGCTTCTGAGAACTAAACAAAAATCTCCATCCCAAATTAATCTGTCTTTCATCCTTCTTATTCTCTCAACAGTCTTCATGCATTCCACCAGTCCTCTTTCCTATCCTCATTTGGGCAATACTATGAGATTAACATAACCTCATGCCCCTTACGCAATCCTTGTTTTACCCTCTGCCTCCCCCTCCCCTACTTTACATCCTCCCATACCTACCACAACTTATTGCTAATCAAAACCCTGTACCTTCTTCTCTTCCTTTAAAGCAATGCACCCACCCATCAATAGCACTCTACTGCAGACTTCCAATCTGCCCCGTCATAATTTATGCTCCAGAAAATAAGCCACGTCCAATATTTCAGACAAATCTCTCCCTCTTAGCTGGACTATTAGTTGCTCCTAACTCTCACCCTCTCCTGTCCCTCCAAATCTATGTGCTGATCCTTTAAAACTAGACCCATTAAGTCCCTGAGTATGTTGCTTTAACAAACAAATGCTCTTCCCCAAAGCCAGAGTTGATGTCAGTTACTGCCGGCTGTCCCTATGACATCAAAAGACTCTGTTGCTCTACCAACTATGTACCTTAACTCTGCGCCTAACATTCCATACTCATACTTAGCCTTAAAAATCATACTGTCTCTACTCAGACATGATATCATCCCCTCATAGCTTTATTCCAACCTCCCTATATACAAAAGTTTTACTCACAGTTTGAACTTGCACTTAGTGGTATTTTTATTTATGTTTTTGTTGAGTAATTTAGTCACACAAGGCTAGTAACCTGTTTTCAGGTGAGACCCACGGTGGTATTTATACTATACACCCTTGTAACTCATTAAAAGGCAATGATCCTCAGAGCCCTAAAATACCATGTCCCCCACACACACATATGATCCTTAATTTAATAAATCAGGAGTCTGCTCCCTTTGGACATATTGTACATCTTCATATCCTTTTCTTCTCTGAACAATGAACTAAAGAAAGATTTGTACACTCTGCACAAGCAAAATGGCAACACATAAATACAGTGTTTCTTACATATCCTGCCCCACAGCATATGTAACCAGCCACTACACATCATTAAACAGTAAATGAACTACATACCTCTCCATTTTCCACCTTTATACAATACTTTTTTACTTGCTGCAGTAAAACAGGAATCCAATTTTCAGGGAGTTTTGAGAAGGACCGCAGTAAAAGTGGCACTTTATTGCTATGAGGTCCTATACTACATACCTTATGATTGGCAACAATTGTCAACTTATAAACATTTGACTTCAGAAAAAGAATAAAAGAATGCAAAGCATTTCTATGGGATATTTGTTAATATATAGTTAAAACCCTTGTTGCTCAGTAATATCTTCTCCCGGACTACTACAAACAGTTCCTTATTAATATCTAACCCTATTATCCCTACATCATTACCTTTGAACTTCAACTTAATGCAATTGATCATTTTACATTGCAATGATTTACAGTAGATGGTCTTCAAATGGTACTGAACTGATTGTCTATTATGTACCTAAGAACCTATAAACAAATAATGTAAGTTATTTTAAGACAACATTGAATTATTAATTGCAGCCCTGACAGACACACAGACACTCACATAAGGCCCCAGGATTTGTATTATAAAGATCCCCTTTAAAATGTACAGTACAACATCACTTTTTTATCAAAATGATTTAACCACAAGCGAATCCACAAACACCATAAAATGAACAGTACCTAAATCAAAGCTACAAAAATACCTGTACATCTAAAGATATCAAACATGTAGCATTTGTAAAATATCAAAACTCAGAAACACATCCTCAGAATAGGCTAACACCTGTGCCTTGGACGACCCCACAAGGAAAAGCACAAACACAGTATATCTTTCACATCACAACAAGATTCACAGGCAGTTTTGATCACTGTAAACTGGCAAGTAGCCATTTTCAGTAGTAATAATGTCAGGTATTTTCTCTCCCCTTACTGTCTATGCTTTCTTTATTTCTCATCTTCAGGAACAGTGCAACATTGTTTGGCCTGAGTATGACTAAGAACACAGGTGAGTCTCATGAGCCTAAAACATATTCTCTGGATTCTGTGTCAAAGTTCATATATAGCTTTGGTATATAAAACAATCACTAGAGGCTTGTTGAAAATGTCACACTTTGAAAGTCTATTAACTTTTCAAATTCATATGTCAAACCCGATACCTCATTTTCCTATATGTACATTTTGCTCCTCTGTCTCAGACAATGGCCTGGATTTATATGCTATAGGCTTTATCACTGCCCATATAAGGATGCTTAGGCAGACAATTTCAATTCTTTACTTGGGTAATGAAAAGTTAATACTGAATTGGGTAAAAACTCTTGATTTAGTGGGTTGGAGTCTTTCTACTGGACAGTGCCTTAGTACCACTTGTTCTTTTTAGAGAGCAGGTCTTTTAGTGGTTTACCTTTTGCAGCCAAACATGGTGCCTTTATTAGCTAATTAACTATTTCAGGGAAGCTCATATCTTTGGTAACATTGAATGACTCCCATATTTTTATGACTCCACTGTTTTTCTTTGAATCACTTTTCACTCCATTAAATTATAGGGTTGCCAGCCTTAGGAATGGACGAAGTAGGTGGGTGGCTGCCAAGGATGGGCATATGGCTATGGATGCCTTTCTTCAAATTTATTTATTTAGTGATTTTCTAATTAAACGCACAGACACACACACACACACACACACACACACACACACACACACACACACACACACACACACACACACACACACACACACACACACACACACACACACACACACACACACACACACACACACACACACACACACATATATATATGTGTGTATATATATATATATATATATATATATACACACACACACACACACACACACACACATATATATATATAAAACAACAACATTTTGCTACTTTAAAATAAATTCATTAATGGCCGAAAGTCACTGGCCTGTCTAAAGATGCAGAATGCATAGGGGAAGTTTGCTGTGCTCATGACCACTTAAGTAGTTGTAATTACATCTGATAATGTAGTAAGCTATCATATGCCATATTGAAATCATGACAGATCACTGCATACTTTTTCCACTGATGTGGTAATGTAGAGCCCCTTTCTTAGAACTTTGTTTGACAGCTCATAAAATATGTTCCTTTTCTAAATCCATATTTACAAGATCCAGTGAGAACTCATATATCTCCAACTGGATAAGTACATATTTTTCAAAACATTTTCCTATGATACTAGCAAATCTTACCTGTATATACTTTTAAGAAAGAAAAAAGAATGCATCAGAATAGTTATTATCCCATTGTGGTTTATCTTTAAATCCACTTTTCCATCTAAGCATTTATAACAAACATTTTTGAACAAATCCCATTTGTGTTTTGTGCTCGATATTAAATGTATATTTTGCAAACCTATCTTTTCTAAGTTATTTTACAGAACTGGCTTTATCAGTATAATAATGTCATAGTACATTATCCATGTTCTAACCTCAGGTAATGTAAAAACAAAATCAAGGTCTAAATCCTACAACAGATAATTTGTTTTAGCATTCTTTATTAGTCCATATCTGTTGATTTTTAATACATCTAACATACGACTTTTATGAGTAGGTCTGCCTTTCAGTGAAGTAAAGTTATCTGAATTAAGCATATTCAAAACAGAGAGATACATAGTTGGCTCTGCCACTGCTCTTATATTAATCACTGTAGGGGTCATTAAAGTCTTCAGATATCATTTCTGATATTTCATTTAGGTATCCTACTAGTATATTCAAAAATGTATTATGCTGTTTTTTTCCATATTAGGATTATGGTACACCAACAATATTTTACAATCTCCATAAGGTCTAATATCTTTAAAAAAATATACTTAGAATCTTAGCTTCATTATCTTTTTTCTGTAAATAACTATTTATTATTTTATGCACCGACAACATTTTTGATGAATTGTCAATCAGCCAAATTAGACAACCGGTTCACAATTTTATTAAAATATGTTCATCAAATAAAAGGGAAGCTATGTACATGAATGCATACATGCAAACATGCATAAATAGATAAAGAAGGAAAGAACCACTGAAAAAATATAGAAGGACAGCAAAAAGAGATTTTGCATAGGCAGGCCATGCAGTAGGAGAAATGAGGAAGAGAAATAAAACAAGTTGTTAAAGATAACATATTAATTTTGGCAAAGAATGACTCCAATCAGGATGGGAAGACAGCAGCCCCACACTCATACAAGAGAAGTGAGGTGTTATTTTAAATTTTCAGAAGGACTCTTCTCCTTTAATCACTGTTGTCTGAGCATGCTAAGAAACGTATGAGCTTAATTTCAATTCAAATAAAAGTTGACATACTGCAAGGCATTTATGATAAAGTGAAAGCAGCAAGAAGAGTTGCAATTCCACTCAAGACACTTGTATTCCTCTCCTTCCAATTCTTCTCAACAGGCCTATTGGCAAAGAAAATACCAGGCGTGTTCATTATTTGTAAACATATTTACAGCTTATTAGCCTCAACAGGATCTCGATGTATGATCACATTCTACATACTCACTCACAAGTTCATTGTGAAGGTCTGCTTGTTGTTGTGTTGAAAACTTGTGAGAGTAAATTCCATAGAATACCGAAATAACCTTTCCAACATGGTGGCCTTTTATTTTGACAGTATCATCCACCACAAGACATGCCATAACTTGTAAATATTCTGTCTTCCTTTTTTCTATAGTATTTAGGAAACGTCCTTTCCTGGTATCTGCTTTATACTGCCTTGATAATTTTTCTGTTAATGGGTAAATATAAGACGGAGTTTACACAAGACTTGATATCCTTTCATGAATAATATAGTATGAACAGAGTGATCCAGTCAGACTGTGTAAAGGAGCTGAACCATATAGGGAAGAAATTTTACCTTCATTCTCACAGATCTGCTCAAATGGGGTTTTGAAATGTAAAACAGAAAATCATTAAGCTCCAGGTGCTCCAGAAACTGGTAATCAAAGAGAGTGAGGTATGACTTTTCATGGTACAAAGCCTATTTGAGCACATAGAATTCACATGCAGGGCACTAATATTTGGGTAGGTATTTACCAGAAACATAAGTGATGCACTAAAGGGAAATGAGCTCTTGTAGCATCACTGGATTAAATAAAGCAGTGATACCATAGACATTCTGAAATTTTGGATGGCATTAGCAATTCAGTGCAATGTTTTGTGCTGCAAGGAAGAAAGCTGCAGCAGAGCATGTTAATTTAGATAAAAACTGAATCTTTGATCCATCACCAGCATTTAATAAGGGTTTCTACTATACTTTATACTATACTTTATGAAATCTGTTTTTTCTATGTATATATATATATATATATATATATATATATATATATATATATATATATATATATATATATATATATATATATATATATATATATATATATATATATATATATATATATATATATATATAATACAGAGAAACATTCCGCTTTATAGATTGATTCCAGTGAACATAGGGAATGCATTTCAGAAAGGGGTTTTTAGTTAAAGAAGTCAATATTCTGGAAGGGATGCCAAGCTGACCAACCTTTCTTTTTCTAAAGAAATAGGCTAGACAAAAGTAATAATAATAAAAAAGATCCAAGAGCTCCTGAATATGGCAATCTACGAGACCAAGCAATGAGATTTCATAAGGTAAGGGATACTTGTTGCATGAAATTGGTTATCTCCATTGCTGCTTCTCTTTGGTCAAATCTTCCAATTGATTCCTGGCTCTGGTTCTTTCTGTGTACAGTTTGCATATCCTTCCATTGTCTGTAGGTTTTTCTACCCAGTACTCCACTGTCCTCTCACTACAAAGATCTGCACATGGTGATCTTTTACAATGTTCATAGAATGAATGGATGGGAGTGCATGTTTCTTATAACAGACTGGCATCAAATCCAGGATTAGTGTATCTGCTTTTTGATTACTGAGTGACATCTTCTTCATTATAGTAAATTAGATGAAGTGGTTTTAGTTCATAGGTTTATAGGTAAGTACTAGGCTAGCTGTCCTTGTGTGCCATTTTAACCCTAACCAGTTTCCCTCAAAATGGAGAATCAAACCATGTACCTTGTGCCTATGAGGTAAACAGCTTATATATTATTCCAACCCATCTATGCAAATACTTGTAAAAAAGTAAAACTCCAGGGGATTCATAAGCCATGTAGCTGATACACTTGTATGCATATCAGGGATCAATTGCATGTTTCCCCTGATCTTCCTTCAAATGATATTTAAGGTATTTTGTGATGAAATGATCAGCATGTTTAATTGTACTTATTATTTAGAGTGTAGATGGACTCGTGAGACAATGAACATAGTCTTCATGATCTCCACAGTTCACTGGAAAATGTACTGTTTACCAACAATGGTCAGATCCATGCATCAGTATATAAGCCAGAGCATTATTTATACTAAATTACAGTAAGTTAGCGCTAAAGATTACTACACTGTAAACCAAAGTCCTATGGACATCTAAGATGCACTCCCAGCACCTCCCACTCCCTCCCCACAGCTCTCACCTTTCTCACACACAAATATGAGAGGTGTGTCAGCTCTCTTATCATGGCTGCAGAACCTTGCATGAACATATGTGTGAATGGTAGCCCATGTATGCTACAAGACTGAGAGTTGGATCTCTTTGGGGCTCTGGGGTTCAGATGCTTTTAGTAGCCCCATCTGCAGGCATTTCACCTTTTTTCACAAGTAATCCATTCTCTAATAGTGCATCCAAGGTGCTTATCTCATGAATACTAGTTAGCTAAATTCAGACTTAATGCACTGGTAAGCTGCCACCACCCACTGTGGAGGAGAGTATCATGACATACATCCCATCATAATTGCATAACCAATGAGGTTTTCTCAAAAACAAAAACAAAAAATCTCTGACTCAATGATCTTCCTTGTTGAGTCCTACCTGGGTGATGGGTCAACAAATCTCACTTTCTGTAATATTGAGGATTCAGAATTCAAGCACATGTAACTTACAGAAGACTTTTATAAGTTACTATGTTTGAGCAAGTGTAGTTATATGGAAGAGCTTCTGAAACTGTCCAGCTGCCAATAAAACATAAGATGAATTTCTGCATCACTAACTTACTATGAATTTCTGATGTAATACATGAAAAAACAATGTCCCCATCCAATGTAACTAAAAATGTATTATACTATGAGATTTCAGTATTAATGCCATTAGTCCAGCCAAATCAAAATTACTTAAAATGATATCTACACTATGGATAGAGCAACTTATAAATCAACCCTCAAGAACAACTATGACAACTGGCAGCCACTCAACACTTGATGTTATTACTGTCAAAAAGTACAGATGTCCAAACAATTATATTCTTCCAAACACCATACGCAACCACTGCCCAATAAATTTGATATGGTCTTTCAATATTTAAAGGTTCCTCGAGTTATTAATAATGTTAGTCTCTTCACTCAAAACAACAGCCACTACTACACTGTTCCTTGAACAATAGAGGGGAATCCAATGCACATTCAAGAAACTCCCACAAGTACATTGCACTTCTTTATCAGTACCTTCTTAAACATACATGAAGTGCTCTTTCCCACTACTCAAAGATGACTCAGGGAAATGAAATGTCCCTGGCTTATGGCTGACATCAAGAATAAATTTAAAGATATTCATAAGGCATGGAACAGCTGCAAAAGACCTTACCAACCAAATATTTTCTTACCATAGGCTTTCCAGTGGTCTGGTCTGGTACTCGGTTGTGTGAGAGTGCTGTTATAGAGGTACTGAGAACTCTGTTTGGGTGTCTTTTATAATTATTGCTGGGTTTTGTACTATTGTTCATAGGTTCATAGGTTCATACTAGGCTATCTGCCCGAGGGCATTTACAAGCCTAGCCCATCGTTTTGTGGCTTACCGCCACTTTTTGTCAGGCAGAAAACCTAGGTTTGTCTACAGCTAGGAATGCAGGCTACTTATCCTCTCCAACCGCTACACGTCCTTGGCACAACTGGAATTCCTACAGCACCACATCTAACTTATTTTGTGTGACACAGAAAACCTTTGTTTGTTTCAAACTAGGAATGGAAGCTACTTATCCCCTCTATAGCTACACATCCACAGCACAACTGGAATTCCTACAGCACCACATGTAACTTACTTTGTGTGAAGCAGAAAATATTGGTTTGTCTCCAGCTATGAATGCAAGCTACTTATCCCCCGTACCACCTATATATCCTCAGCACAACTGGAATTCATTCATCACCACATCTAACTTACTTTGGATGAAGCAGAAAACCTTGCTTTGCCTCCAGCTAGGAATGCAAGCTACTTATCTTATCCACCAGCTACATGTCCTCAGCACAATTGCAATTCCTACAACACCACACCTAACTTCCTTTGCGTGAAGCAGAAAACCTTGGTTTGTCTCCAGCTAGGAATGCAAGCTACTTATCCCCTCCACTATCTACAGGTCCTCAGCATAACTGAAATTCCTACAGCACCACACCTAACGTGCTTTGTGTGAAGCAGAAAACCTTAGTTTGTCTCCATCTAGGAATGCAAGCTACTTATTCCCTCCACCAGCTACATATCATCAGCATGCGAAGTATGATTAACACTTTATCTTACCATGAGGATATATATATATATATATATATATATATATATATATATATACACACACATATTTTTTAAATTCACTTGCACACTGTCATACCAGAGCTCCACCTCCACCCTTTCATTATACTGTGTTATCACCATTTTCTCTGATATTCTCCTACTCTTTTTTTGTATCTCTAATACTCTTATCTTCCCAGTCATAAACTCTAGTCTATCTAATCCTCACCTCGGCAGTTCTGTTCTCATCCTCTTTCTTACCTAGCTTTCTCTACTTTGTGCTACCTTCCCCCTCTAGCCTGCTCTCACACACACACACCTTCAGTCTCTCCTATCTTATACCTTAGTGACTGGTTTCTTTGCTGCATTCCACTACTAAACACATTGATTTTTATCTATTTTGCTTTCTGCTGTGTCCTGGCTCAACCTGGTCCATTCACCCTTACTACACTCTGGCTCATTCTGCTCTTTTACCCTACCCCTAGTCATACCCACTCCGAGTCAATTTCCTTTATAGTTTACACTCATAATGCCACCCCCTCCTACCTCCTACATCCTGTAACTCTTTCCAATCAGAATTCACCTCTCACATTAACCCCTCCTTCTCCTCTTGACACTTACTACACCCCTCTTCACTATCCAATTGCTGTAACCATAACCTATCAGTACCCACCCCTCCATCCACCCCACCCACTTCTTTAGACACTTTCCAAATTACTTCCCAATCTTTCTCATCTCTTCCCACTCTTTTATACTTGTTCAGCATCTCTGCCATTCTCATGCCATTTCCCTCTTCTTTCTTTCTCTCTCACACAATCTTATACCTGCTAACATGTTCTGCACATTTCTCTCATCTTCACTTCACCCTCTTATCATATCCTCTCTACTTCTACTCATCTTTTATCTAACTTCTTACCACACCTATCTAATCCAGAAACCCTGTTCTCTAACAGCCACACACTCCACTTCACACTCCAATACCCACTACTGCTTTCCTGTATCACCCTCACTCTTCTCCTCTATTGAATGTACTCACTCCAAAATCAAACTACCTCCCAAAATAAACTCACTTCACAGAAAAAAAACATAAATTCCTCTCCCCCTACTCACATACATCACTTCTCCTACACCTTGTTAACACACTACAACTATATGGTGATATTCACCCCAACCCCGGCCCAAAGACATTACTAACTGCCCCTTCCTCTGCCCCACTTGCCTCCCCAATCAATCCTAACCAAACTCCCAAACATCTCTCCTTCTACTCTCTCAACATCCAGAGTATCCTTAATAAGATAAATGAATTCCACTCTTGGTTAGCTCAGTAATCCCCAAACATAGCTGCTCTCTCAAAAACCTGGCTTAAACCACACAATACTGATAATGAATTCATCCCCCAGGTTACAACATACTATGCCTTGATAGAGCCCATAAGAAAGGAGGAGGAGGAGTTGCTATCCTGTACTCTGACCTCCTCACCTTAACCCTCCTTCCAAATCCTCTTCCCACCTTTCACCCAGCCGAGCTCCTCATAGCCACCTTTAAACTTAACATTCCAAAACAACAATAGCTTCCATCTACATACCACCAGGGGATAACATACCCCTACTAGAGCAGATTCTGAACTGGATCTTTGACCACATCCCTAATGAGATCATTATATTAGGAGATATTAATATCCACTGGCTTACCCTCACTGCTAACTCCCCTACAACCTACATTAACTTCTGTGGATATACCCAATTCATCTCCTCCCCCACATTCCATAACAAATTCACCAATTCAAATTCTATCATTGACTGGATTCTTGTTTCCAGTCCCAACCACTATATTCAGCCTGAATCACTATCTAACTATCAGTGACCATTGCCCAATACAAATTCTCTGACTGCCCCCATATATCCAAACCCCACAAATTCAAAGAATGTCAGAAATTGTCTAACTTCAACACTAAGACTTTCAATAACCTCGCTCAGCAGTAGACTGGTCCACTCTTCACACACCTACCTCTTACCAAAGCGGTATCATATTTTAACTCCATCTTCTTAATACTCTCATCTCCTTTGCTCCTCCATGCACTATTAGTGTCAAGTTTCACATCTCCCCTTGGATCACCAACTCAACTTGGTCGTTAATTCAAAAAAGAGACTCTGCCTGGAAACTTTGGTCTAAGACGAAATATCTCTCACACTATCATGATATAGAGAACTCCAAAATCTCACAAAAATACACATTAATAATGATAAAAATAATTTTTACCATCTACCTCAGACTACACACTCCAGAAACCCCAAGTCTTTCTGGAACACTATCAACCAAATACTACACCCAGGATATCAATCAACACCCAACCCCTGCCCCAATAACATACCCCTTGAAACTGCATCCATCTTTAATTCTTACTTCATTGACACCATAAGCAAACTTACACAGACCTCTAACCAACCCCACCCCTCACCACACACTACTCCCCATCTAGAATCTTCCCCTTCTCTCTCTAAGGCCCATTCCCACAAGCTACATTAAAAACTCCTCCTTAAACTCAAACCTTAATCCCCATTGGCTGACAACTTTAAATCACTCTTCCTAAAAATTACTGCTACATCTATAGCATATGCTGTCTCCATCCTAATTAACCGGTCAGTCTCTAAATCAACGGTTCCTGCTCTATGGAAAAAAATCTATACTATACCAATACACAAAGGTGGTAATTCCACTGAACTTTCAATCTTTTGACCAATTGCCATACTTTTTCCCCTCTCTAAAATGCTTGTGCACTGTGTACACAAACAAATATTGGCACACCTCATTTAAGGCAAGATGATCACCCCTACCCAACATGGTTTTTGCCCTCATCACAACACCTCCACTGCTCTCATTTCCTTCTCTGATACCATCTCCCTAGTCAGAGATAACACCAGACTTGTCTCCTGCCTTTTCCTAAACCTGTTCAAAGCCTTTGACACTGTCTCCCACCCTATCCTTCTCTCTAAATGCTCCCAACTCAAACTCTCTTCTGCAACTATATCCTGGTTTGACAGTTACCTTTCTGAATGGCAACAATCAGTCAACTGGCTCTCTGCTCTTTCTCCCCTTCTACCTATTAAAACTGGAGTCCCACAAGGCTCCACTCTTGGACCCCTCCTCTTTAACACCTTCACCAATGAACTCCATAAATCCTGTCCTCAGTCATCTCGCATACAGTACACTGATGACTCCACAATTATTTCCACAGCAGACAGCCCAACTAAACTACTCACCCTCACACAAATATCATTTAATCTCAAAGAAACCTGGCTTACAAAAAGCAACTCATACTTAACCCCAAAAAACAAAACTCCTACTCTTCCTCCCTAAATCATTTTACCACCTTAAATCCTCATTTTACATCTCTTCACTTAACAACACCATAATCTCTGCCGACAACCATACAAAGCTTCTCAGAGTAGTCTTAGATGACCAACTGAACTTTGACATGCACATTCATTACTGTATCAAGAAATCTCATCAAAAGCTCAGCCTCCTTTACAGGAACAAAAGATACCTCACCCCTGACTCTAGAATTACAATAGCTTATGCTTACCGTCTTCCCAACCTATTCTATGGTTCAATAATCCTTACTAACCTTCAGTCTTTTCTACTCACCACACTTGAAGCTTCCTATAACAAAGTTGCTAGATTTGCTGCTAATTTGCCTCCCAAATCTCACCACTGTCAGGTCCCTAGGTCTCTCAACTGGCTTGAGTTCCCAAACCACCTCAGATCTACCCAACTACACATCATCCCCTCCATCATCAATAAACCCTCATCCTGTCCAAGTATTTCCTCACTAGTCTCACTCTGTAACCCATCCTGTCCTCTTAGGAGCTCTGATCAATGTTTATTACAAATCTACAAATCAAAAAAATCTGCAGGACAGAGTCTATGCAGTTATTCACCCACCATCTTTTGGAACAAGTTTCCCTTGGCCCTTAGAAGCATACCACAGACATACAAATTTAATAAATCCCTCAAACAGTATCTAAACCACACCTGGACATGTCCCTGTAACTTATTTCCCCAACTCCAGTCCTAATCCTTTCAATTGCCCCGCTCCCTACTTTTCCACCTCTTCTCCCTAATACCCATTTCCTTTCTTCTACTCCAACCCAAACACTTTTTACTTATATGATCGACTATCCACTGCCTTCCTCACTTATCAACAATGGTCTTCTGCACAATCTATAAAATTAAATTCTATTATTAATTCTACCTCTATAGTACTCTTTCAGTATCCACTCCCACTAACACCCCCCCCCCCCCCCAATCTCTCCACTGCCTTCCTCACTTGTCAGTTCTGGACTTCTGCTGTACTACTTATGAAACTAAACACTTTTATCAATTCTACTTCTACTGTACTCTCTCACCACCCACTCCCATTAACACATCACCCCGTACTATTACTTACTGGCTGATCAGACCACTGTCAACCACCTCTCAAGGTTGTGCCACATTTATATCCACCTGTGTTAACCACAGTTGTATACATTTTCTTTTTTGCCTTTGTGTTTTGTTAATTCATTTGTAGAGAATCCCTTTGTATAAGACTTTACTGTAACATGTAATATTATATAATTTTACTTTGGAGCTTTTCTCCCTGGGCCTCCACTGAAAAAGGGCTTCACCCCAGTCAGACTATCCTGTTCAACAAAAGTCAAACAAATAAATAAATAAATACAAAAAAATAACAGTTCCTTGCATTAAGAAAATTAGCTTGAATAGAAACTACTAGTGCCAAAACTTAATCCCTGAGACAAAGGTAAGAACTTCTTACCTCCAGACCAAAGTTATTCTGGAAAGAAATAAAGCAGCTGACAGGCTGGATTACTTTCCTTTCTCAAAAGTGAAATCATCATTCACTCAATACCACAATGCAAACTCATTTGCCAATAATTATAGAAACTTTATTCTTTCAATTAGTAATGATATCATCAACTCATTCCACACACAACCACAACAATATAGTAACACCTTTCCCCATCTCTACCTTTTGGCAGATTATGCAGTTACCTTTTATTTCACTTCCATAACTGAAAGACAAAGTAAATCCTAACTGTCCAAAATAAACTCCTCATGTGCTAAGTTTAATAAACTGCATACCATAAAAATCTGTTAACCAGTTTACTGTGTAATTTAATTTAATACTGACTTGTGCTCAGGACTAACTGTAACCTGTGGAACTTGTTTAACTTGCTTACTTATGTAATCTCTGTAAATTGTCTGTTTGTAATATGTAATGCTGGTATTATGTAATGCTGTATCTGCTTACCCTTGGAGCTTTTCTCCCCGGGCCTCCGCTGAAAATGGACATGCATCCAGTCGGACTATCCCGGTCAACAAATGTAAAATAAATAAATAAAATAAAATAAATAAATATTCCTGAAACTAGCAGCATCAAAAAAATTCATAAACCCTTCAAATTTATTGTTAGTCTTTCACTTATCCACCTAAATTTAACATGCTAGCATTCCTCCCCTAACTAATGATCACTAACTTCCTACAACTTAAGGACTTCAGACTAATCCCTAACCTTTGTTCCATTACCAAAATCTTTAAAAATTTCCCCTATCAAGTTTTAATATATAAATACTTATTATGGATTGTTTTGCAGTCAGCAAAATCACTTTAGAAATGTATTTATCACTCATACTGCTCTTCTGTTAGAAGCAGATTAAATCTATAATAATGTCAACGACAGATAATCACTTCTTGTGTGTTTGTACATATGACTTGTGCCTTCAAACCAGTGAACCATAGCCTTATACTACAAAACTAGAGAAACTTAACTTTGGTGAAAACACCTGAAACTGTTAGTGGTCTTTGGTTTTAAATGCCATTTTAAATCAGTTGTAATTTAAGTGTATATTTTGTTTCCATCATAATACATTTGTTCTTATTATTTTTTCTTTTTCTGGTTCTCTTTTTTTCCACTTTATTCAAAATGATGTGTAATAACAATACTAACTAATTATACAATTATGTAAATTTTTATAGATAGTTTTTAGGGTTCTTGTACACAGACCTGAAGAAGTCTAGAAGGCTGAAAGCGATGTTTGTTAACAATAGGTTATGACAATAGAATATGATTTTTACAATTGATTTTTTTACAACCTAAGTGTATATGTATATATTTATATATATATTTTTGATTGCCAAATGGACTAAGGTTAATATATTTCCATCCATGTAGTATATTGTCTTGGATAAAATTACAGACTTAATAATCTACTTAATTATCTGGTTAAATAAAAGGTACCACATCATTATATTTTTTATTTAAAGTACATAAGGGTTATATTATTATGACAGCTACTAAGTAGGGCAGGACCAGCTCGAATGTCACACTGATGGGGGAAAGGATATGAATTTAACTTGTGTACCAATAACACTTTGTTTTATGGCATAATAAACCAGTCCCTTGCCTGATAAAAAGTATATATATATTTAGAAAGCTTGTGAGGAAACTATTACTCTATTTTGTTTTACTTGGATCACTTGTCTGTGTACTTAATAAAGGATTTTCAACTGGAAACAGACTGCCTGCCTTGCTTGGATTACTTTTAAATACTTAGTAATTCTGTACAATTATTTATTTTTATTTATTTATTTTTTTTACTTAAGATGAGTTTAAGTTCGCTACTTCTACTACTATTGTCTGATCTGATTAATATACAGTGATTAACTAGAGATATATGGACTGAAAATCTTCCACACAGAGAAGTTTCTTACCCTGTTTTTTTTTTTTTTTATTAAATGTTTTGAGTACTTTGGAAGGATTAATTAAAAAAATATTAGTTCTTACACAACTAGAATTATGTAGTGTATGGAGATCACTGATTTTGCTCCAATATTTGGAAAAATGCAAACCAGTTAAGTATCAGAATGGTGTGAGACCCAACCTTAACAGATGTTATGCACCCCCTGCTAAAGTTGTCAGTGTCAGGTCTAACACCAGGCAATAAGATCTGCCTGTACTGACTAGCAAATGACTGCGGTGGAAATAAAAGATTTGTTTCTGCCTGCTGTCCATACCAGTAACCTGTCTCCAACTTCCTTAAATTCAGTTGCTAGAAAAATAGGATGTGTTAGCATTCATTTCTGAAAGACAGAAACTCTGAAACTGAAATGTATGTCATTATTTATTGACCTCAGTCATCAGTGGCTTGTCTGCAAATCACATATTTTATGAGAACAGACCAAAAATATGAAGCAATAATCTGGAAATCCTGCAAAAATCTAGACAGTTGAGATGCAATAAAGGTAAGTATAAACATAATGGACTGTGTTACGCTACCTCAAAGCTGGGGAAATACCTAGTGATTTATTTTTCCTGTAACTAGTAGTACATAAAGCTTCATGCACTACAAAGAAGTATGACTGGTTCACCAATCATAACCTTAAATTATGAATTCCTTAGCATTAATGTCTTGACCACATAATAAGCAGGTTATGATCAGTGAACCATTCATAATCCTGTATGCTGTAGGCTCTCACTTCGTCTTAACCTAAAAGCTCACAAGGCCTTAGCGAAAAATGTCCTACACCCCAAGATTGAATACATTTTACCACTAACTGACCTTCATTCAGCAGTCAGCACTCATAAATTAAAGACAGCTGAAAACAAAATCTTTAGATTTTCTCTTCTCAGAATATAAACTGCTTCTATTGAATTCTGTATGAAAAGGCACACTGTCTGCCAATTACTAATAATACCATCTATCTTCTAGGTACTCTGATATTCAAAGTTCTTACTTGTGGCTACTGCTTTCCCCCATAAATGGCTACTCAGAAATAGAGAACAAAGCATCTTCCTTAGAAATAGTGAAGGATCATCTCTCACTCCACTGGGACTTAGATTTAAATTGGCAATTGGAGAAAAATCCCTCTCTAAAATGAGATCTGCCATATAAAATCAACTAGCAAAGGTAATTAAAAACCTTAAAACTGTCAAACATATATAAAAAAAAAAAGTTATTTACTCACCATAGCATTCCATGTTTGTTGTCTGTTTCACCTTCATTCTTTGCTGGTTGGGTTCAGAACTGAGAATTGTTTCTGACTTGGCCTATACTAAAGCTCGAGAGCTTCCACTGGCTCGAGGCTATACCCTATCCCATCATGCTTATGGAGATTACCCAGATCTTGTTTGCTGTTACTAAATAAAGTGACAGATATATATATATATATATATATATATATATATATATATATATATATATAAAATAGTATATATATATATATATAAACATGTGCCACCTAGGACTAAAGAAGGGAATCAGAGAACATGAGTTCCAAATCCAACAATGATCTCTCGAACCTCCAGGAGCAAAGGTTGGAGGAAGGAGGGTGGGACGCAAGAATGAAGCCGAGATGGACAACAAGCATGGAACGTTATAATAAGTACATAACTTCTTTATGTTATGTTGTCTTATCTCGCCTTCATTCTTTGCTGGTTGGGGCAGCATCCCCAGAACCTTCTTTCTTAGGTGGCTCAAGGGAATGAACTCTTCAGAACAGTGGATCCAAAGGAAGCCCTGTTCCAGGAGGCCAAATCTACTTTGGGATGAGTGATAAAGGTATGAGGTTTTACCCATGCTGCTGTAGCAAAAATTTAATCCATTGGTAGTCTAGCCTGAAACACAGACAAAGTTGAAATGGCTTTTGTTGAATGACCTTTTATTTTCCCAGGCAGGTGCCTATTTTGAGAAGTATATGAATAGGTAATAGCATCGGTAAGCCACTTTTGACAGAGTAACTTTTGATACTGGGGCACCCTTCTTTTTATCTGAAAAGAATATGAACAGTTGATCAGATTTCCTGAATCATTTTGTTCTGTTTAGTTAGAAACGTAATTGTCTGTGTACATTCAGTTGGTGTAATTTATATTCTTCCTTGTTGCCTTAGTTTGGGAAGAAGACAGGTAGATCAATAGACTGATTTAAATTAGTTTTAGAACAAACTTTATGGAGGAGTGATGGATTACTTCTAAGGGAAAGTCTGTCTTTATGAAAAAACAAGTAGGGGGGATGTATATACAATGCTTGGATTTATGATACCCGCCTAGCTGACATGATTTCCACCAAAAGGACTGTTTTCCACATTAGGAACTTCAGATGACAAGATGAAGCCAGTTCATATGGTGGAAGGATTAGAGTAGACAATACCAAACTGAGGTCCCAAGGAGCTGGTGGTTCTTTTACTGGGGGCCTTAGCAAAAAAGTACCTCTCAAAAAGGCCTTGCACAGTCTACGGGACATAATTTTGGGTCCCATCTCTCCAATATGGTAGTTTGATATAGCAGCCAATTGAACTTGTATGGTAACCGCTGCTGCACCTTCACTGAAAGGTTTTGCTAAAAAATCAAAAATAGATGTTACAGGGGCTGTGAAAGGATCAATGTGATTGTTGAGAGCCCAACAGGAAAACCGGTTCCATTTGCTAGCGTAACGGTTTTTAGTTGTCATCTTATGGGAAGAGATCAGAATATGTTTTACTGGCTAGGAGTGGAAGTGGAGCAGCCAAGCTGTCAGTTTGAGGGTTTTGATTGAGGGATGGAGCATCCCTGACAGATGAGTCAGGAGGTCTGGAGTTGTGGAATGCCTGCAACACCAAAAGCACTGCTCTCATCTCTAGAACATTGATATGCAAGTGGTTCTCATATTCCTGTCAAACTCCTTGGACAGTCTTCCCCAGATAATGCCCAACCCTATCTGGGAAGCGTCAGTGGTCACTGTAGCTATTGGTTGTGGGGGAATGAATGGTCTGCCCAAAACCACCTGAGTAGAATGAAGCCTCCAGCTTAGGTCCCTCTTGCAGGATTCCATTATGGTAATCTTGTGTGACATGGGTAACTCCTGCATGGACGATTGGGTGAAAAGTAACCACTGGAAAACTCTCATGTGCAAGCGTGCGAGAGGTACCAAGGTTATTGCTGCCACCATGGTACCTAAGATCTTTAGAATAACCTGGACAGATGAGGAAGTCTCACACAATTCTTTTTTTGGTGGCTGCTGCCACCACCATAGCATCTACTGGGACACCTTTTTTGAGAAATTCCTTATCAGATGGCACTGTAATAAATTTATTCAGCCTCCTTGGAACAGGTTCCACAGATTCCAACGAGCCCCATGCCTTTCGAATGACTATGTTTAGGAGATGATCAAAAGGTGGAATCACCCAAGAGGTGGAAGGGTGAGACCCAAAAGCCTCCAGGTACATGGACTCATCCTCAGAATGGTTAATGGACTTCCAGCCACCTTTCTGTTTAAGAATTTCTAGGATGTCCACAAAGGAGACATCCTCAGAGGGTGACTGTGGGGACCTCTCTGAATCATCTAGGTCTGTGTCTGAAATGATAGACTCCTTGGGGGAGACTAGATGTTTCTTCTTACATGTCATCTTCTGAGGGACATCTCCAGAGGAGTACTCAGGAGAGGTTTCAGAAGAGATGGTTTCGCCCAGTGGGGCATCCTGGGACTTTAGGTCTCCACGCCTGGAGGTGAGAGATGGTAAAGAAGCAGAATCTGGCATTTTTGGGAGAAGAGTGTTTGGATCTGACAGTGGAACCCTCTGGTGCAACAGCACAATCCTCATGACCTCCAAAGCACCATGACCCCACTCCAAGGGACCTTCCTGTTCTGAAGGACCAGGAAGCTGCCCCCAAACCAAGGTGGTGGGCTTCAAGGCCAATGTAGGCACCGAGCTCACCTGCACCAAAGCCCGGAGAGGTAGATTCAGATCAGACAACTATCCAACCCAACTCTCCTTCCTGGACCCAATGGGGGAGCATCAGCCCCTAGACCCCTCAGTAGATGATGACACCAAGGAGGGCGGAACGGAAGTCGGGACCGAAGATCTAGGAGCAGGTCTCGGCCCCCGATGCTTCCACTACAATCAAATCCAAACACTCTGGCTCTGAAGCCACAACTTGGGTTGGAGGAGGAATTGAAGAAGGGGAAGTGATGGTTGTCAGACCTGAATCCTTCTGGGATGGGCTTGACAGAATCTTGGCCAGTGCCGGCATCTGTAACAGCCTCTTGACCACCCGCTCCACGTCATCATCCAAAAGTCTCCTGGAGGACCAAGAGGATAGGGTCAAGGATCTGATGGAATGCAAGATAAGTGAATGCAACACTGAGGAGACCAGATCTAGAACTGGGGACTGGCTCTGCATGTTATACTCTGTCAGCACGAAAATAACCAGTGGAGCTGAAGAGGTAGCTTTTTTGGGCCCAAAAGCCTTCGGGTTCATGGATGAATCCTTTGCCTTCTTCTTCGATGGTTCTCATTCTGGGGCCATGGAAGAAGACCTCTTAGAAGACTTGTCTGAACTAGGGGATTGAGGCTGTTGGGAGGATTTTGAGGAACTCTGTTTCCCTTCTAGTGACTCAGAAAAAGGAACGTTCAGTAAACCCCTAACAATCAACTTGTTTTTCCTCTCTAATAATACTCTTGAGCTGAATTCATGGCAAAAAGAGCATGACTCTTGCAGATGGACAGCACCTAAATAGTACACACAACTAGTGTGTCCATCTGTCAAGGACATTTTTTGGCTGTATTGATCACATTTTTTGAAGACTGATGGCTTAGCTTCTTTAGCATCTTTAGACATATTTATTTGGCATGGACCCATGGAAATTATTGATGAATTTATTCACTATATTAATTACTCCACCAAATTTTTAAAATTCACTTATGAAGTTTCTACAGACAGCATTTCCTATTTAGATGTATTAATATCAAAAAACTACATGCAAAATAAATTAATAGCCAATATTTTCAGAAAGAAAACTTATTCAAATAAGTTTCTGCATTATACCAGTAATCATCCACAACATGTTAAAAAAGCTGTTGTAAAGGGTCAGTTAGTTTGTGCAGCACGAATGGTTTTAGAGTTTGGGGACTTTGTGGATGAATGTCATCATATCATGAACATGTTTATAAACAGGAATTATCCACAACAGTTTGTCAACGGGGTATTTCAAGAGGTTAAGCAAAAAAGAAGCACAGGCTTTTATAAACCATTATTAGGAACAGCCAATATGGATAACATATATCCTTTAGAACTAGGAGATTATTCACATGTAGCAACATCTACAGCATCCAATAACTTTCAAAATAATATTTGCGATACTAATAATCACATTAAGAATCATAATCACATTCGAAGCAACGTAGCATTCATAACTACATATACACAAGACTCTAGAGAGTTATAAACTTTTAAACAAAAATTGGACACTTATAAATAGAGATACACAATTAGCAGATATTTTTAGGAGTCCAGCCATTAGTAATTTATAAAAGAGATCATAATTTGAAAGATTGGCGCAGTAGATGTTCTCAAACTACACAATACACACAGGGTATTATGAGAAAATGTAATATGTGTGCATATTGCGCTTATATATTGGAAGTAGATCAAGCAATTTTGGGAGGGATAATGATAAAAATTAAAGGAAAATATAATTGCAACACATTTGGAGTGGTTTATGCAGCTTTGTGTTCTTGCTGTGAGGCCTATTATGTAGGCAAAACCGAACGCAAGTTACGACAGCGTATTTATGAACATCTGAATGATATAAGATAGTGTTCACATAATAACGCGCTGTATAGACACAATGCATAATTCCACACATT
>NC_056728.1:610344436-610579436 GCF_019279795.1 Protopterus annectens | reverse complement strand
CACACACGCACACACATACACACACACACACACACAGACACACACACACACACACACACACACACACACACACACACACACACATATATGTGCGTGTATGTCAATATATATATTATTAACTGTGTAAGCACGTTAGTTCATTTGCTATTTCAAACAGTATCTGCACATTCTATGGATTTGTATAGTCTTTTGCATCCAGGTACATTGATAGAGTGCTTCACCATGAATTGCTATGCTTTCTGTGAGGTTTTATAACCTCAAGGGATGTTACTACTAGTAAAGAACACAGAAGATAAAGCCATATGCTTGAAATTTTCAGTATACTTGTCCCCAATTCCCCAAGGGTTGTCCAGTTATGAAGTCACTTCTGCTGCCCAGTAATATAATTCACATTGTAACACTTCAGTGGCCTTGTTTGACAGGGGCACTGGGAACTAGCTTTGGGCGGCATGATGCCAGGGAATCTTCTTTGGCTAGGCTTATATAGGCTCCGCGGCCATTACCCTAGTACACACCTATGAACCTTTACGTTCACTATGATAGCTTTCTCTCATATAACATCAATCAGTAATATCATCAGATCTCTGCTAATTATTAATGTAGCATTTCTTTCTTTTTTTTTGTCCATAACTCTTTGGTTATTTCCAAGCATTTCTTTCTATAAAACACATTATCCCCATTCAGATGAGATTACAAGATGTATGGAGGCTGTTGAGAGCACAGATGTTTAGATTTAAAGTATGTAGTGCACTGCAGTATAAACTGTAAACCAGCAATGTGAATGTGCCATCAGGGATTCAAATGTTAACCCATATTGTGGAACTGGTTATCTGAAAATAAAATGAAATGAAATGCTATGCACTTGCCACTATTATTACCTTTTGTACTAGTTAGATCAGCTGGTAACTACACTGGTATAGTTTAAGCATAAACATTATGCACCAAATTAAATGCAGCTGAACTAAGAATACATTTTATTTACAAGAAATGCCAGTTTTGAATCTGTGACTAGAATGGTGTGAGTCCAAGACAACTGTGTACCAACAAAACTGGATACCTCCTTGACCTACCACAAAATGATTAAAACTGATATTATCTAGGATATAACAACAAAGGAGTCCAGCTACCGTCCAAAGGTCGTAATCCCAAAATGAAAACAAAATGAGTATAAAACTGAACACGACCACCACAAAGTAATAAATAAAATCCAGTATTTATTCTGATAAGCGCTTTCACGTGCAATCCCAGCATGCTTCTTCAGATCTCCTACTACATACCTCAGATCTCAACATTTAAATACCATATTTAATAGCATTTAATTGAATAATTGAAATAATTATCTAGGATATGTATTGGTTCACATAAGAATTCTAGATAACCAGCAGGAACAAACGTAAAGTGGGTCATAAGTTACCTTTCAAAACACACAAAAGTGCACAGGATGGGATAAAAAATACAATTACTTGAAATTATATCTTTTCATGTTGATGTTCGTATTAGTATTGTAGCACACAATCTAAATTGTACATATCTGCATCTGGAAAGCTTATTTGTACTTTTATTCATTTTTTTTCGTTTTTTGTTTGCTTTGTCATAAATCCCATGTAAAGGTAGGCGAACAACAAGCGCATGCGTGTTGCCAGTAGTTATAATGGGAGTTAGGTACAAACAACACATTTTTTTCTAAAATAGTCTTAAACTAGAGACAGGCTACAAATTCTCTATGGTAACAAATATGGAGCATGTAATTGAAACATAGTGGTTCAGATCAGTATGTAAGGTATAGCTGTTTAAAATAAAAGCTATAGTTTAAAAATATATATTCAGCTATATGGTGATAGAGAGACTGCTTACTTATTTTCTAGTACAGTGATCAATTAGGGAAGTTGCATTTTAAGCAGTACACAGTGGCACTAACCACTTACCACAAGTTGCTGAGTCATCTTTGCACATATTAACAATTCTAGTGTAGTTGGTGTTAAGATAATCTGCATTACGTCTGGCCCCCCTTTTTTTTTCATTTGTTTTTCTAAAAGATCATGTAAATGGTGTGTTTACATGCATGCTCCGAAGCCACCTCCTAGTTATTTATGCCTTGTCTGCTATTCCTCCAAACATCCTACCTCCCACACCACATTATTAAATTAGAGGACAGTGACAATGCTTGCCATGCTCTTGGGTTCACTGTTCCATATTGCTTGCTTTTTTTAGGAATCTGCCTACATAGCACTTGGTAACTTTGTGCCTAATTGCTCCTTTTATCCTTTTGGCTAGGCTTCAGGCCTTTTGACAGTCTCACTGAGTGGCAGGCAGTGCCAAAAATTGTGTAGTAATATGATCCATTTACATATGTTGTTTTGAAATCATATTATTTTTCACAGGGGTTGTTGACCTTTGTGGGGCATTGATTTAAAGTGACTTTCGGGATATGATGCTGTGAACCTTCCTGCTTTTCCTTGTTTTGTATTTTGTGTACACAGGAGTGGCTTGCTGAGCAGTTCAGGCAAACCCTTACATTTTGGTTCAGTGTTTTATCCTGCTGAATTAAATCTTTTGGAAACTGGCTCTAGGCTTTAATGTTTCCTGGTATAATATATGCTACTGCTATATTGTTTGTAAACCACTGTGCAAAAAAAAAATTAGCTGGTGAAAGACTGGTTGTAAAAATGCATGCAAGGCTATAACTGCTGTAACCTTTTGTATGGGAATTCAAGATCCCACAGTAAACTCCTTTTCTTATTTACATGATGTTGTCCTGTTGTTATTGTTCTGTTGAGGTAGCACAACAAATCTAGTCATTTCTTATTAAACAAAATTAATGAAGTTAATGTTAGTGTTAGAGATTAAGAGAGAAAACAATTATGTTTAGCAGTTTTGGCATAGATAGCATACTTATAAGGTCTCATTTCTGAAGGACTGATACACACATGTTTTAATCAGTCATTCAGTAAAGTTCGTCTTTGTGAAGTTATTGTCTCATAGATGTTATCCGCATTTTGTTGGAATGAAAATATTCAAGCAAACAAATATCATGCACTACTGGGCATTCTTATGAATTCAGGTTAAATACCTGAATGTGGGGAATTGCTGTTACTTCATGTCAAGACAAAGGAGTTTCTACATTAATAGTGATGTGTGAAAAGATGTGAAGCTATTTAATGACATTTGCAGGAATCATTGTGATTATGCACAGGACAAGAGGCATATATCACAGTAATATAGCATGATGTGAAAGCTGTCTGGCAAACTTGACCCAAACAGGTGGATCAGAGCTAGTTATAGAGAACTTAAATGGAATGTGGCTATCCTCAAGGATCTCTGCTAGTGCTATTATGTTTAGCCAACTTTAGTTTATTTATTTATTTATTTATGTGTTGATTTATTTATTTATATTTGTTAACCAGATAAGAGGGCTCGACCATAGACCCTTTTGAGCCATGACCTGGGAAACTATATCACGGTCAGTAGTCAGCAAAGGATATATGTCAAGTAAAATGTGCAAACCCTTTGCGATTATATACAACATTAAACAATATATACAGTTTAAATTGAAAGAGGGACAGCCAATTGTATAATTAAAAGGCATATTCAAAGTTGGCATGTGTTGTTGACATGATAATAATATTGTTTCATCCTCAGCCCCTGAAGTATTTGCAAGTTACGTCTTCATAGATGTGGTCATTTTTAAAATCCAGGATGGAGTCTTTATATTTAATTTCATGAGGGATCTTGTTCCATAATGCTGACCCTATTCCAAAGAGTGTCAATTTACCTATAACAGACTTGAAAGGAGGCCTATTCAGAAAGAGTATGTTGCCTTGTGCATTTCTGAAAATACATACCTGGTCTGTAATTTAGAGTTTTCTTCTCAAAGGGAGGTAATAGCTGAATTGTAATATCTCATATATCAAAGTGCCAAGAAGTTGGGTTTCTCTTTTAAATGGTAGGCAGACAGTCTGTCATTTATACAGTATGATTTTGATAGATGCTTGCATCACCTAGTAACGCAAATCCGCATATTTTATTTACTGTAGTCAGTCTATTTTGCGTAATATGGGCAGAGGTTTGGATAACATTATATTCTTGGTTATAGCAGTGGGTGCAGTAAGAGTGAGTTGATGAGAGTTTATAACAGAATTTTGAATCATAAAAGGACTGTATTAACTAGTGTGTGTGTGTGTGTGTGTGTGTGTGTGTGTGTGTGTGTGTGTGTGTGTGTGTGTGTGTGTGTGTGTGTTTGTGTGTGTGTACAAGTTAAGGAATGGTCCAGGGTAAATTAATTGACTGTTGGGACAGTATTGTTTTTGTTGACATAAATGGTGATATCAGATAGGTGTTTGCCTTTACGAAGTAAAACATATAACCTAATGTTAGTTTTGCTGGAATTTATCATTAGTTTATTGCATGAGGTCCAATTCCAAAGCTTAGAGAAGGTTAACAGAAGTCAGCACTGTCATTTAGGAATATATTTATCTATGTCAAGAAGGAAAATGTTGTCTACATGCAGGATGGCATGCAGAGATTGGAGTCTGTCTGACAGGTCATTAGTGAAAGAGAGAAGAATAAGTGACCCAGTGCTGATCATATGATACTCTTGCATTGAAGGTTGAGTTACTGAAAAGTTACATATTAGCCAATAATGAGGCTGTCCTATTTTTCCAGTTAGCCTTAGAATCAACTGACAGTATTATCCGCATTGTTAAACTTCACTAATTTTGAAGGAAGGAAGTTGTGACTAACTATTTCAAATGCTCTGGACATGTATACAAAAATAGCTAAAAAACATTTCCTAAAACTTTTTCGATATTCAGATGATTTTATGTTTGTTTGATCGAGCCAAAGCTTAAATACCCAAAGTCAGCAAAAAATAAAATCTGCAGTCTTCAGTTTGGCCACACAACCAAATTAATATCTAAATATGAATTTGTAATAATGTGTGCTTCTAAAGTATTCATTAAACTTGCAAGAATAAGTGTAATTGCATTTTAATTTTGTAATGCAGTTATCTCTGAAGATGTAACTGTAATAATGTATAAAGATGTTTTTTTCGAAAATGGTGCAGTTTTTTATTGCATTACTTATAACAATGACTTGCAAAATGTTATGCAGTCTTCATAGCACTAGCAGATTTCTTACTTTGTTAGCCAGATCAGCCTTTAATACAAACATTCTTTTTCCAACGATCTTTAACAACCAAATAATTTTACCTAACACAGTAAAATATAAATGGTTATGTATTGTTTAAACAGTCTCCGTAGCTTCAACAGCTATATTATTTCTCCCTTTAGAACAATACTCACAGACCTCAGATGACAATACTTTGCATTTTAAATACTATTTGGTTTAACTTATAGACAAAATCCCTGGATCCCAGTCAGTAGAACCAATGACTGTTACATGGGTACATGTTACAACATTTAAAACTACATGCTTGCAGAAACTGCTCAACACTTTCTAGATTTATAAATTTGTGAAGTCATACTTTAAGTCCTATAAAACTGTCATGGAAGTAAATGAACGCAATACTGCTTTTCTAGAGTTTTTGTATCCTTATCTATATCTATATTTGGAATTATATCTATAGCTCTGTCTATCCATATTTCTGTCTACATTTGTATCTCTAGCTGTATCAGTCAGTGTTAGCCCCGCTCCGCTTACCCTCGCTGCGCTCAGCTCGCTCCCCTCCCCTCCCCTACATGCCTCCAAATTCTACCTGCCACCACTAGTGCTAAATTTAACCAGACTTTGCCACTCCCTTGCCACTCCCTTCCTGCTAAGTACCAATCAGCACCTCACACATCATTGAGCAACCCTGCCCCCTTAACCCATTTCCTTCTCTCTCATTCTTCCACACCCTGTTAGCACAGTCAGCCATCAAATTTGGCCCGCCCCCTATCAAAATGCAAACAAGCAAAAAAACACTAATTACCCAAATGCCTATACTGTTTCTATTTTACCATCTCACTGCCTACGAACAAACACTTGACCATCGCATTCACTACCCAAATGGTCAAACAGACACCCATGGCTTCACACATAACACCAAACACTTTACCTTCCCCTGCACACTGAATATACCACCCTCTATAAAATACCACCCCTGTACAGCCACAAAACATATTCCTAAAGACAAAGACTATATAAAGCTTATAAACAAACTCCTAAAGCTCAGAATATCCTGTCACTGTAACCTTATAACACATGGAGACATTCATCCCAACCCTGGCCCACCCACACCCAATAACCTTCACTCCCCTACCACAATCCCCACAGTCAAGCTACCCATGAATACTCCCACTAGTTCCCTCCTAGAATTTCACCTAAATATTAGAAGTATTAACAATAAGATTCCCAACCTAAATGCCCTCCTAGCAACCCACTCCCCAGACATTATGTGTCTTATGGAAACCTGGCTAAAACCCAGTACTACTGACAATGAGATACTACCTCCAGGATACAATATTCACAGGTTAGACCATGCTACAAGGAAAGGAGGTGGGATAGCAGTCCTTTACAAAAATACTCTAACCATTAATAGAGACACCATTCAACCTCCCCAATTCAATAATGTGTAACTCCTCATAACCAGTCTACAGTTTAACCAAAACAAACACTTGAACACCATCTGTGCATACATTCCACCAGGCAATAACCTAAATACCCTAGAAGATCTCCATTACTGGTTATCTACTACCTATCCCCAAGAAACCATAGTTCTTGGTGATTTTAACATTGACTGGCACCCGTGCTCCTCCAACCCCCCCCCCCCACTCATATAAACTTATCTGGGTTTAAACAGACTATAACCTCTCCCACTAGGATAAATAAACCAACCAACAAGGAAAGTATCCTAGACTGGATCCTAGTTAATAACCAACCCCAACTGTACACAGCTGGTACTCTCCCTGATGACCTCAATGACCATTGTCTAACCTACATCATAAAACACAAGGCAGGAAACCCTCACCAGCCCAAATATAAAACATTTAGAAACAGGAAAAACTTTGATGCTGCTATATTCCAAAATGAATTAAAAGCAGTTGACTGGTCAAAACTAAAAAATCTAAAATTAGTGGAGGCCATAGATCACTTTAACACTAAATTCCTAAGTATCCTTGATTCCCATGCTCCAGCACATACAATAAAAACTAGATCAAATACAGCACCATGGCTCACAAAAGATACCAAAGCAAAAATCAAAACTAGAAACAGAGCCTGGGCCAGGTGGAGAACAACCAAAGCCCCACCTGACCATCTAAAATATCGTCAACTCAGGAATGATACAAAAAAATCTATTTTGCTGGATAAAAAAAGATTCTACCGAAATCTCCTACAAAAACACCACAACAACCCTCAAAAGTTCTGGGCAGGCTTAAATCAACTACTTTGTCCAGGTCACTCCACCACCCCAACCCCGGTTAACTACACCAATAGCTCCCCAGAGACAATTACTAGTGCCTCTAATAACTTTTTCACTGAAACAATCCAATCCCTAGCAAATCAACTAACCCCCTCTAACTTAAACCACATGCCTAATCTACCTAATGATCACCCAGAATTTGGCTTCCAACCAATATACACACTAGTTTTATCAAAACACTTCTAAAAAATTTAAAACCTACCACCCTCGCTGCTGACCTCCTTCCTGAAGAGTACCAGCAAATAGCTGCAGATGCCATTGCATATCCCATATCTATCCTCATCAACAGAACCTTATCCAAAAATGCTATCCCCTCCCTCTGGAAAATATCTCACGTCATCCCACTCCATAAAGGTGGTAGCTCCTCAGACATATCCAACTATAGGCCCATTGCCATTCTTTCCCCACTAGCCAAAATAATGGAGAAATGTGTACACAAGCAACTAATGCAATACCTTACACACAATAACTTACTATCCAACTCCCGGCATGGTTTCAGGCCATACCACAGCATCACCTCAGCCCTCCTTTCCTTTACTACTGCCATAAACCAAAACAGGAATGACAATAGGCTAACCTCTGCCCTCTTTCTTGACCTATCAAAAGCCTTTGACATGGTCAGCCATGAACTTTTCATTATTTCACTAAAATCTATTTCCCTCAACAAGCCTGCTATCCAGTGGTCCCAGTCCTACCTGACTGGTAGACAGCAGGTGGTACTATGGCAGGGCAAATTTTCCAGCCAGTTACCTCTCACACTTGGTGCCCCTCAAGGGTCCATACTAGGTCCACTACTCTTCTCTATTTTTATCAACAACCTCCACAATGCTATCCCTAAAGCCACCTACATCCAATACGCAGATGATTCCACTCTCATTTGCTCAGCCACCTCCCCATCCGACTTGCAAATCTTAACCCAAAATACATTTAACACTATTGAGAACTGGCTCACCAACCAACGCCTACTTCTGAACCCCAATAAAACTAAACTTCTACTCTTCTCTCCCACTAGTAGATCCACCACACTTTCATTCTCTGTCACATCTAACAATGGTACCACTATTTCCCCAGATAATCGCACCAAACTGCTAGGGGTTATCATAGACAATAATCTCAAATTTGACCTACAGGTCAAAAAAACCATACAGACCATCAATAAGAAGCTTGGAGAACTGTAAAGAAACAAGACATTTTTAACCCCACTGGCTAGGACTGCAATCGCCCGATCACACCTACTCTCTACTCTCTTATATGCCTCGCCTGTACTCTCAAACCTCAACAAATCTGAACTATGTAAGCTATCCCATAGCTACAATCATGTTGCCAGATTCACCAGTGGCTCCACCTATGGAACCCACCACTGCCAGAACCTTAAACAACTAGAATGGCTAGAACAGCCCAGCTTAATTCAATTCAATCAACTCTTAATAGCACATACAATTTTGTACCACCCTGAGGATACCCCCTCACTTAAAAATATTATTAAGCCATATAGCAATCTAAGATCCCTACGGTCAGCCGATAAACTACTGGTCCAAACCCACAAAGCTAATAACTCTGCTGGTGAATCCCTGTTTGCCAACTTCATTGGCAAAACCTGGAATTTGTTGCCAAACTATATAACCCTACAATCCTCCAAAAGTCTCTTCAAAAAAAAACTCAAACAGTATCTCAAAGTGAATTGGCTATGCCCATGTACCAACCCTGATTAAGTTATAAACTAAAAGCATATTCTGCAATTATCATAACTTGTAACTACATCACCACGCTCTGCTTTCAATCTGATGTTTCTTACTTTTAATTGTCTGTCCATGACAATTGTAAGTCCCTACTAGGGAACACTACTAACCCAGTGTATATAATCATTTTGTTTTTTATAATTGTCTGCTAACTTCTGTGTAATCTATGTAAGTTTGTCTTTGTGGAGCTTTTCTCCCCAGGCCTCCGCTGAAAATGGACATGTATCCAGTCGGACTATCCCGGTAAATAAATGTAAAATAAATAAATACATAAATAAATAAATATAGATATAGTTTATAGATGATATAAATAAACATATAGATAGGTATAGATATACATATAGCAATGCCTGCATTACGTGTGATTGAATGATTTTTGTCCATCTCACAAAATATAGGAGATACTTCAAATCACAAAACAGTAATTGCAATGGAACAAGTAAAATCATCTTGCCCTTCTGCAAGAAGCATGATAATGTTTTTTAGTGATTTTTGCACTGTTTTGCTTTGATGTTTTCTCTTTGATGTTTTGTGATTCAAACACAAAGCATTCAATCACAAGTATTGTTGCTAAATATATATCAGTCTATCTATATATATTATAGATGTATCTATATCTGTATCTTTCTATACACACACACACACACACACACACACACATACACACACACACACACACACACACACACACACACACACACACATATTGACATGGATGCAGTTCACATTACTGATGTTTCAGAAGGGCAAATGGATAAATACTGATCCAAAACGATCAAACTTCTGAATATCCAAAACCAGATTAAGAAAAAACACATCCAAATTACCTGCTAATTAAATATACCTATTCTGAAATCAGTCTATAATGAAGAAAGGCCAAATTTTCTGATCCCACTATACCACAATCTCAGATAAAAGAGTTCCCCTTCATTTACCTACAGTTAATGTTCTGAAGGTCAAAAATTGGAGGATGAGTGTATATTTGTGTGTGTGTGTGTGTGTGTGTGTGTGTGTGTGTGTGTGTGTGTGTGTGTGTGTGTGTGTGTGTGTGTGTGTGTCTATATATATATATATATATATATATATATATATATATATATATATATATATATGTATATATATAGACACCCACACACAGATATGCTTCTAAAGTTCAATGTTTGAAAACTTTGAACTTCGAACAGCTGAGACCAGAAAATCGAAGTTTATGAAGCTTTGAAAATGAAATAAAAAAAAATTTTTTTTTTTACATTTTACCCCCTACTAAATAAATCCCAACTCACTACAGTAAGGAAAATGGTAAATATCCCATTCTGTGCTGTACAGCAATCTCCATTCAAAACGTTTGAAGTTTCAAAACTTTGATCTTCTAGTCTTGGCCATTTGAAGTTCAAAGTTTTGAAACTTTGAGCTTTAGAAGGGTATTTTATATATATATATATATATATATATATATATATATATATGTGTGTGTGTGTGTGTGTGTGTGTGTGTGTGTGTGTGTGTGCATGTGTGTGTGTGTGTGTGTGTGTGTGTGTGTGTGTGTGTGTGTGTGTGTGTGTGTGTGTGTGTGTGTGTGTGTGTCTTAAAGTTGTATAAACATTTAGAAGGAATTTCCTTTAAGCAGCCTACCTAATAATGTATAATAATAATAAATCAAAATTAAGTTGATCCACCACAATGGAAAATCTTTATTAAAGCAAAGTAAAATAATGATAAAATGCTCAAATAACAACAACATGAAGATCTTCTCTAAAGTAAGTAAGATAAGCTCTTTTGGCAACATGCCTTCATCAGATCCTTAAAATATGTTCTATACCGAACCTAGTTTGAATAGAGGCTTTACCAAACCGAATTTCCTCCTCAGTTGACACCCTCATAACAATTGTCTTCAAGGGAGTACTCCATTTAATCTGGTATCTTGCTTTCTTGCAGGTCTGCGATCCTTCTTATTTTAGCTATTTCTGTTAAGTTATGCAGATCTCCTAATCTTGAACTTTCATTTAAGATTTCCAATACCATAAAGTGAAAACTGTGGCCAGGATGAGTTATTACATTTGGCGGTAAGGTAGTCTTCCTATTGTTTAGCCTTATATCACTTATGTGTTGCAGACTAACTAATAATGTATTTCTTGATCATATAAACCAGGCTTTCGTTTCTTATGTCTCCCTCTTTTACATTTCTTTTACTGAATTATGTGCTATGTTTGATAACTATCTTCTAGATGTACTAGAGTCATGCCCTTCCAGTTCCTCTTTAGCATAGTCAGTTAATATACCTTCTAAATGTTTTATTCATATATTAACTGTAACATCTGCATTTCTATATTTAACAGAAAATACTCTGTAGTGTTTCCTTATACTTCCCATTTATTTATAATTGAATTTTTCCACAAACTCTTAAAAAACATTCGTATGATACTGATAAATACTATACGTTAATTTTAAGGGTCTTAATGCAGATCTGTACTAAAAGGCCTATACAATAAACAAAGTAAACATATAAAGAATACAAAAGTGATAACATTTTTTCGTGTTTTGATGTTACTATAAACCATAGTATTTTATCATCAGCATTGATATTACCTATAAGTTGCCAAACCAGAATTATTAGTGAGAGTACATTATCCTCCTTCATATGAAGATGCTATCTGTGTAGGGTTTGATACACCCCCCCCCCACACACACACACACGAATATACACAATATATGTATATATATATATATATATATATATATATATATATATATATATATTTATATATATATATATATATACATATACACACACACACATATATATATATATATATATATATATATATATATATATATATATATATATATATACATACATGTATTTATATACTGTATATGTATATATATATATATGTATTTATATACAGTATATGTATATATATATATATATATATATATATATATATATATTTATATATATATATATACATATACACACACACACACATATATATATGTATATATATATATATAAATACATGTATTTATATACTGTATATGTGTATATATATATATATATATATATATATATATATATATATATATAATATTTCCCCTGTGTTTTATCGAATGTATATTTGTCTTACAAATGCAGGGGTGTGATTTAATATCAACAATATGAAAGCAAAATGGTGGCTATCTCAATGGTATGGAATATCAATACCAGTAAGTGCGGTTGGGAGACTGAGAGTGAGTGTGTCTGTGTGTGTGTGTGTTTGTGTGTGTGTGTGTGTGTGTGTGTGTGTGTGTGTGTGTGTGTGTGTGTGTGTGTGTGTGTGTGTGTGTGAGTTAGGGTTAGGGGCAGGAATGAGTGAAGAATGGGTGTTGTGTTTTTGTGTATGAGTTTGTGTATTTTATGGTGAGGGTAAGGGCTAGGTTATGGGATAGATGCATTGTTGTTTGTCTGTGTTTGTGTATTTGAGTCTTGTGTACTGACAGTGTTACAGAAAGGTTTTAATGATGTTAAGGTGTAGGGCTAGGGTTGGGGGAAGGGGCAGCATTAGGTTTAGTACCCATTACTAAGGAGATGCAAGGGGGTGGAGCATGCCAGTGACTTTGCTTAGCAAACAAAAAAAACATTTTGTTTACTGTTTCTTTTTTAGATTTTCAATGTCTCACAAAAAATAGTTGTCAACATGAAATTTGGCCAATCTCGTAAATAATAATACACACATAGACACACAGAACACATGCACACAGAACACTTTGACACAGACACACACACACACATCACATACACACACACACACACACACACACACACACACACACACACACAGACACACACACACACACACACACACACACACACACACACATATATATATATATATATATATATATATATATATATATATATATATGATTTACCTTCATAATGCCATTCTCACTCTGGTTGACCCCGCTTCCGTGAATACCAAAGTGTGAACATCCTGAACGTCGAATTCCACATATCCGAACGGCAAAATCTCGCCTCCTTTTTGACCCATGGTAGCACTGGTTTGGAGGTGTGGTGTGGCCTCAAATATCGGAATTCAACATTTATTCTGCTTTTTAAAAGTTTTGCGGTTCTGGTATCGTGGAAATGGTTCAACGATGTGGCCGGTCGATCATATGTTATCGACGATATGAACGTAAATATATATATATGTATATATATATATATATATATATATATATATATATATATATATATATATATATATACAGTTTTTGAGCTTTATTTGCATTTGCTCTCACATTATGGGATACGGGAGTCTTCACCCCTGCAAATAATGCTTTTTGTGCTCTGCAACCTTGGTTGACTAGCCACTTCCCTCAATTTTTGATGTTTGTGTTTGGAAAACAGGAAGTGATTAATCAGTGGATCCTGTGCATATGCATATGATGTGTTGAAATTTTTAGTTTAAGAGAAACTTCAGTCTTATATTCACTGCAATGCAGAAGTGGTGGTATGCTATGCTTCCTTAATTAAAATGACTTAATGACAGATTTGATTATTTCTTCATAGAGTGCAAAACCATTGTTCTAACAGACCTGTTTATATTACATGCAGATTTTATTAAATGTACCAGAAGGAAGTTGGATTTCTAAGATTATGTTTGATTTTTTTTTATCTTAGAAAATTAGCATGTACATTTTAGGGTATGTGCAATACACTGAAAATGGAACAACATTGTTCAAACCAGAATGGAATGCAGCATACAAATTTGTAAAACTAATAATGCAATAGACAATCTATGAGGTATCTTCTATGGTTCGTCCTCCTTGAGACACAGTCAGAGTAAGTGTAGAATCTCATGATTTTTGAATGCTTTTCTTAATTTAACTTTCTGTATGTTATGCTGCAAAGAATAATGTGATGTCATTAGGTTTTTTAAAGTATGCTGATGAGGTATTTTGGGGTCGTCTTTGTATAATGAGCAGTTTAAAGGCAACAAGTGTTAACCATTCATTAATCTTGAAAATACAGCTATCCAGCAGGAGGCCTGTAAGAAGCAGTTTAGCATTAAAATGTAGTCTCATACCCTCGATTTGTTCAGAGGAAAAATGTATCATTTTCCCTGACAGCTGATAGTATGTCACATTCATAGAAGATACATTCTTATGTTCATAGGTTCATAGATAAGTACTAGGGCAGCTGTTCTTGCAAGTCATTTGAATCTTATCCAATTTCCATTCAAAGGTGAGAATCAAGTCATGTAACTTGTATCTCCAAGGTTAAAACCTTAACCATTATGCCAGCCCCCACCCCCAAATGTTCATTTCCCTTTTTCTTAGATTCAAAAGCTCATAGCTACTTACTAAGCTAGCTGCCTTAATGGGTTATTCTAAGCCTGGCCAATTTCTTCCAAAAGTTGAGAATCAAACACTGTACCTTATATCTCTGCCCTCAACCATTTAGCTATGGGGTATGGATGATAAATCAACAGGTTCATAGTTACAAAACATCTTATCAAAGGAGGACACACTCAAAACTGCAGCACCTCACTTAAAGCACCACACAGTATTAGACACCCTCCAGCTACTTGCTGTGAGAGTAGATCCCACAGACTTCCACACCAAAAGCAAGTATGTTACCTGTTGTGCTACTAGCACTGCATGGGCTCAGAAATTTTTATTGCTAACACCAGCAATGAGAATTGATTGATTATGCTCCATTAACAATAACAGCCTCTGTGAAGATGCTTCCAGCGGTAGGTTTCCCATGACAGAGATTATGTAAATTTGCTTTGATTGCTCAAAAGCTGAGCTTTATTCTCTTCTGAGTTACAATTCTCAGGAAATAGTGACTCTGCCAGTATTTTTAAGGCATGGAGACTAAATTAGGGTATAGAGCTTTACAGAGATATGAATGTCTTTTCTTCTAATTGTTCTTCAATGGCACTCAAGAAAAGCAAGATAGAGTCTGATGGAGACCCTCCCCACCCTGATATACATATATATATATATACTCCAAATTTTTGAGAGAAAAGCCTACATAGTTTAGAATGCTTAAGTAATCCCAAAAGTAGGAGCTAAATTTACTGATTGCATAGTCATCTATCATGTAAGATCCTGATTGATACATCTGCATATTTCTTCCCAAAACAGGATGTGTAGTATATGTCAATTAGGACAAGAGCTTCTCAGACCCCTGCTATGAAAATCATATATATGGGTCATCCATAATAGCAGAGATGAGTGGTGGAAGCTGTAACCAATATTCTCTGAAAAGTCTTGAAGGACCTTTGCATATCTGCTGCTGACTTGGAAGGGGTATAGCATCCCTTCTGACTTAATAGGTCACAGGCAAGGTATGATGACACAATGCTGGACAGAATACTTTACAAACTGGTAGAATGGCAGAATTTGCCCTACCTTGAATGTCTAAGAGAGCAGCAGCTACCTTGCACTTCCACAGTGTGAGCATGAGGGCTGTAGGCAGATAACTAATATCTGAATGCTACAGCTTAGGCATTAAGTTTCTGACTTGGTAATGATAAACCTCCATGTTTCTTTTGATAAAGTGGTAGAGCCACAACAACCCCTGATGCAAGAAACTACAAAACTTCTCCGTGTTTTACCTAGAATTTCAAAAATGTTAGAGCAGTACTGATTTATGTAAAAAATAACACTGACAACAATAGAATATTTAAGATTTCTAGCCTTAGTTTTATTAACAGGTATAGGTCCTCCCTTTCTATAAGACATTTGCTCATTACCCATCATAGAGTACAATGCCCCATTTGGGATGTACCTTAGAAGACACCTGTAACAGCTGGAAAGACCACAGAAGTACCTCACCAAGAGGATCACTGGCCTCAAACAGATGCCCTATGCAGCTCGACTGAAGAAACTCCAGCTGTACTCGGTTGCATACTGCCTACTCAGAGGTGATCTCTGCCTGACATACAAGGCCATGTCCAACCCAGAATTGATGAACATGCTCCACCTAAAGAAAACCTTATCCCCTCGAGCCACACGCTCTAGGGTTCTAAACCTCACCACAACAATAAATAGGATGTGTTGGAGGGATAGATTCCTGTCCCAGAGACTTCCCATGCTTTGTAACAAGATCCCAATCTACATTAGGCAGAGCTCCTCTCTAACACTCTTCAAAAGAAACCTTGACGAGTGGATGGAAAACAGAAAGTTTACCCCGGGGATCACTTCAGTGGCTCTGCTGGACAGAGGCACAGGAAACTAATCTAAGGGGGTGGCGAAAGCCAACACATTCTGGCTAGGCTTATAAATGCCTTTGGGCAGATAGCCTAGTACCTACCTATGAACCTATGAACCTATTATGCTTTTCCTGGATAGCTGTGTTTAATTTCTCCAACTCTTTTGAGTTTCTAATACCATGGTAGGAAGGGACCCCATTTCTATGTCAAAGTATGACTAAAGTTCATGAAATTTGTATTGTTTACATCTCTGATGTTAGCCAGAAGTGTCCTTTGCAGCACCCACAATGCGCCCAGTAATGACTCCTTCTGCAATTCATATGGAATTATGTGTATTGGTAACATATCTAAGTACAATTGTAAATTCGTTTTTATAAGACCCATTGCTCCTACTACTGTTGGAACTGTCTGGATGTCCATCTTCCACATTGCCATCATTTGCCTGCAAATCCTGATATTTTATGACTTTGTGTCTGACCATAAGACACTCCTCTGGATTCAGCAAACCCTGCACAGTGTGCAGAACTAATGCAGGAGCTCCAGCCAACAATATGTCTGCCGTGCAATCCAAAAATAACCTGTAGGGATGTGCATGAGTGCTCCTGCACTAGTCCTGCATGGACTCAGCCCCTGTATGCAAATTACCCCATTTGCAGGAGAAATCCATGCAAATGAGGTGAATTTGCAATCCATGAAGCTGGAAACTGACCGTGCAGGACTAGTGTAATCTGCAGAAATGTACTCCACCAATAACGGAATACATTTCTACAAACTACAAAACGGAGCCATGACAGCTCCAAATAAAGGGTGAATATCATGTGGAAAGCATGCCATTGGCCAACTGTGAGGCCACTGGCATGGAAAACAGTTGCAAAAATTAAAAAAAAAAAAAATCAATCTTTATTTTTTTTAGCCAATCTCGGCTGTTTAAGTGTAGTGCAGTGGCGCGTAAATGGAATTGGGCAGAAACAAAGAAAAAAAAAGCATAAAATAAGCATTCTAACCAAAATCACTATTTTGCCATTATACTCAATGGCAGGCAAAAGACAACATGGCCAGTGAATAGTGCTTGCTAAGGGGGAGGCTCAGTGTGGGACATGTAACTATGCACCAGCAGGCAATCCTATGAAAATGAGGGGAATGATACTGAATCCCAGATTTCCCCTGCACGCTAGTCAGCACCCAACAGTGTAAGAGCAGGAATAGCTTGGTGCAAGCCTAGGAGTTAGCTGACATCATAGGGGTGTGTGTCAGGCATACTATAAGCGAATTGGAGCCCTGTGGCTTGGGTTTACCCTTAGCTTACCAGAGCTAAGCAAGGGGGTGTGTCTGATTCTGCCTGGCACGCTTTACATTGCCTAAGCGGGTGTGTGCGCCGAGTGCCAGGTTTCAAAGAAAAAAAAAAGTAAACCAGGAAATAACAGCTCTGTGCATATTTGAGCACTGTGTATGTGCGTCGCGCCCCCCCGGGCTAAAACAAGAAGGCAATGGGAAGGGAAAACAGCAGTAGGAAGGTATTCTAGGAAAACTAGCAAAGCTGGCAGGTGAAATGTATCAGATTCAGCCAATTACACAGGCAGCAAACCAGCCCAGCCCATAACACTACTATAATTTATGCAAACACTTTTCCCTCTGTTTTTTCCCACATACTCTACACCACCGGTGTATACAAGCAGGGAACTTTTAACAAACAAAACAACAAAATGATAGTAGCTGCAATAGCTCTCATACAACAACATGAGGGAGAGGCTGTGGGTGGAGAGGATGTGAATCCTGTCGACCAACCCACATTGAGGAGATGGAGAAGAGTGTACAGACCCAGGGTAACCTACCAGGGGCTACATAAGCTGGAGATAGTGGAGCACTATAGGGTGTACAGGGACTTCCTACAGCAAATTGTTGAGCTGTGCCAGCCATGCCTGACACACAGAACTAACAGAAGGGAACCCATCCCAGTGGATACCAAGGTATGTGTATGCCTAAGAATACTAGCTACAGGTACCTTCCAAAGGCCAACTGGGGATATGATGGGGATCTCACAGGCATAATCATCCAGGGTACTCCACCAGTTCCTGGATGCCATGTTAGCACATGCCGGTGAGCACATATATTTCCCCAACACCCATGAGGCGTTGGCCAGCAATATGCATCTGTTCCATCAAATAGCAGAATACACTGAGGTAGTGGGTGCTATAGACTGCACACACATATGCATCAAAGCACCACCCAGTGAGCGGGCCAAGGTCTACATCAACCGCAAGGGCTTCTCCTTCATCAACTGCCAGGTCATGTGCAATGCCCAAGGCATCATAACGAATGTGTGTGCTGGCTGCCCTGGAAGCTATCACAATTCCCACATCTGGCATCTGATGCAGCTGTACCAGAGATTTGCTAATGGTGACATCCCTTACAGTCACCTAGTGGGGGATGCTGGTTAAGCACTGGAGCCGTGGCTGGTGACACCCATCAGAAATGCACACACACCCGAACAAGAACTCTATAATGAGGCACACGCACAGACCAGAATTGTAATAGAGCATCCGTTTGGGATGCTAAAGTCACAGTTACAGTCCCTGGACACATCCGGTGGAGTCTTGCAGTACTCACCAGCTACATGTCCCCAAATTGTCATCGTATGTGCCATGCTACACAATATGATCCTGCAGAAACAGCTGCAGCAGGAATAGCATGGGGCAGAGCCACACAGCCCCCCACCATTGCCAAGGTCTGCACAGGCACAGAGTGACTCAGAAGAGGAACAACCTGAGCCTGCCTCAGTAGACAGAAGGAGGCATGCCCAGTATGCCCTAGCCTTGGCAAAGAGGCAACGCATAGTACATACACTGACACAGGAGGGACCCAGAGAATGACACCTCTCTCTGACTCGCACATACAGTAAATGGGATGCCAAACATGACACTACCTGTGCTCAACTATGTGTAGGGAGTGTACTATGTGCATCCGACATAGGCAGCCCTCCAGCACCACCCACAATACTGGTACACCCACAAGGTAAGTGTCTCAACTTATCAATTGCCAAATGTAGTTGTATGTGTTGTTACCTGTGTCTATGGTATGGATGTGAGCATGCAAGGGAATTGGGTGGCTGAATGTGATGCCAGCAGATAGTAGACACCTATAGTGGCAGCATGAGATCTGTAACAAATATGGGTGTCACCATAATAGCCAGTACTACACATAGTGACAAAACCCACTGCAGGAAATGTGCTGGGCCACATGTGTGTCCATATGACACACACACATGCCAGTCAGGGAGGTTCACATACCCAGCAGTCACAGCCAGCAGGGCAGGTGTAGACAAACACAAACAAAGGCTGTGCTAAGGCTACTGAATGATGTCTATGGGTAACCTCCCCTCCCCAGTCTTACACAGACAGACTACATCAGGTCAGGCAGTGGGATGTTAGTTCTGAAGGGTAGGAAGTCAGAAACTAATGTGTAGGTCAATGAAACATAAGACCTGTAGTACACTGACATGTCTCTAGTCAGCATAATAGGTTAGAAAACAGAATAAAATGGAGTACCTGACATACCAGTACAGTCATAGCAAATATGTACAAGTGTCAGGTGTGCCCTCCCCAATCTGTGTAGCAATGTAGTTACAGTCAGGTGTGCCCCCCCCATATCTTATGTAGACAGCAGTAACAGTCAGGTGTGCCCCCCCAATCCTATGCAGAAATGTAGTAACAGTCAAGTGTGCCCACCCAATCCCATGTAAACATGTAGTAACAGTCAGGTGTGCCCCCACAATCCTATGTACAAATGTAGTATCAGTCTGGTGCCCCCCCCCAATCTGATGTACAAACATTGTGACAGTCAGATGTGCCCCCCCAATCCTAAGTAGAAATGTAGTAACAGTCAGGTGTGCTCCCCCAATCCTGTGTAGCAATGTAGAAACAGTCAGGTGTGCCCCCCATATCCTATGTAGACATATGGTAACAGTCAGGTGTGCCCCCCCCAATCCTATGTAGAAATACAGTACAATGTATGTGTAGGTATAATAACAGTGGAGCACAGATGCCCAGAGGTGGCCAAGGTATCAGGATAGATTGTAGCATTTGCACAATATGCAGGTATCTGTGTGTTAGGTTGTTGTGTATGTCACATTGCCCACTACTGCTGATGACAGGGTCAAGTTCTCGCAACTGCCATGCCAAAGACAATTCCCACCAGTATAACACATACTAGTAGTAAGCCATTGTAAATGTATGGTGGTAATATGTATCATCATCTGAAAGATTGACATAGCATGGCTGTTGGGCTAGAGATACAAGCAGTACACAGGGGAAAGTACCCCAAAATGCAGTATATAATGTGTAACTATGAAATGGACACACCTTTGGAATTGTACATACAGGTATGCATTACATTATCTGGGCCTGTAGTAGGGGATAGCGGTGTCGTCTGCTCGAACACTTGCAGATCACAAAGGTGATAGGACTGATGTATTGGGAAACAGCTGATTTATCTCCACATGCCAGCATAACTGGAATACCCCATGCATATATGTGTGTCAGATGCAAGTAGTGTCCATAGCACACATGCAACCAGCTTACCCAAACACCACCCACAGGTACCTCTCTGGTCATATCCCTGCTGTTGGGAATGGGTACAATATGACCCCACCTGTATATGGCAATAGTGAAAGAATGCAGCATGCAGTGCAGGTGTCCCATGCAGGTGTGTCCCTAGACGTAGGTAGCACCCTGTCAACATTCCAAGCACCTGATCAAGACTGACAGAAAGTATTGGCATGAACACCTAACACACTAACCCTGTCACCCCAGGGGAATATACTGTATGACAGACTGAGATTGTAGGACTGACAGAATGCAATGGCCTGCTACAGCTGGCCTGCATCACCATCAAATGGCCTACAGGCCTCTGGCAAAGGCCTGTGTCTCACATGTACTGCCAATGCATGTTATGTCATGGACACCCAAATAACAACATAACACACTCCACATAAGCCATATGCAAGGTCATGTGGACAAACCACAGTAAAATGTCCACCATATCCCACTGCATGAACGTGGACCAGCACCAAAACATAGCTGTGATGAGATGATAACTTTAGGGAAGTATCAGAGAATGTATGTATAATCTATGGAAGAGTATAGAATAATAGAGGAGGGATGGGAGCATGGGCAGCATGAAATGTGCAAGGTCCGACACACAGCTGTGTGCACACGCTATTGCTGCCTGCAAACACATACATGGGTGGCTACAAACCTGCCCGTACACCACAATAAGGGTAATGTCTTGACTCATGACCTCTGCCTCTGGGTAGCCTGCGGGAATCTGTACAGCTGTGAGGTATTGCCACAGCAAGATAAGGCCATACTGTCATGTCAATGGACGTACAAGTATGGGAACCTCTGTGAGCAGTGTAGGTGCTGAACTGGATAAACAGACCCAGCAGAAAGTGTCTGCAGCTCCCCCTCCAGAATGTCATAAATTACCATGAATATGTAGGCATCTGCCCACAATACCAGACACAGCTGCAGTCACCCTTGTCCCCCAGGACATCACTGTGAGCAAAAATGCCAACCTGACAGTACATGAGGACATAAAACATCACAGTGTATAACAGTACACATGTCTGAATATATCTGCTAACACCAGTACCATGTAGCAGAAGCAGCACACACACAATCACCTACAGTGCACACTATCCTGTGCACAGTTTGTCCCCATATTGCCAAATGTTCTATGGATACCCTGCAGAAACAGATTGCTACCTGTAGGTGTACAACACAAAGGTCTGCACTGGAGTACAATCTTACTGGAATAGATCCACACATTCAATACAGAAGGGCATACTGGTCATGCTCACACACTTAAAGAAATGAAGGCAATGTCAGACAACAACATACTGAAAGGTCATACTGGGCATGCTCACACACTTAAATTAAGCTCATGTCTGCAAACAACAGTGGACCATACATATGTTGCAGTTGCAGATGTTAGGGCATACACTCCTCAGTATGCACCAGTCATGCTTTGCACACACAGTGGATAGGAATACAGACATATATCCAAGGACAATGCACTATAATAAGCCCAAAGTATACATACATAGATGTGTGGAAGAGAGTGACTGTGACAAAGAGCCATCCATCATGAGACCTGTCCTACCCAGCACACAGCCAAATGGCTACAACCACATGATGTGCAAATGTTACTCACTGTAGACATTAGCCACTGGTATCCATCAGCATTACAGACTATGTGGTACAAGTACTAGCTGTGCAGCATGACTGTAAAAGACAGTAGTCCTCTAGCAGCTGTATACACGTACCTGCGGAAAATAACCCTAGGTGTGCCCGCATGTGGTGTGTCAACCTCTAGATAAATGGGTTATGACCCATGCACACATACTTCCCATCCCATAGCTCTACTATGACAAGCCTACTGATGTCTTCCACTTTGAAATACACCTTTGGGAATGGAGTAGCCCAGTGATTTCTGTGGCACGTCCTAAAACTGTGTAATGCTGTAGTGTGATAAACTAGTTAGGTAGGAGTTCTAATCCCAGACATGACAACTGTGTGTGTGTGTGTGTGTGTGTGTGTGTGTGTGTGTGTGTGTGTGTGTGTGTGTGTGTGTGTGTCTCTGTCTGTGTAGAGAGCAATGAGTTTTAGGCTAGTCATGCTCACTACAATTCAAATTCCCTACTTTGGCAAGGCTGCTGATGTCATTCACTGTGAAATATATCTTTGGGAAAAATGTAGCCCAATAATCTCAGTGGCATGTCCTATAATTGCTTAGTGTAATAAACTAGTTGGGTCGGAGTTCTAATCCCAGAAATGGCAATTGTTTGAGTGTGTGTCTCTGTCTGTATAGGGAGCAATGCTTTTTAGGCTAGTCGCACTCACTACAATTTAAATGCCATACTTTGGCAAGGCTGCTGATGTCATTCACTGTGAAATACACCTTTGGGAAAGATGTAGCCCAGTGATCTCCATGGCAACTCCTATAACTGTGTACTGCTGTAGTGTAATAAACTACTTAGGTAGTAGTTCTAATCCCAGACATGATAACTGTCTGTGTGTGTGTGTCTCTGTCTGTATAGGGAACAATGCTTTTTAGGCTAGTCATGCTCACTACAATTCAAATGCCCTACTTTGGCAAGGTTGCTGATGACATTCACTGTGAAATACACCTTTGGGAACCCAGAAATCTCCATGGTGCATCCTATAACTGTGTACTGCTGTAGTGTGATAAACTAGTTAGGTAGGAGTTCTAAGCCCAGACATGGAAACTGTGTGTGTGTGTGTGTGTGTGTGTGTGTGTGTGTGTGTGTGTGTGTGTGTGTGTGTGTGTGTGTCTGCCTCTGTAGGGAGCAAATATTTTTAGGCTAGTCATGCTCACTACAATTCAAATGCCCTACTTTGGCAAGGCTGCTGATGTAATTCACTGTGAAATACACCTTTGGAAAAGGTGTAGTCCAGTAATCTCTGTGCGCATCCTATAACTGCGTACTGCTGTAGTATGATAAATTAGTTAGGTAGGAGTTCTAATCTCAGACATGGCAACTGTGGTAGTGTCTTTCTCTGTGTAGGGAACAATGCTAGTCACGCTCACTACAATTCAAATGTCCTACTTTTGCAAGGCTGATGGTGTCATTCACTGTGAAATACACCTTTGGGAACAGTGTATCCCAGTAATCCCACTGGTGCATCCTGTAACTGTGTAATGCTGTAGCATGATACACTAGATAGGTAGGAGTTCTAATCCCAGACATAGCAACTGTGTGTCTTTCTCTGTATAGGGAGCAATGCTTTATAGGCTAGACACACTCACTACAGTTTAAATGCCTTACTTTGGCATGGCTGCTGATATCATTCACTGGGGAATACACATTTGGGAAAGATGTAGCCCAGTGATCTCCATGGCAACTCCTATAACTGTGTACTGCTGTAGCGTAATAAACTACTTGGGTAGTAGTTCTAATCCCAGACATGATAACTGTCTGTGTGTGTGTCTCTGTCTGTATAGGAAACAATGCTTTTTAGGCTAGTCATGCTCACTACAATTCAAATGCCCTACTTTGGCAAGGTTGCTGATGACATTCACTGTGAAATACACCTTTGGGAACCCAGTAATCTCCATGGTGCATCCTATAACTGTGTACTGCTGTAGTGTGATAAACTAGTTAGGTAGGAGTTCTAAGCCCAGACATGGAAACTGTGTGTGTGTGTGTGTGTGTGTGTGTGTGTGTGTGTGTGTGTGTTTGCCTCTGTAGGGAGCAAATATTTTTAGGCTAGTCATGCTCACTACAATTCAAATGCCCTACTTTGGCAAGGCTGCTGATGTAATTCACTGTGAAATACACCTTTGGGAAAGGTGTAGTCCAGTAATCTCTGTGCGCATCCTATAACTGCGTACTTCTGTAGTATGATAAATTAGTTAGGTAGGAGTTCTAATCTCAGACATGGCAACTGTGGTAGTGTCTTTCTCTGTGTAGGGAACAATGCTAGTCACGCTCACTACAATTCAAATGTCCTACTTTTGCAAGGCTGATGGTGTCATTCACTGTGAAATACACCTTTGGGAACAGTGTAGCCCAGTAATCCCACTGGTGCATCCTGTAACTGTGTAATGCCGTAGCATGATACACTAGATAGGTAGGAGTTCTACTCCCAGACATAGCAACTGTGTGTCTTTCTCTGTATAGGGAGCAATGCTTTATAGGCTAGACACACTCACTACAGTTTAAATGTCTTACTTTGGCATGGCTGCTGATATCATTCACTCGGGAATACACCTTTGGGAAAGATGCAGACCAGTAATCTCCGTGGCATGTCCTATAACAGTATAATGCTGTAGTGTGATATAGAACTCTGGTAGGGGTTCTAGTCCCACACATGACAAGTGTGGATGTTTGTGTGTGTGTTTCTTTGTTTGTGTAGAGAGCAATGCATTTTAGGCTAGTCACACTCACTACAGAACCTTTGGCAAGGCTGCTGATGTCATTCACTGTGAAATACACCTTTGGGAAAGTTATAGCCAAGTAATCTTTGTGGCACGTCCTATAACAGCATAATGCTGTAGTGTTATATAGTACTCTGGTAGGCGTTCTATTCCCACAGATGGCAAGATTGGATGTTTGTGTGTGTGTTTATATGTCTGTGTATGGAGCAATGCTTTTTAGGCTACTCACACTCAATACAGATCAAATGCCCTACTTTGGCAAGGCTGCTGATGTCATTCACTGTGAAATACACCTTTGTGAAAGGGGTCACCAAGTATTCTTTGTGGTGTGTCCTATAATAGTGCAATGCTGTAGTGTGATGTAGTACTCTGTTAGGGGTCTATTTCCACACATGGAAAGTGTGGATGTTTTGTGTGTGTGTTTCTATGTCTGTGTAGGGAGCAATGCTTTTTAGGCTAGTCACACTCACTACAGATGAAATGCCCTACTTTGGCAAGGCTGCTGATTTTATTCACTGTGAAATACACGTTTGGGAAAGGTGCAGCTCAGTAATTTTTGTGGCACGTCCTATAACAACATAATGCTGTTGTGTGATATAGTACCTCTGGTACGGGTTCGCTTCCCACACATGGAAAGTGTGGATGTTTGTGTGTGTGTGTTTCAATGTCTGTGTAGGGAGCAATATTTTTTAGGGTAGTCACACTCACTACAGATCAAATGTCCTACTTGTGCAAGCCCGCTGATGTCATTCACTGTGAAATACACCTGTGAGGAAGGAGTATTCCAGTAATCTCTGTGGCACGTCCTACAACTGCGTAGTGTTGTAGTGTAATAAACTAGTTATGTAGGAGTTCTAATCCCAGATATGGCAGGTTCCTATGAGTACAACGAAAACGCATTATGTCGAATGCGTTTTCATCGACACATGTAGAACGAACAGGCAAAACAGCGAAGTGGCTGTTCAGCAAATTCTTTCCCTGGGAAAGAAGTCGCTTGACCGCTTCGTTGTTTTGCCGTGATCTGAAGTGTAATGTGGTCCCTTGTCCAGTATAGCTCCTGAGCGTGATTGTGCAGTAGTTACTGACCTTAGGGTTAGGGTGCGGGTTAAGGTAAGTGCATATGTATGAAAATGTTTACTGTTTTATATTTTGTGTTAAATGTAAGGTTGAGTTACGTGTGTATGTGTTTTCTGTTGTTTACATTTGTTTTGGGGGGGTAAAATTAGGGTTAAGGTAAGTGTGTATGTGTTTGGAGCTGTTTATGTAAATGTGTGAGACTTACTGACCTTAGGGTTAGGGTGCAGGTTAGGGTAAGTGCATATGTATGAAAGTGTTTACTGTTTTATATTTTGTGTTAAATGTATGGTTGAGTTATGTGTGTATGTGTTTTCAATTGCTTACTTTTGTTTTGGGGGGTAGAATTAGGGTTAAGGTAAGCGTGTATGTGTTTGGAGCTGTTTATGTAAATGTGCGAGAGTTACTGACCTTAGGGTTAGAGTGCAGGTTAAGGTAAGTGCATATGGTTTAAAATGTTTACTGTTTTTTTTCTGTTAAATGTATGTTTGTGTTATGTGCATATGTGTATTTAGTTGTTTACTGGCGTTTGGGGGGTTATAATTAGGATTGGGTATGTGTGTATGTGTTTGGAAGTGTGTAATGTGTTTTTTTTTTTTTTTTTTGCGGGGGTTGGAACAGCGTTTTCTTTCCCTAGGAAAGAAATTGCTGTTCTTTGGATTCGACATTTTCAGCTTTCACTGAAAATGTGTCGATGTAATATCATTCGCTGTTTTAAGCATTCGATGTTGCAGTATAGACCCGATATGACATGTGTGTGTCTGAGTTTGTCATTTGTATCCTGTGTGGAGGTGGCTGTGAGTGGGTAACAAGTAGACTCATTGTGAAGCAAGTTTTGCAAATTTCTTATATGGTGGCTCTAGTATATGTTGCAATGTCCACCTTACAGGTATAACAGATGTGAAATAGCCAAGAGGCTGGGGTGCCAATCCATACCCCTACATGTGACATCAAGGCCTAGTGAACACAGTTAGCAACCCTTTTATTACCCAGAGAACACTGTCAACCCATGTCTCATACACAAACACACTTGCGTAGGCAACAACCGGTATGTTGGTAGTACCCTGCATATTGCCCACAGATAGTAACCATGGTGTGACTGCAGTGGACTACAGAGGGCATGGCACCCTGTCCATCAGTCCAATAGGTACATATTTGCAGACAGTGCACCTTCACTATGTTCCCCACTGGACACCTGCAACACCTGTGGTGCCATCAAATATGAGCCACAAAGGACATACCATGCCTTAAACACATGTCCTGTATGGACAGATGCCACTGACTCCAAGGAATACCTGTATCATGCTATCAGTGTAGGTGCAGGGTCAACCTGCTGTCCATTACCAGTTCCTGCCACGAGGCCAGGACTGGCACATCTGATGATAACAATCTGTGTACACAACATGGGCCAGACACCCCATGTACAGTTCCACATGATACTGTACATGCATGTGGGACATGTGCACATCCCAGACACCATCCTTGTCATGGACTAAAGAACACATACATGGCAAGCAATGCAAAGCAATGGCCACACACAATAGTTACCCAGGTGACTGGATGGTGAATACAATACCCACCTGTGTGGGCCAATATAGACACTACACCCCTGAGCCACACTGCAGACCATTGTCACGTGGCCTGATGCCAAGGTATACCCATCACCTAGCCTTGTATAGCCATCTGGCACAGTCATCCACTATACACCCGTGAAGCAATGCACCCATGCATGTCAGTACTGGCACCCTGTGTATGTCTGTCTGTTATATGATGCTTATGACCACATTCACACTCACTATAACCCCCATTGGCATGCTGTCTGATGTCAAACACCTCCACATACCCTTTGCCCATATAACCTCCAGATAACCTCTGTGGTGCATGTGATTCCTGCACAGTACTGTATTGAGGCAAACTAACTGGTGAGGATTTGTATTCCTGACCCTGCCAAGTGTATCACTGTGTGTGGGTCCCTGAGGGAGTATGGCTGTGTTGACACTGACACTTGTTCATGCAGACAGGCATGTATACTACACCTACCGTATAGCTACCATATTACTGTTGCAGATGTCACTCACCATCACATATACATTTGGAGAGCTCCTAAACATGTAACCTATGTGGTGCATCCAATAACTGCATAGACATGTGATAGCAATATGTAGTCAGTCAGGGGGTTGATACCCTGCACTGGCAGGTGTGTGACACAAACATGCTTACGTTTTACTCTCCCACCCCTCCCTGACTTATCTTTGTCTCTGTCTGCCTCTCTCAGTCCCTCTCTGGTGGATGTGGAGACTTACACCTGCTTTGCGTAGGCAACAGCATGTGTTTTGTAAGTGATGCTCATGATCAGCTGATGGCCTCTGCATGAATTGAAGCCCTCCTCTTGCTAATTGCATGTGGAACAGCTGTGGTAATATTCCCATAGTCAATTGCATGGAAACACACTCCAATATCTAGGAACATCATGTTGGTGTTGGGCCTTTTCATTCACTGTGAGCAGGACCTAGATCTGTTGTCTGGCAAACAGCACCACAGATGGATTGGAGATTTACCTCTAACAACATACACTGTGGAAACAGGCCAACACACAGGAGGGGAAAGTGTCTGACATGACTACAGAATGTAAGTGTTGCTATTCTGCATTTGAAGTAATGTTGGTTTAACAGGGTGTGTGTGGATATGGCTGTTCTACATGTCTTAATACTTGTCATGACAGTGCTATGTTTCTGAGGAAACCCCCATCTGTAGGGTCAACTGCAGACTGGGCAGTGTGTGGTGCCTTTTGTTTCTTGTGTTACCCACAGAGCACCTTTCTGTGAACTGCAGAAGCATAGTGTGAGGATTGCAGACAATACATGGTGACAGACATGAGAGTTACTGACTTCATATCCCTCATAGGACATATGTCACAACAAACCATCTTACAACAGTAAATGTATGACGTTATCACAGTAACATGCCAATATTGGCCCTGTGTTTGTGCCTCCAGCCACAACTCTGTCAACGTGTATACATATTTCATACAGTAAGAGGTGCATATGTCCTGTACACCATAATTTATTGACATCATATCTGATAAGTCAGTGGGATATCAGACTGCGACACATTTTATGTATAGTAGGGGTTCTCTTTGAGGACATAACCTGGGCATACTGTGGTTGTGTGTACAGTACTGAGGTCTGTGTACTTATGGTGATTGCTGACAGTGTGTGTTTTGTGAATATGTACCTTGGCCTGTGTACAGACTGTGGTAGATGTAATTGTTCTTGGTTCTGTTCTATCTGATGTTACATGCTGCTCCACTGTGTGTTACCCTATCAGCTTACATGTTTGTAGGGGAAAACACACACATACCACAGACAGGCATCAGACCACACTGTGTAGTGGCCCAGTATATGTAGAGTTAGTGTGTGAGTGGCACATATGAGGATGGTGTTAATCAGATAGTCCATATACTGTAATATTATGCTAGCTACCATATGAGGCTATGGCTGTGTTCACATTGGTTGTGGTTATGCACTTTCACACAGGTGTCTATTACTCTGTGCTGTGACATGCCTGTAGAGCCTGCTAGATATGCAGGTACATGTGTATTCCCCCATAAGAAATGTAGGCCAAGTTGTGGCAGTCTGCTTGTAGCCTGCACAGTGCTTTGGTACATGTCTAGCAGCTTAGTGTACTTACCCAGTGTGATATTATGACCAGATACTTGCCAGATGTACTGCTGCCAGGCCAACATTACAGTCATGTGTATCAGACAAAGCAGTGGGATGCTGTACAGATGCATGTCATTAACTAGTGGGAAGTATGTGACCATGGCACCTCTGAACCAGTGGGTATTATGTGTGAATGCATAACCTATGGGGGCAAATGTATATCAGTATTCATGTGTTATTCCCATCTACATGGCTGTTAACATCCACATTGTCAGGTTTGGTCCACATTTCTTGCACTAAAGGGTTCTGTGTATACCTCTGGACTGACCAGAGTGTGTCAGACTGTCCATATTTATTGGTCATATCTCTGCTGTAGTCCACAGGATCATTACTGTGCTAGCAGTGGTACTGTACTATGATGTCCTTAGGATCTCTGTCAGTAGCCAATGGCGCACATGTTAAAAGCAGATGTGACCTCCCACACACAACATGTCTGTGAAGACAACCCCAATCAAAGTAGCAATAGCCTACATATATACCTGCACTACATACCTGACATCCCCTTGCACTGAGAGGTTTGGACTATTGGGGCTGAGGTAGGGCTCCACTCCATGTTCAGGACATATGGTGGACATATATGTATATATAATTATCCATATATCTATATAGATATATACACATATACATATCGACATACATAGATGGATATGTATATGTATATATATATATATATATATATATATATATATATATATATATACACACACACATATAAACACTCAGATATATACATATACACAGCAATATATGTCTACACATATACCGATAGAAATGCATATGCACATATACTTGTGGATATCTACATATATATTGATAGTAATAGTTATATCAGAATAGATATGTATGCATATATAGTTATAGATATCTACCTATATATCTACATATATAGGCATATCTGTACACATAGGATGTGCATACATATGCAGCTATATATACAAATATCTATCTATCTATAGATATATATATATATATATATATATATATATATATATATGTACATATGAAGAGATGTACACATGGCCATATATATATTGCACTATACAGATGTGTATACAGACATATGCATGCATATACATGTGTATGTACATGTAGACATATATCAACCTATTATATGTACATATCCATATTCCTGTCATGAGTAAATATCACAGTTATGTATACTCTCCCAGATGTATCTCACCGTATGTATCTGCTATGTGTACACTATGTTAAAACAACATATGTGATACAACAGTCATATTAATAACAAGTAATACATAATTATGGTAGTAAAGGCAATTGTTCAATACTAATCAATATGTGTTATATATTAGAAAAACAACAGCTGTCTTCACAGTGGTCATGGCATAGTGGTTAAGTGTTGTGAATTTAGTGTACAGCGTCCTGGGCTCAAGACCAGAAAGGGCTGTTCATTTTGTTGCTGGGAAGAACAAGGGCTGTCAGATACAGAGTAGTTAAGGCAGTTTTGAGTAGCTTTAAGCATGTTTGTTTGGGTTTGCTAACAAAGCTAAGCGGTGCTAAGCTACGGGTAAATGTACGGGCGCTTACATAGTGTAGGCTTTGCTTACCAATGTGCAAATCAGCTTAGCCGTTATATTGGATAAATGCTGATACCTGCTAAGCATGGCTTAGCCCTGGTAACCAGCGCTCACCACCCAGTCTGATAACATAGCAGGGTAATGACATCTGTAATAAGTGTATGTAATGCCATGTACAATACATGCGCCTATGTGCTGTCATTACAGTAGCAAGGGGTGTGAGGTTCATGTCTGGGACACAGACATATATGAGGCTGTACAGCACTGCTATCCATGTGATTTTGTTACATACAGTGGTAGTAGCCCAGGGTACGTGCTGTCACACTGGCATGTAGTGTATGATGGCAGTACTACTGTTGACAGTGCCTACCCATGCAAGAGTAGAGTGCTAAATGTAGTACTGACAACAGGCACACCTGCAGGCATAGCTGGACTCTGAGGCCTCCCTGTTGTATCCCTGGTGTGTGAGCTGTGTCACAGTATATAACCCTACTGGATAATGATCCGACATGTGGAATGTAACTGTAGACTACTGTCTGGACAGCACATGATAGTGAAGGCTTCTGACATGTAGTTATGGCATACATATTGTTGTCAAATGTCTGTCTGTCAATGCAGTCATCCTACAGCATAGCTACTTGCCAAGCGGATGACTGTCAGTCCCTGTACAGATGTGCAGATGGCAGGTATCCTGCTGGGATATGTACAGGCATCCTAAGCTGGATTGACACTGACATGTCTGCCCAGCTGTGTAAGAACTGGCACATATTGGAGATAACACCCTGTATGCACCAGATGCCATGGGTTCCTCCACTACACTACCACAGTCAACTGAACATGCTTGGGTGCAGGTCTCCATCACAGGCACTAGCCATGTGTTGTAATGCATGTTGCAGGCATGTTAACTTGATCACCTCAGTGGCCATGTGCAGGAGGCATCTGGTGGAATGGTTGATGCATGTCACTTCCACCCTGAGGGTCACCACAGTAGTGTCTGTTGATAGCTTGCCTGCTGCCACATAGCAGGTGGCAGGATACCACTGTAAACCCAACCCCTACACAACCCATCTCTCCTTGGGCAATAGCTAGATACACAGCTATGATCACCTACAGAGATGCACCCCAGTACTAACATATGTGTATGTGTGCATGACTGCATGACTGAGAATAGCAGTGTCTGTGTGTTAGCACATCTGTACGCTGGAATTCCATGAGGGCCTTCACAACCACCACAACTCCCATTTCCATAGCCAGTTGTGGCTGCTGCTGAATGGGACATTACATGTACTCTCTTAAGCTCCTCTCCATACTGGCTACAAGAGCCTTGCAGTACCATCACAACAGTGGTGTACAAATGGGTTGATAGGCATGGGATACCCATTGTGTTATGGCAAGTGTATGTTTGCATGCCTGTTTATCTGTAGGGTACAGCATTCTGAGGGCACATACTGCTATTACAATACCCATTGCCAAATGGTAGTACAGGTAGTGTTGTTGCTGCCCATCGGTGAGGCATGACAATGCAACACCCTGCTATGCATGTGGCATGTGCATTAGATGCCTATCCCTATAGTACCACTGTTGGGATCTACAATGGGTTGTATCGCAGCCATGGCCAATGTGTGGTGGTGGGTATATCAGAGTGTCATCATGGGTTTCAGGGAGTACAATATCCACTGGGGGATGTGGGTGCTGTGTACACTGTCATTAATCTAAGGTACACGTGGTATATGTCCCATGCACCATGTTATGGTTACCACTGTCACCATCAACCATACAGGTAACTGATACCACATTCCAGGCCAGTTATGCATGTGCTGTGTGCAGCCTACCTGTAACACATTGGATACATGGTCAAGTTAGTTAGCAGCGAGAAGCCCTGGTCTCTCGGATGTGTGTCTGCCTGTTATGTGTCTGTTAGTGTGTATATGAAGGTATGACACACTATGTATTGTCCATATACACCCATTACATCCCCCATTAATGTACTGTACATGTCTAGGGATGTTCTGCATGTAGCATGTAACCTGGGACACACCTCATCCTAAACACTGTGTGGTGTGTGCAATGGAAGCCACACACTTCGGTATCACTACATACCTAGGTAGGGGTCTAGTCCCAGTGTTGCCAAGTAACAGTGTGCATGTATGTGGATGGGTTAACATCAGGTTGCAGATTATACATGCCCCAGCAGATTATACATGCCCCAACAGGTCCCTTTTTCCATGTGGCACAGGCAATAACTGTTATACAGACCTGTGACATGTGTTCAACTGTACCCCAGATATGTCACAGCCATGGTGTCACCACAGGATCATACCCGTTGTGGAATATGACTGCAGACCATCCTCATGCTGACACATGTACACCTACAACACAGATGGATAACATTATAGAGACCACAATCAGCCAGCGTTACTAAAAGCTATAGTGCATCATTGATGGATGGCTATGCTACCTGACATATATGCATTACACTTTACTCCTTACAACATGTTACACTGTAGTACTGTGGTACACTGTAATACAGTCACTGTGTGCATCAGAACCATATTAGCCTGTCCCTGTATTGATGGTATGGATGACAGGGATGTGGCACAGGTATCATCATATGCACAGGGTGAGTTGTTGGTTTGCCAGAGGCCAAGGGTGGGCCATACTTTTGACACCATGAGTGTGGGTGAGGGGTGTACTGAGGTGAACTGGTTGTGGTGATGTGGTGTGTGTAGGTATGAGGTTGCCCTAGGTGTGTTTGTATAGTATGTAGGTATGCATGCACGCAGTTATGCCATGTGGCTGCCCTACACAGCTGTTTATGGTCAGCTGCAGACCATACCCGGCAGGGTGTGCAGTTCACTGCCTCTGGCCATGGACATGTGGACTGTGCCTGCTAGGGTTTCCATGGGCACATCCAGTTACAAGCCTTGATGTGCTACTCTCACCTGATGATGACAAATGTCCGCTGGTACCAGATCCCTCCTGGAACTGGCCATGACCACATGCTCGTGGCTTGTTGTGGTGTGGATAGTGTTTTCCCCCCTGCGGGGGGCTGGTACTGCCACAACGGGAGCACCTTGGTGTCCTAGCACATCCACATTGACTGCTAGCTGTTGGTGTTACTGGCCTACATCCACACGGCCATCACTGCACCCCCACCACATGTTCAAGCACGGACAAACCACGGTCGATGAAGGCCATCATCTCACCAGACCATCTATCCATGAGCTCGGTTTAAGACAGATGGCACCAGACAGTTTAAGGAAGTTGTCACTTGCAGATGTGAGAGGAGCCCTCTGCAGCCTCAGGCCCTGTCTGGTGTAACATTCCATACATGCCTTCACCACCATGACAGCCTGAAACATGCAACTGCTGGTACCAGCTATTTCACATCTGCCAGGGGCATGATGTCCAGCGGCCCTATCACAAGCACCCTTGGTCATTTGCCTATGTGGTTCCCTGCCAGACATCCAGTTATGCCTGCTGTGACCAGACAGAGTAGACATGGTTGACACACTTTCCTGTGCACAGCCACCAGATGCCAGCTGTCCCTCTGCTATGACCACTGGTGATGGGGTATGTATAGGCAGTGAAACTGTGTGTGGGGTTGGGGTGGTTAAAAAGGGGATGTCAAATGATGGCAGTGTTTTGGCCCCAGACACCCCCTCCTGTACCTCAACAGTACTATCATCATCTTCGGTGTCTGTATGGACACCAACATCAGATTGCATGCAGGAGGGACCCTGACCCACCTCACCACCTGTGGTAGAAACAATAAACACATTTTAAAAACTGTACAACATTCCATAACAGCACACACACACACACACACACACACACACACACACACACACACACACACACACACACGCACACACACACCCAAATACCTACCTGTCCGTGACCTTACAGACAGTCCCACGTATATTTTCTTGTGTTCCCCATCCAGCATTACACTTGGTAGCATACACACATTGATACAACTCATTAACATATCAGTCCTCTAAATGCCTTGACAAGTGATTACAACACAAGAACTGTTACTACATTAGCTGCCTGACCTGTGTGTAGCGGTTTTAGATGGCCTCACTGCTGTAATTCAGTGTTCACCCTGTGTATGTCCAGACATCATGAGCATGGCCCCTATATGTGTGGGCTACTATGTTCACTCCATAATATCACGCACTGATGTGTCATGTGTATGTATTGCTCAGCACATGCCAGATATGCTGCTCAATCAGCCTATCATGTGACAACTGTAATGTATGGATACACTCCCTGGTGTTGACTAGCACTTCTTCGATGCATCTGTAGTGCTGCATACATGGGCTGTAGGTCACCTCTCTGCTGAATGCGATATTAAGGGTATACATGGTGTCTACCTTCCCTCTCAATGCCTGTTCCATGCTACAGACCTTATACTATCAGCTGTCCTGTGAGTACATACATGACAAGTATTCCTGGTGTGCAATGTGGCAGTCCATGTCTATGTACTGCATGATCCCAAAGGGAGGTACTGCTGTATAAACACCCCACAATCACACATGTGCATACATGGCCACCCACACAAACACACACATATGCACACATGCAACCTACATGCATCAACCTCCTTCCACTTCACCGGAGTGACCCTACAGACAAACCAACTACCCACCAGGATGCATACACACACACACACACACACACACACACACACACACACACACACACACACACACACACACACACACACACACATAAAGGTGAGGTTGCACAATGATAGTACACACAGTCCTCCTATTACCCTTCTGTCAACATGCATAACATATGATACACAACAGCATGCAGTGCAGCTATAATCAATCCATGCTAGCAATAGTATACATGTGTGTGCTGCATATGATGTGTCACTAGGTGATGCCCCTTCCCCTGGATACCACTACACCCATGTACACAGTATTTCTGTGCACATGTTCTGCACCCTGCCATGTACTGTGCATCACACCTCACAGGTGTACAGCCCATTGCTGAATGTGTACTACTGTGTCAGTTATGTCAGCATTAATGCTCACAGCCCCTATGTTTTTCAGCAACACATACCTGGGATGATATGTGGACAGATGTTATTTGTGAATGCCTGATGTCTGATTTACAGCTCTCAACCTCAGCGAACCATGTATAACCAATCCAGTACTCTTACACTGCCAACCACCAGAGCATACCATTGCTATGGGGGGTGTACACACCCTTATTGATATGACACACCCATCCTTGATCTGCCATGGGACCACAGCATTGCATATCTTAACAGTACATGAGCCCGATATGTGACATATGTCCTGTACTTTCACATGTAGTGTCTACGGAATGTGTTAGGTGTGCAGATGCTGACCATGATGCATACACTCCATGTGAGCATATGTGTGTACACCCTCATCATGACGGTTTGTCACACCTCTTGTTATGTGTACTACAGCAGTCACTACTCCTGGCAGAGGTATACTAGCATGGGCCATCTGCATTTGCCAGTGTACGCTCAGTCTGCCCTACACATATCCCCCTAATCTGCATGATTGCAAAGTCTACTCATGTGCACATCCCTTGGTGTTCACACACTGCCATCACTATTGCTGTGGGGGTAGAGTTACACCTGCCACAGTTCCTGAACCTGATTATGTGCAGATACAGCCATTCTTAGCATCCTTAGGATCCCTGCTGCAGTGCACTGCTGTGTCATGCTGACACCCCCCCTTCAGCTTTTTTGCAGATGCATGACAAGTAAGGCCTACACATGTGTGTCACTTTGCAGTGCCCCATACACTGAACACCACATGTTACAGCCTAGACCCAGCTGATAATGTAGACCACAGTAATGCCTTATGCCATAGTGTAACTCTGCAGCAGTTGCCATTGTCCTACAGGTAAATACACTGGTGCTGCAATGTATATGAATGTTGTTCTAAACATGTCCCTACTGTAGGCCATGTCTCCCACCATTATGTTACTCCCTGTGGACACATTCTGCAATGACAGGATGTTAGTTATCATGCAGGTGTCTGACATACCTTTCTAATATCCCATCATGGTCACCCCTGTGATGCCATGCATTTAACAGCAGCAATACGTGCACTACATGTACAGCATACATTCTGGGTAGATGTGTTAGATGTCTGCATGGAATATACCATCATCATTACATGCCCAGTGTATTGGCAAGCATCCACATAAACCATACTCTCCAGCTACAGGCTGCTGCCTTGGTGGTATCCCAGAGGGACATACATAAGAGGGTGAGAGATGCAAAGTCAGTGACCACACCTGTGGCATTGCTACAGGGTGGGTGCAGCATTACAATACATCAACAGTACATGTCCACAATACTACCACATACGCACATCTGTTTATTACTACTATTCAGCAACAAAATATATCTATGACATCTGATATGCAAGAACTACCTGTACCAATGCGGGTGTATATGCAACAATGGTCTACTGATGTGCCCTGTGGCTTTACCTGCATGGTCCTTGGCCAGTGTGTGTATGGCACTCACCTCCACAAAGGTGTTCGGCGGTTGGTGGCTGTGCGGATGGTCAGGTGCCACGAGGCTGGCTAGGAGCTCCTCCACACATGTCAGAGGGGGGGATGGATGGCATGGCTCCCCCTGTGGCAAGGTGATCACCTTGGACTGCAGCAGCACACCAACGGGCATTGGAAAGCAGGTCAGAACAATGATGCCAGACCTGCTCATAACTGCAGTTGTGCAGTCCAACATCATTGACCCTGTGTCCTAGGTCACTCCACAGAGTGGACCACTCATGCTGATCATGTGCGGCCCGGCCAAACAAGACTGCATAGTGCTATATGATGTCATTCAGCAGAATTTCATTTTCAGTTGCTGTGTGTGCTGGCAACCTTCCATGGTGCATTGTGCCTGAAAGGCATAAAGATGGACACAGGTGTGAGCAAGTCATGCAGCAAGGTTACCATAGTTCTTAATACACATCACTGGCACCCCTCCACCATATCAGCAACAACAAACTGTACACACAACTCAATATGTATGGCTACAGCATACCTACCAGTGGGGCAGATATTGTACTGTACCACGCTTTGTGCAATGTGTTTGTAGCCATGTTCCCTGTGTGGGCACTATCATTGCTATCCTGTTACAGACTATTCACCTGCATGCCACTGGCAGGGCCACAATGGTTTCATATATGCCTGTGGTATGCTTGCTATGTGTTTGCTGCACATCTGACATTCTGTGTTATTGGGGTTATCTATGCATGCTGTTGGACATGTTCCTGGATTGTGAAGACTATTACTACTGACATATGTTCTATAACAGTGACACAATAGCATGTATATGTACTATTAGCCAGCAGAACCACCTCTCCAAACTCATCTGCCCATGTTACCAGGCCACATCACATGTGTGACCCAACCAAGGGTCTCCCCATGTACTGGTCCAGCAATACCGACAGGTGGAACCAACTCAGGGGATCTTGTCTCCCCCACAGGGGAACACACAGAAATATTCCTGTCCCCTGAGGTCAGGTCCAGGGTCTGTTCCATAACAGGCTCCACAGACACATGTAGGATGTGCTACATCACCTTGAGGCACTCAGTACACATTCACAAGGCCCACATGCTCTTCCTGCTCAGCATCCAGGCCAGGCACCTTTGGGACGTGGACTGCTGTTGTGAGTAGCAGTGGGTGGGAGGCTTGTTCCATTGTGTCCATATTGGGGCCCACGGGACATCCACATCACAGACCACACACACCATCCAGGGTGTTTACCCACCACATGTGTCACATACCACCCCTCTAGGCTGTCCTCTATATCTACCAACCATGACCACCTCCACAACTCTACCTGCCATACTTCCTCATATTCCCATTCCATACTTCACAGACAAGGGCAATGTGGTCCCAACAAAGGGTTCACATGTGACATACTGATCCATGTTGCACACACTGACAGCTGTAGCTATCTGTGTGTATTGATATGTGTGCTGTTTCCTCACACATATCATGCAGCACTGTGGTAGTACTATAGGGGACATGTATTTACATACATATATGTTTGTATGTGTGTTTGTATATACGTAGATGTGCATATAGGTATATATCTATATATGTGTAGATATATATCATGTATATATGTGTTCATATATATGTCTACACATGGATATCTGTATATTTGTGGACATACATGTAGATATATATATATATATATATATATATATATATATATATATATATATATATGTGTGTGTGTGTGTGTGTGTGTGTACACATATGCATACCTATATCTATATGTGGGGTACATTCAAACATCAGGTCCACAATCTCACAACACCTTCCTGCACAACTGCACTATTCTGTCTTGCTACAACACAGACAGGTGCCACATATGGACACAGCCTGACATTAGGGGGGGTATATGTTGGGCCAGATTGCAGGTAACCCTATTACACACCTATGGCATTCCTGCATGCTACAATACAGGTTAACCTTCGTATCCTGTAAGAGGTGGGCTGTGGAACCCACGTGTCCATCATTATGGCATTACTTCCACCACCAGCTATTGGCCACATAATATACATACTTCCCATTACACAACACACACTATGATGGCATTCATCTTATCAGTCATTGCTGCTCTGCACGGTTGACGGGTATGGCCCACTACCCACAGGGATGGACTCTATTGTCCATAGCAGTTCAGCTGAACATCATTACAATAACAACACCTGAAGGTATATATAAATCATTCCACATCATCTATACCATTATTATGGACCAAGTACTACGGTCAGTTACATACATATATACTTCACATACCTGTTCTGGGAATGAAGTCTCTCCTGGGTGGTTTGCTTGATTTTTTTTTTTCTGGGGGGGAGGGTGGCTTACACGGACTCCCTCTCTCGTTCTCTCACACTCTCAGTCTCTCTCCAGTAAATGGAATGAGCTGCTTTGCATAGATTGCTGCATGGAATTTGTAGGTGATGCACATGATCAGGTGATAGCATCTGCACCAATCAGTGTCCCCCACTTGCTACCTGCATGCAGCATGCTGTGTAGTCCTTCCAATTACCACTGTTATGGCAATAAACTACTATAAATCCCTACATCATGTAGGCATGGTTCCTTTACCTTTCCTGTATGATGGGCATCCTTCCTGTGTGTGGGCAGCAGTGTTACAGACAGCAAGTAGCAATACCTCTTACAGGAGAACCTGCACACACAGGCCAGCTTCATATTTGTAAGAGGTTCCAGAATGACAGAGTGTGAGTAGTGTAGTTGTATGCATTGTATACCACCCGTGTTACAGGCTGTGTGTGTACATACTAGTTTAACTTGGAATGCAGTCTGTCTGCATAGCTCTCAACTGTGGGCCTATCCACTTGATGGCCAGAGGTGTGCCTATTATGTTTTTTCTCTCCACCACACAGGTCTTGTGTCAGATATATCACTGGCATTGTGTGTGTTGAGTGCTATTAGTACATGGCTACATCAATTTCTGTTTCTAACTTCATATTCCTGACTAAGGGTATGTTGCAGACTATCCTGTAACACCAACGACTTGCTTAGTGTCTGACAACAGTTTTACACATATGGGCCTGTGTTCTGGCCTCTGGCCTCAACCTACATACCAATCTTTGTACATATGACATGCTGTCAGGGGTTATGTAGTGGGCTGTGAGTATGTCATGCTGCCATTCCTGCCATCAGTCCACTTCTGTTGTGTCCCCCACACATATTGTAGGGTTGGGTCCATATATGTGTGGGCTTCATCTATACAATACATGTGTGCCCTTATACACTCCAGAGGCCAGTATATGTAACAGTGGTATATGGCCCAGTATTACTGAGTCTAGGGGTGGGGGATGCACCATAACTAACCTAGGCTGTTACAACATGTGAGGATATCAGGGTTAAGCTGCCTTAAGATATCTGGATGTACATTGCCATACAATTCACCTTGGGTAAATGCAGGCCTACTGCCTCTTGCCATACAGGCTGTTCTGTTTGCCAGTGTGATTGTGATGGTGTCAGTTATGCCTTGTTATGTAACAGATACATCCCATTATGTCATCTGAGGTCTTTACCCCCTAGGGATTGTGTACAGAGTGTAGATAGAGGCTGCTGGACTATACTTCTGCATTATATACTGTTGATTGATTGGCATCCTGTGGGCCTGTTTGTCTTTACTATTATACTACTTGTAGGCCTCGGCCTGGACAGCAACATATGTAAGCCTTTGCAGATTACTGTATTAATATAATGGTTTCACAGTTGCATTACTCTGTTTATATGTATGTCAGTGTCTACACAGCTATATGACATGGCATATACACTGTAACAGTACACAAATAAAGCTTTCCCATGTATGAAAACCTGTGTGTGGTGTTATATCCTGTGACCTCTCTGTGGGTGTATGTTGCAGGCAACAATTGTCATTTGTATGGGTGGCTCATACAGTGTCCAGTTGGTAAGGTGTCAACTGTAGGCATTGTGGCTGTTCCATATTGTGTGCACCTTCTACATATGTATCTCCCTATACATATCTCTTTGTGTGCATGTGTAGTTACATATATATTTGTATATATGTGTATATATATATATATATATATATATATATATATATATAGATAGATAGATATATATGGTGCTTTTTCAAATAAATTGGACATGTCTCTTTAAGGGGGACATATTTACTATGGTAATGAAGGCACTGGGTGAAATCCACTGATGATGCCTAGAGGGTGAAACTGGTTTGGAGTGTGTATTTTACTGTCTGCGGGCTATTAAAAACGTTTGCTCCTTCTGCTTTTTGCCATTTTACTTTGGTTAACAGTACAGTGCTGGATTTATTTTGTTATTTTGTTGTAAGAACATTTCTGTACATGCACGTTTACAGTTTACGTGCACAGGCAGCCATTTGGAGATTTTATATATATATATATATATATATATATATATATATATATATATATATATATATATATATAGATCTACAGTATATATATATATATATATATATATAGATAGATATATCTACATATATAGATATGTTATATCTATTTAGATATTAATATATATATATATATATATATATATATATATATATATATATATATATATATATATATACACACACACACACACACACACACACATACATCTACATGTTGAAATACATTTCCTGTACTGTTGAATGACTGGGCTGGATGGTATGTTTGTGAAAACATCAGGGTTTTATATATATATATATATATATATATATATATATATATATATATATATATATATAAAACATGATTTAGTGGTAAATCACTTTGGCTATGGTGTGAAGGGTTCTGGGTTTGAGCATTGCAAAGGCTGTTTATTTTGTTGCTGGGCGGAACAGCAGACATTGGATACAGAGTGACTAAGGCACTTTTAAGCAGTTGTAAGCCGGTTTGCATGGATTTGCACGGAGGTAAGCACTGCTAAGTTCTGGTTACAGTTTCTTATACTCAGCTTCAAAATTGCTTAACCTGTGTAGGCATTGCTTGCCCCCATGCAAACAAGCTTAAACCTTCTTACTGCTGCTTAAAAGTGCTTACTCCTGCTTACCCCCATGCTAATTTCTTTAAAAGAAAAGAAAAAAGGGTTGATAGGAAAGTGGTGAAAATGGGGCACAAAGAGGGAAAGACAGTGGGAAAAGAAGTTAGGGATGCACAGGAGGGTATAGGGAAAGTCCAGAGCTGCCCATTTCTTCTACACAAACAGCTGTGTATATGCACTGACTTTGGAGGTAGATTTGGACACTCAAACCCCTGAGAGAGGGGTGAGGACAACAATAATATGATGCTAATTAGACCAGATTATATGTGTCCAGTGGACACGTGTGCGAAATGGACAGCTATGTATGGGGCAAGATTTTTTTTTTTGTGGAACAGATTGCCCTTTTGTTTTTGTTTTTTTTTTTCTGGTGAGAGTGGGTTGTTGGGGAGGGATAGTAGGTATATTTGGGGAGGTAGGTTGGGTAGATTAACAGATGAGACAAGACGCATACAGGGGCAGTATATGACACATCTAGGGGGGTAAAAATCTTGATGGAGAGGGGTGTTGGGTAATCGGAAGCTCATGAGCCCCCTAGTGGAAACAGTGGGACTGAGGTCTCCACCAATGGGCAGTCAACACTGCACCTTCACAGCCCCGAAGGTGGCTGTGCTGGGGGTTGAGTACATGCAGCCCTTGATCTGGTGTAGAACATCTCCATACTGCTGATTGAGCTCTCTACGCACCATGACCCGGACCTGGTGATGGATGACAGCTTCCTGGCCATGCCTGCTGCCAGGGGGGGTGAGCACCATCTCCTGAGGTGGTTCCACCCACAGGTGGTGCAGGACCAATGGACGAGGAGGTCCCGGAATGGGCTCCAGACATGCTGTTACCTAGTTCCACGGCCAGCTGAGGTGGGGCAGGTGGGTCTGCTGGGACCCGCATTCCCATGCGTGCTATTGTGTTTATGGTGTATCAATATATGTGGGTTAGTAACGGTCAACACATTCCAGGGTTAGCTATAACAGGATGCATAGATATTACTATGGCTTTAGTTTTAGCTTTACTCTGGCACTGTACTCTGATCTAGCCATTAATCTGAATGCTTTAAAAGGAATGATTGAATGTTTCAGAATTTATACTGTTGATTTGTCTTCCTTGTTACTGTGTTTTCTTCCTTTATGTCTAAGTATATGTCTACTCACTTATCCTACCACTGTTTTTCTTTTACCCACTATTCTCAGGTTTATTTGTCCACCACCTTGTAGCATTACAGTGGGACCAACCCAGCTGGCGAAAGGACCTATGCGACTTACCCTTACAACAGATACTTAACTAAAAGTCTCTCACCGTCCTGTAAAAGATCCCTGTTACCTAAAGAGGCAAGAAGTATGTGCTATCTAAACCTGAACACTTGCCTAACAATTTGTATATGCTTTCTAGCATGATACCTAGCCAGGATACCTATCAGCCATATCCTCCCTCTACCCTAGAGGTTTTTCTTTTTTACCTATCCAATCACTCTACCCCCTACACCAACTATTTAGTTCTATCCTTGCGCTGTCTCCAGAAACTGTTTCTTGTGCTCTGTATACCTTATACCGTCCTTCTCTGCTCACCTGCTTCAGCTGCAATTTCATCCTTTGCCCACTATATGGCACCATAACATAGGCTGATTCCTAGCATTGTTTGCCCTCACTTTAACTTGAAGTAAGGCTCAGATCCTATACTAAGTATCTTTTCTCCTGCACAGCCTAAGAAGGTCTTTCCTGTCTTGCTATTATCACTCTGAGACTCCCTCCCAATACCTGATACCCATCTCTCTACTGTCCCTTACCTTGCACTTCCCAGCTTCTACCCCTCAATACTTACCAGTATCTACTGAACTTTTCCTCAGTATTCACCTGCACACAGATAGGTTTTTCTGCTAGTCCTTAGCCACCTGTTTCTTCCCCGCTCCGTTCGCTCTGCGGGCTCACTTCACTCCCCTACCCTACCCCCAATTCTCACCCACTCCCTGTGCTCCTACACTTATATCTCACAAGACACTCCCCTTCCCATAATTATCCAATTACCTATAATCTTTAGCTAAACACTATATAAAGACACTCCCTTACACACATTCTCCTCCCCACTACTTCTACTTCCATACTATCTCTACCTTTCCTGGCTTACTTATCTATCCTACTGCTACTTTACTTACATGTCTCCCCATTCCACCATGCTTAAATCACATCAATCTAAACTTAAATACTTACTCCTCTCTCTTGCATCTATGCACATACTACTCATACCACTCATACTTACATGGTTTGAAAAGTCACACATCACTGCACCCCTTCATCATTTAAAACAAACATTACCTACCAATCCACCTACTACCCAAACCATGCAAACATTATCTCTACCTCAACCTACCTCTCCCCAAAATATCATAGGCTAGCCCACATTAGTCTCCAATGAACCAGAAGAACACTATATACTCTTTTCAAACTCCTGAAACCTTTACATACATTACAACAACACCCTCTTCTTCAGGGGGATATCCACCCCAACCCAGGACCTAACAATACCCCACTAAACCCCCAACTGCCCCAAACCACCACTCATACAACCCTGACCAAAACTACTAACTCCTTATTGATAGCCCATCTTAATATACAGAGTTTAAACAATAAAATTAGCCATCGGCATACGCTATTGGACATACATTCCTTTGATGTCCTTTGCCTAACAGAAACCTGGCTCAAACCAGGAACAAAAGATAATGAAGTCATCCCACCAGGATATAATATAATAAAGACTGACCGAACTACAAAAAAGGTGGAGGTGTAGCAATTTTGTTTAAATCTTATCTCAATGTGACTCTAGTAGACTTACAACTACCATTACATAATCACACAGAAATCCTTGTCTCCAAACTCCAGCTCAATTCTAGCAAAGCTATCTATATAATATGCACCTATCTACCTCCAGGCAATAATATCAACACCCTGGAAAATATCCTATGCTTCCTCTCATCCTCCCTCCCTCAAGAAACTCTAGTACTTGGAGACTTCAATATAGACTGGAACTGTTGTACTTCCAATTAACCTTCAATCCATATTAACTTGTATGGCTTTTCTCAATTTATCACAACTCCTACAAGAAACCATAAGCCTACTAACAAAGAGAGTACATTAGATTGGATCTTAGTAAGAAACCATCCCCTCACTTATACTGCAGACACCCTACCTGACGACATTAGCGGCCATTCACTCACCTATATCATTAGGCATAAAACCTTCTTCCCTAAACAATCTATCCTTAAAACCATATGAAAATGAAACAAAAAACACTTTAATGCTGTAAGTTTCCAAGCTGAGCTACAATCCTGTGATTGGTCTCCCTTAAAAGACCTCTCCCTTGATGAAGCAGTATCCCATTTTAACTCTAAATTCCTACAAATACTGGAATACCATGCCCCAGTCGATCCATAAGAACCAGAAGTAAAGCAGCACCATGGCTCTCTAAAGAAACAAGACAAAAAATTCTAGTAAGAAATAAGATCTGGTCTAAATGGAGATGTTCTAAGAGCCCAACTGATCTCCAGAACTATAAACAGCAGAGAAACACCACAAAGAAAGCTATACTCCTTGATAAAAAAAACTACTACCTAAAACTCCAAGAGAGGCATCAGCAAACCCCCCAAACATTTTGGACTGCTATTAACAAACTTCTACACCCAGGACACTCCAAGACTCCAACTCCTACAGCACTTTCCCTAAGTACATCTAAGGAAATTGCTGACACCTTCAATACCTCCTTTACTGAAACTGTACAATCTCTCGCAAATTCCTTACCTCTTGTTACCACAAACCTCCCATTCTCCATGACTAGCAAATACCCTACCTTTCAACTAAATCCAGTCTGTACATCTGTCATCCACACCTTACTAACAAAACTTAAACCATGTACCCCATCCGCTGATCTCCTACCAGCGGAATACCTGCAAATAGCAGCTAAAGTTCTCTCCTATTCTATTTCCATACTAATCAATACAACTATTACTGAAAGTTATATCCCATCTCTCTGGAAAATCTCACACATAATTCCTCTTCATAAGGGTGGTAACTCAACCGAAATATCCAACTATCGCCCCATAGCCCTGCTCTCCCCTCTAGCCAAAATAATGGAAAAATGTATACACCGCCAACTACTTGATCACCTTCTCCTACACAACCTTCTAGCAGACTGTCAACAAGGTTTTAGGCCATACCACAGTACTACTACTGCCCTACTATCCTTCACTGATTGCATCAACAGGCATCGCAACAATAATAGGCTCTCTACTGCTTTGTTTATAGACCTGTCTAAAGCCTTTGATATGGTGAACCATCAATTACTACTACAAATACTAGAACAATACTCACTCAACACAAAGACACTGCAGTGGTTCAAGTCCTACCTAGAAAACAGACAGCAAGCTGTCCTCTGGGACAACAACCTCTCTACTCTTCTTCCTATTACTCTTGGGGTCCCACAAGGCTCCATCCTGGGACCTCTCCTCTTCTCTATCTTTATCAATGACCTACAGTTAAATATTCCACAATCTACCTGCATACAATATGCAGATGATTCCACATTAGTGTGTTCTGCCACCTTAGTATCCGAGCTCCAATCTATCACCCAGTCAGTATTTACCTCAGTTGAAAAATGGTTTTTGCAATGTTGCCTCCTACTAAATGCCAAAAAAACAAGTTAATTCACAGAAGTCCCATCCAATAGACCGAACAGTCAAATCAAGCAATGGTGCTATAATTACACCTGATCCAACCACCAAGCTCTTAGGGGTAACTATAGATCACAATCTCAACTTTGACACACACATTAGCACTACAGTTAAAACTGTTAACAGAAAACTGGGCTCACTGTACAAGATAAAGTCCTTCCTTAACACTGAAGCCAAAACTACCATTTCCCATACTCACCTGATCTCTACTCTCCTCTATGCTTCATCTATCTATACAAATCTTTCCAAAACTAACTTAAACAAACTAGCAACCTCCTACAGCAACATTGCCAGATTTGCCACTGGTTCACCATATAGAACTCATCACTGTTTAAACCTCAAACAACTAGGCTGGCTTGAACTCCAAAACCAGCTACTATTTCAGCAACTTACAATTACCCACAAGATTCTCTTTCACACCAATAGGACTCCTATTCTTTGTAGCATTGCAACTACTTATAGAAATCTCACTACCCTACGCTCAGCAAATAAACTACAAATATCCACCCTGAAATCCCTCAGTAAAGCCGAAGACTCCCTCTTTGTAAATTCTGTGGGTAAGAGTTGGAACAAACTCCCCAGCAACCTACAATTACTTCCATCCTTATTACTATTCAAACAGCAGCTAAAACTACACCTTAAAGAACATTGGTTATGCCCATGTACTAATCCAGATTAACACCTGCTAGATATCATATTTCTCCCCCCCTACTACCCACTAGAGCACAATCACATCTTATTCATTCATAGTCAGTAATGTAGTTTTTATATTTCCTTCTAACTTCATTAAACTTACTCTTATTTTTTCTATAATCACTCTCCACCTACCGATATTGTTCTACATCAATGTTAACTCCTATGCTACTGTTGACATTTCACACTTCCTGATATTCTTCTATGTCTTTGTTAATACTTATGCTACCTACGACATTTCAAGCAAACCTTGTCTAACATAACAACCAGATGGTACCTTTCACCCCCTCCACTCTTTCTTTCTTGTCCAAATATTGCTAATCGTTATTCCTCTTGTATATACTTCACTTAATACTACTGACTCGACACCCTAACTTTTCCTTCTCTAATCTTGTTTGTTACTTCTTTGCTAATCTCTCTTTCTCTACTGTTGTTTGTTACTTCTTTGTTAACGCAATCCTTCTTTAATCTTAATTTTTTTCCTTGTACCATTATTGTTGTTTTTTTTTATCTGTTTGCCATTGAAGCTACCTTCGTTCATTAATAGACACCCTTTAGCTATGACCTGCATTTATTCTTTGTAATAATTTACTGTTCACAAGTTTACTTTTATTTGCAATCCTGTTACATTATCTTATACAGGAGCTTGCATTAATTCTTTGTAATAATGTACTATTTACAATTTATTTTTATTTTTATTTGTAGTTCTGATACATTACCTTAACATTGGAGCTTATCTCCCCGGGCCTTTACTGAAAATGGACATGTATCCAGTTAGACTAGCCCGGTCAACAAATGTAAAATAAATAAATAAAATAAAATAGATATTCACATTAACCCAGACACCAGATATGGAACAGTTGCATAGCAAACGGACCACATGCATATATGGGAACACAGTGGTAATAACAACAACATGCAGGTACATTGATGGCACCATGCCACCAATGTTGGAGTATTTCAACATAGCACATGCATAGAAACAGATTTAACTGATTATTAACTAATAGGACATATGTCCCAACATAACAGTGGAGTCATCACGTACCAGTTGAGGTGGAGATATGGTGGTGGGGGAGGCTGTCAGTTAACAGCTAGTATATTCCAGCAGTTTGCATTACTTTCCTAGTCAGTACTGTTATCTGTACCTTACAAGTATTACTACAATACCTTATTGCCTTAGTTTGGACAGTGATATGGCTGTCAACATCTTTATACATGAACTGGTTTTACCTGCAGTATACACCTCTTACCTGGTATACCTGTGGAGGAATTGTTTGTTAACACTAACTGTTTCTACACATACTCCCAGATTCCAGGTTGATGTTATGCACATACCTGTCCATCTCTTTTTACACAGACTCTGGTCATGTCTTGACCACATGCAAGTGAACCAGGACATATGTAGACTATTACCCTCTTCAAACTTTAGTGACTTATAACAGTCTTATACAGGATTTCCTACACAGTTATATTATGTAGTGTGGGTGACAGTGATTAGTGATACCTTATTATTCAGAGCAACTACAACACTCACAATTCCATACAATACCAGAGTAAACAGTACCAGTACAAGGTATCAAGCTTTTATTTCTCAGCACAGTGTTCGTATCCGACATACCTGTGGGAGCAATGTTTGTTAGCACTACCTAAATGTTGCCGCACAAAGTACCTGATTTCACATTAGTATTATGCACATACATCTCACTCTGTTACTGTACACACTCTGGTCACAGCTTGACAACATGGGGGTGTAGATAGGACATACTTGTCTTATTACTCTCATAACAGTTTGGGGAGTTACTAGAGTGACAGGTTTGTTCTTGTAGATGTGTGACAATCAGTTGTATTTCTTGTTTGCTGCCTATACATCTGAGATCATCCCACTGATTTCTCAGGGTTACAGAGTTGCAGGCAGCAGATATGGGCCAATTTACTGGACATTCTGGACATATCTGTACAGTTGTGGGGTATGATTCTGTATGCAGACTACTACCACTCCCAGGATTTGAATCATGGCTGTGTGTGCTAAAAAATACAACAGTTCACGTTTCAGTTACATGTGATATTTGGATTTTGTTGTTTGCCTTCTCACTGTTTTCTGTCTATGTCTCTCTCAGTTGTACTAAATTACATCTGGGGGTTACACCAGTCATATACAGACATTCCTACACATTCTATTTATGTTTCACAGTGTGGGTAATAGTGCTTAATACAACAGTACTATTAACTGATTGCCAATCTACATTACCATATGATACCAGAGTATACGCATGCATTCCAGCAGTTAGACCATTATTGTCAGGCTATTATGCTTTTATTTACATACAAACTATAGGATACTCTTCCTGCCATATTCTCCGGTGTATGCAGTGCTTGCCTTAAACATAACAGGTTTTATATTGGCAATTAACTTACTAATTCTTTTAGATTTATTTCCTATGACAGTACATGCAAGAGTATTACTAACCTACCTCGAGTCACAACCTCTGCAGGCGGCATCCATGGGCCTCCTGGTTCGCGGCCCGCTCACTTGCCACAGTGAAGGACAGAAGAGGAATATTTAGCCATACCTATCCATAATATACATGAGCTGGCAATTATTGAACAGGTAGTGGAGTGACACTTACACACAGCTGGGACAACTCCTGCAGTCCTAGCCTCTTGGATCAACTGCTCCAAGAGATCCCCCTTACGCCGCTTCAGGTCGGCATAGTGATGCTTGACCTGCTCACCAGTTTGGGGTATGCCAGTGGCACTGGTGAGGTCACAGGTGAGATAGTCCCAGGCTTTCGCCTTATATTGGGAACCCTGGTACTGGCCCTGCAGCAGTCTCTGCTCATGGTCTTTCACAAGGAGTCCTGCCATGACTCTGGACTCCTGGATGCCCCAGAGCTGTGCCTGATAGCACACTCCATCTCCCCTTTCTGCCATGGTGTCTGCAAGGGGAAACTACAACCAGTTATGAGATACATTTCCACCTGTTGGGTTTAAGTAAGGGCGAATTCCTGCACTTTGTTGTGATTGGCTGCTTTTGAAAAGGCTAAGCTATGGGCAAACCTGCTTACCTAAGTTTGGCATTGTTTAAAGGAGTATACCACTGGCCAAATTGAGTTAGCTGGCCTACACATTGCTTACACCAAATAAGCTGGCCTGTGCTATGCTTAGCATTGCTTGATATTTACTTAGCATTATATTTGCTTTTTTACATTGATTTATTATTCATTACATCTTATATATGTCTGCTATCCATGATTCATGTGTACCTACACTGTATGGGGTTCTTGTGTGTAATAGGGGACTTCAACACTCTATTACAATTACACCTTACATCTGGGCTTACTTCTGTACTCCAGTTCACATATTTATGTTATGTAGTAGGTTATAGAACATATGACTGTGTACTGATTCCTTTCACATGTTCAGTTTGATATTACTATCGTGAGGATTTGTTTGGTGATACCTCGTTCTTATGTACTGCTGTGATGGCTTGGTGGTTAACTACTGTGCCAATAGTGTATAGGGTCCTGTGTTCAAGACCTGCAAGGCTGTGTATTTTGTTGCTGGGCAGAACATGGACCATTGGATACAGAGTGATGCACTTTTAAGCAGTTGTAAGTAGGTTTGCGCAGGTTTGTGTGAGGGTAAGCACTGCTAACCTCCAGTTAATGATGCTTACAGAGAGTTAGCTTCAATATTGCTTAACCTGTGTGTGCATTGCTTACCCCCATGCAAACAGCCTTAAACCCACTTACTAGTGCTTACATATGCTTACTCCAACTTACTACTGCTTGATAGTGCTTACACTTGCTTAATAGTGCTTACTCCCACCTACCACTGCACTAATTTAGACAGTAATGTGTAATGGTTCTTGGGAAGGTGGGGATTTGGAAGCTGTATGGGGTTAACCTTCACACATTTGACCTTCCATTTGTATCCCTGATTCCTGTGTACATATACTGTATGGGGCATATGTGATTATCTGTGGACTTTGCAACATTATGACACTGACAACTCACATCTGCATTTAATGCAGTACTTCAGTTCACAAATATATGTTATTTAGTAGGTTATGCAACTAAAATTATTGGTCATGACGTGATTTTTAACAAGGAAAATGGAATGTGCTGCAGTGGGACTCGAACCGGGAATGACTGTTCGTAAGGAGAATGCTCTGCCCATTACACTATTGCTATAATGCTTCATTTGCATATATCTTCCTTTTTATCCTCTTCTGCCATTGAAGCTGCATTACTCATAGCTGAGCGATGGGCAAACCCATGCCCCTATGGTTAAATGTAATCTGTTTCATACAAAAAAAAAAAAAAACTGATCTTTATATTGCTTGTGTTTACTATTGCTCTTGTACACATGGTGGATATTGCTGGGGGTATGCGGACACCTATGAATGGTCTTGCTCATTCTTTTAGGGCTTTATGCTGTTCTTCATTACAGGGATGTGTATATTTTGGGAGTTCTGCTCTCAGACACGCCCCCTGCACTCTTACATGCTCCGTGTAATATTAGGAGCTCAGGCAGCGCCTTCATTAATATGCATGGTGCGCTGCCATCCTGCTCCTAAAAGGCCACTTCCATGCAGGACTAATCTAGTCCTGCATGGAAGATTATTATTTCTGGGGGACTGTAGTCACTGGGTTTAGAAATTTCAATGTTCAATGCTGTTTTTTTCTTCCTTTCATGGACTACTATATCTGGTTTTCTTGCATCTGTTTTTCAACTATTGGTAATGGGTGATCCCATGTGATAAAAATTTCAGCATATTCTATGATGCTTTGTGGCTCATGTTTCCAGTGTTTTACAGCTACTTCAATATTATAATATTTGCACAATCCCCAGTGAAACAGTCTTGCCACATTATTATGCCTTTCAGTATATAGTCCTTCTGCCATTAATATATCACAACCAGCAACAAGATGTGTGACTGTTTCCAATTCTGTTTTACAAAGCCTACATTTATCTGTTTCTCCCCATGTTCAATGGACTTTGTAGACCAACGTGTATGTAGTCCACTATCTTGGGCCACCAATATTAACCTTTTGTCTTTTGGTTTAAATTCACCTCTAATTAAACCTCCCTGTGTTCGATCCTGAGCAACATGAGGTTGTTCCAAAAGTTTTCTATACTTGCAACTATATTTATGCATTTTCCACATTTCTTTCCTTCTCATCTGATCCTTCGCCTTTTATTTTTCCTTTGTTTTTTGGCACATTCAGTGGCTGCCTGATTTTTAACTACTTCTGGTATGAGTTTCATTTCTGCCTGACACAAAAATGCTTCTGCTAAACTAAGCAGGGAAGTCATCTTAGACTTATTCACCTCATTTTATAAAACTTTTATCACACTTGGGCCTTGTGAGGTCAGCAGACATGTATTCAGTCCTATGATTACAGATCTGTTCATGTAATCAGTTTTGAGGAAGCCCATACCTCTTTCCAAATGCGGAATATATAATGTTGGTATACACTGATTTTTATAAATCATTCAATAAGCGTGAAGCATCCTCCTTGTTTTTGTGCCCAACCAATCCAACACCTTCTGGGGCCAGTTAATCACTCCAAAACTGTAAGTTAAGACAGGAAGAGTAAATTGATTTATAGCTTGTACATTGTTCCTAGAGTTAATGCTGTTTTTAGTATTAATTTTAGTCTTCTAAAATATTCCTTACTAAGTTTTATTCACATATGTTCATGTTTTATTGTTGATTTTTCAATTCCCCAATATTTATACACTCCCTCTTACTCAATTTCTTTTATATCACATTTCTGTCCCTGTCCTCAACTGATGTTTTCCTGATTTAAAATTTCATTTTGCACATTTATGAAGACCAAATGACATTCTTATATCATCTGAAAAAGTTTTGACCACTTGCAATTGTGCTTTCAGTTCCTTATCTGATGAATTATACAGTTTTAAATGATCCACAAAAAGAAGATGAGAAGTCTTTATACTTTGTTGCTTTCTGGTAGCCAAATTGTAGCCTGACCTAATCTGATAAGTAGACAGCTTAATGGGTTAAGGGCAAGACAAAAGAGTAACAGTGACAAAGAGTCACCCTGGAATATTCCTCTTTGAATTTTTATCCCTGGAAAAATAATTTGTCTTTTATCATGACTTATCTGCTAAGTGGTTTGCCACCGTTTCATGGTCGCTGTAATATAATTGATCAATGTAGGGTATAGCTTATACATTTTAAGTGCTCTTTTATACATGAATGTGGGATACTGTCAAATGCTTTTTTTATAGTCTATCCATGCCATGCTGCTTAGATTCTTCCCCTTTTTACAGTTTTCCATTATGACTATATTTAACAATAAATGATCATTTGTTCTCTATAACTTTCATTACCCTCTTGTTCTTTTGCCATGCTTGAGTTTTCTTCCAAGTGACTATAAACTCTGTTGGCACCAATTACAGTGTACAGTTTATACATTGCTGGAAGGCAAGTCATTGGTCTATATTTTTTAGGATAACTTGCAGGTTCACTCTTAGGTAGGGGCATTGTTTTTTCTGTTATTAACTAGGTTGGTGTATGGGGTATGTATACAAATAATTCTTATGCATGGCTAAATCTTCATGTAAAGATGCTAACACTTAGCCAAAAATTAGGTATTGCATCTGGGCCTAGGGTTTTTCATTTAGGAGCTTTTTTTAACTTTGTTTCAATCTCTCTGGCCATTACTTCATCCCATTTCATATCTCTTACATTTGAACTTCTTATTCTTTCTTTTACTTCTTCTAGCCATTTAGCATCTTTGTTATGTTCCACAGGATCTCTGTAGATATTTCTCCAAAATGTGTCTATATCTTCTTTTTTTGGTAGTGTTTCAACTCCTTTTTGCCTTCTTTCCCAATTCTCTATAAAACTGTTTTGGATCACCAATAAATTGCTTATTTTGTACTTTTCTTTTATATTTATTTGTATTTCTTTTGAGTTTTTTTGCCTGTGCTGATATTTTTAATTTACTATTTGCAATAGTACATGATAGATCCTGATCTATTCTGATACTGCACATTGCTTTTATCACATCTATCTTTCTGAGTACTTTTGTTAATCTGTTCCCTCTTCTATACTCTTTTACACTCTTCTGACAGTGACACCTCTTGCCTTACTTAATTGCTTTATGGCTTTCTCTATTCGATAAATCCATGATGGCATTAGATTTTTCCCCTTTCATTCCCTTACTGCCCTGAGTTTTTGGGGTAAGACCTTATCTGTTATTAATTTAGCTGTACAGTAATATATCCTATTTACTTCTGTTATAGCACATGATTCTCTATGAACAGTCATAATTACTGTGCTCATTTGTTTTATCAAACTTCTAACTTTTTGGGTTTTATTGACTTTCTCTAGTCTATATTTTCTTTGATCTTAATATGTCTGTATAACTCTATTAAATCAATCAACTGTTCTCTTAGATCATTTTCATCTAAACTGAGGGCACAGTCTTTCTTCCCCATTTCCTACAGGCATTCTACAGAAAGTTCTATAGCATCTTCGTGTACCATATTCTGTACAGTTTCACCCTGTGTCATCCGTTGCTCTTTCACATGGGAACTCGGTGACCTATCATTCCACAACATTGACTGAGTCAGAATTATCATAATTACCTGTTCCTTTCCTTGGTTTCAACTCCAACTGAACTTTTGTACTGGTTTCCTGTGGAAGGCATCAAAGTACCTGCATATGGCAACTTATCAGATTTTTCCCAGTCAAATGGTTTCTCATAAATTTGAGAATTCATTGCTCTAGCCTGCTGTGATGCTATGAACGTTAGATTTTCTACACTAAATCCTTCACATGACAGGTAATCCATAATCTCAGTTTCTATGTCTTTAACTTCTCCATTACTAATCATGTTTTCTACTTTTCTTCGTTTTCTTATTTTTTGTATTGCAAAATTGTCCTTATCCAGATGCCCTTGTCTGCATTTTTGTTCAGATATCTTTGGTGCTGCTCTTTTTGTATTGATTAGTTTTGTTTTCTCCTTTGCATAAACACTGCACCATATTAGATCTCTTTTACGTTCCAGTGTCCATATTTCTCCTTTAGATGTCTCCTGTTCCTCCTATTTCTCCTTACTTGGTGGACTCATTGCTCCATTATGCTGTAATATAACCTGTGTTAGACTTTCTACACTAAATGCTTCACTTTGCAGGTATTCCATAACTTCTATTTTTTAACTTCTGCTTTACTAATCTTTTGTTCTACATTCTGTCTTTATGGTCTTATATTTTGTATTGTGAGATTTTCCATATCTATATGCCTTTGCCTGTATTTCTCTTTGAATATCTTTGGGGCTGCCTTTTTTGGTTTGATTGATTAATTTACTTTCTACTTTGCATAAATATTGCACTATATCAGATATCTCTTTCTTTCTTCCCCACATCCATATATCTTTTTTAAACCTTTCAAAAATCTCTAGATTTTGTTCTTTGTATTTTCACACTTCCTCAGTGGTTTCTTTTTCCAAATGACCCAAGATTTCCTGGTCAATATAATGTTTTTCATAAATCTGTTGTATTAATGAACACAATTTTTTATTTGAAGCTTCTAACAGTTTTTCTTGTGCAAGTATTTTTTTGTCATCTAGTTTCTCTCATAATCTTTTTGTATGTCTTCTGTCTGGAAATTCTGGGCTGTTTGCATAATAGTAACAATCCAGAATTTCTTTCTTATCCTCAGTAGTCCACATTATCATCTTTATGGCTTTTTTTTGTCTTATCAGTTTTTGTGATTTTTGTGGACTACTTCCTTCAACAAATTGGGCGGGGGAGTCATCCTCCCACCCGGCCTAGCCTAACTCCATTGTAAGAATGCTTCCATGTCTTGAAGATTATACACTGTGATTAGTTCCAGTCCTGGTACCAGTGCACCTACCAGGATTGGACACTTTGTTATCCTGGGTATTGTGCACCCAGCTATCTTTTTTTATTTATTTAACCTACTTTTAATATATACTATATAATATACAGTTTAAATATCAGTTTTGTCTTGGTGAAATATTGTGAGAAACAGGAATCACCTTGTGAATGTACTTATCAAGACTTGAGGATGAATTTAATTCCAGCAATACTACTCTCCTTTGCTTGCTGATTTATCATCTCTCCATTTGGAAACCTCTCCGTTTGGACCTAAGGATAACCATTATACATTTATACATATCCTAAAAGTAGTTGTTCATCAAGATTCCAAGATAAGAGTTCACAAATGATCCATTTCTGGATGCAGTTTTCTTGAATGCAATACATATTTATCCCATTTTGCACTAATACAAATCATCTGCTTCGAGGGATTGTACAATCTAAGTGTTTCTAAGAGTCAATGAATGCTCACCAAAAACATGTGATGCTATAACCCTGTCTAGATATCTGGCTAAAATCATTAGTACCTCAAGAAAAAAATGAAGATTGTAACAATTTCTGAAATGAGAAGGAGTAAGGGAGAAAAAAACCAGAGAATGAATAAATGGGCTGCATGTTTTATTGCTAGTGTCGCTATAGCCAAAGGGAGTATGATTGGGTACATCTACAGTTTGCTCCATTATAAAGCTGTACAGGGTCCCACCTTTAACCTGGCCATGACTTATGAGTAAAAGTTTCTGTGAGCTGTGGTAAATTCCTCAGGTAAGGTATTTGAGAACTACAAAGAGAAAGTGGCAGAGAAATGTATCAAAACACATCTTCTCATCTAAGGCTGTAGTGATTGCTAAACCTTTCATACTTACTAAATAGATACTGAAGATTACCTTCTGAATGCAATTTGATGCTACCCTGTTGTTAATGATCCAGCATCCCTCAGAAGGTTGTCAGAACTGTCTGTAACCTATTTGACAAAACTGCCATAAACAGCTTGCAATCCATGTTTAAAAGTGAGTAGGATCTGTAGGGAGCTGGTCAGTGCAAAATCTCACTTATTTTATGAATGAAGAAGATAAACAACTTATGAACCAGTGAGCTTGAATCTAATGGTATAATCTTTTATAAATACGTTAGGGAAGTATCATGCTATAGTGTCTTACTGCTCTTTGCCTTGTTAATAACTTCAGAGACCTCAAACTGTGAGCATGATGTTTATTCTTATGCACTGTTGCTGAGTGCATAAGCCATGGGCCTAAAAGTGCATGTTATGTATCATTTTCATTTGTGTACAAAGCCAGAGTTTGTGGTCAAGGTGTTATGCCTTGGATTTTAAGGAACTGGGACTGAGACTGGGGACGCTGTTATTTGATATTTGCTTTTGGAACTAAAGATGCAGTTAGGCTATAGCTTGTTTAATAAATAGTTAAATAAATAAAAAATAAATAAAAATAAATAAATAAGACATTTCAATGAAAATCAGGGGCTGGATTCCTGAAAGCCTACAGTAAGTGTTCACTGTGTGTACACCATTCTGAGTGAACAGACAACATGAGCACAACTCCCACCTTCTTCCTAATTCTAGTTTTCCTACTAATTGTCTTGCAGCCTTAAATAGTGTGGAGGATTCCCAAAGGTTACAGCAAATTATAGACTATGTGTACACTTAGTATAATCATTCTGAGTCAATAGACAGCACAAACGATGCAGTAGGGATGTTTTTGAATACACTCAGAGTAAGTATTCATGATTCTGACCCTAAATGTAAACAAAAAGGACAGATAGATGCTATTTCTTAAATGATAGAAAAAAAAATAATAATTTGTCAGGAAGATTTCACATAGAACAAGCTTATCCATCAAATAAGATAAAGAACAGCTTCAGAGCATATACTGGCCATTATCGATATGTAGCCCAAAAAGTAATGTTTTTTCATTAATGTGCATCTTGTTATGATTCCAGGTAACCTGTGTGGATTTGTGTCAATTTCTAATACTCTTCATACATTGCATTGATTAACCCTATGAAACGATAAATAAGTAAATAAATAAATAAATACATACATAAATAAATAAATACACATATAAATAAATAAACAAATAAATAAATAAATAAACAAGCAACCAAACAAAATAACTCTGCTTCTGTGTACCAGTATGGAATGTAAAAGCTTCATGTGATCTAATCTTAGATTAGTCTGTACCTTATGTGACATTTCCAATCCTTTGCTATAACTGATGTGGGCACATACATAATGCTAAAGTTATAGAGAACTCCCTAGCCATCCAATCATCTTTATGATAATTTCTCAAGATGCAGGATTCTTATGACCAGCCAACCACTTTATGAAAAAGGGTTTTCTCCAGTCTTGTCCATCTTGTTGAACCCACAAAAAATGAATGATTTCTGCTTCATTTTCTCCAGATATCCTGCAGTATGAGCAGTTCAACTATTTGGTGTTTTACACAAGAACTCTGTGAAAGGGAGTTAAAACAACTTTCCATTTTGTGATATTGGCCCTTTTATGTGTTTTTTTTTTTTTTTTTTGTTTTGTTTTTACCATATAGTTTGTTTGTTTAAGTGTAGATCCTTCTTCTACATATAGAGTTTAAAACAGCTGGAACCTCTGCAGAAATGCTTATTTCATGTTTCTTTGATACCAGTGTTTATGCAGATTGATGTTAATTTGTTGATGTTTTAAGATGCACTGTTTGGGTCTGTGGTGTTCCTTCATAGATTTCTTTCCAGCTATGTGTGAGATCATTCCAGGTGCTACAGCTCATCTATGTAGAGAGACATCATAAATTTGTATACTCATTGATATTGTGTTTTCTGATCCTCCTGGTAGGCTCTTATGGAATGATCTAAAAGCAGTGAGAATGAGAACCAGGCCCTCATACAGTTAGTTTATAGCAGCATCACAGAAATCAAGGATTTTATGAAGTACCTGATGCTTTTGTCAGGTTCTTAGAGGGGTAAATGTGTACTTTGGTAGTTCTATCTCTTAGGAAAACTCCTTGGGATGTTAAGGTTGTTAAGGAATACAATGTTTGAAATCATGGCTTGAATATGAGTCATCTCTTCATGCAAGTTAATACCATACACTTGTTTTCCAAGGCTGAAGAAAAGTCCTTCATATGCATCATATACTACACCCCCTATCTCACTATGATCATTCAAAATTTGACAGCAGAATTTTAATTTTGTCTATAAGTGTAGATATTGACTATATGCTATCTAGAGCCTCCAGGATTGGAACAGAGATGGAAAAAATCACTTAGACTGCATGTTAATGAGTAGCAGTCCTTTCATGAGTTAAGAAACATTTCTGAACTTTGTTGCACATTCAAATAACTTTTTAGTCATTAATATTCTGTCATTAATTCCAAATTTTCTGTGCCTACAGAAATACTGGATATAGAAGGTAAGGATGAAATATAGGGTGACCCTTACTATCTACCAGTTCTTCATAGGTTCATAGGTTCATACTAGGCTATCTGCCCTAGGGCATTTATAAGCCTAACCAGAGTGTGTGTGGCTTTCACCACCGCTTAGGATGAGAATACTATACCCATTAGTTTGCTGTGCCTCTGTCCAGCAGTGACACAGAGATGATTCCCGGGGTAAACCTACGATCTCCCATCCACTCGTCAAGATTTCTCTTGAACAGAGTCAGTGAGGGGCTCTGCCTCACATGGACTGGGATTCTGTTCCATAGTGTAGGGAGTCTCTGGGTGATGAATCTGTCCCTCCAGCACATCCTATTTATATCCGTGTTGAGGTTTAAGTCTCTTGCTCTCGTGGCTCTGGTGGATTTGGATTTTTTGAGGTGGAGCATGTCCATTAATTCCAGGTTGGACATGGCCTTGTATGTCAGGCACAGACCACCTCTGAGCAGACGGTATGCGACTGAATAGAGCTGGAGTTTCTTCAGTCGGGCATCGTATGACATATGTTTGAGCCCCTTTATCCTTTTGGTGAGGAACTTTTGGGGTCTTTCCAACTGCTGCAGGTGTCGGGTAAGGTACATTCCGAATGGGGCGTTGTACTCAATCATTGGTCTGATAAGTGAAGAGTACAGGGGTACAATGACCTCTCCTGATCTGGATGTGAATCCCTTCATGATCAGGTGGGCAATGTAGAAGGTCTTCCTAACCACTTTGGCAATGTGAGTGTCAAAAGAGAGGTTACTGTCAACTTGGGTCCCCAGGTCCCTGATAACTTCTTCCGTGTTTAATGGATTACCACCTATGTGGTAATTAGGGGTTACCTTGTTTTTCCCAAAGGGTATGACTATACATTTTTTGGCATTTAGCTTAAGGCCATGGATCTGGCACCAGTTATCCATTTCTATGAGACCTCTCTGGAGGATGTCTGTGTCTGATGGAGTGTCAATTATGGTGCCCAGTTTGCAGTCATCTGCAAATTTTGTCAGCCACAATCCCCCCATGTTTGCCTGCACTTCAGAAAAATAAATGCCGAACAAGAGGGGGCCCAGGACTGAGCCCTCTGGGACACCGCTCGTGACCGGCTTAGAGTCTGACATGGCACCAGCAACTCTAACCCTGTGTGTTCTGTCCTTGAGCCAGTTTGCAACCCATCTTGTGACATATGGGTTTACATCTAAGCTGGTGAGCTTTTCTATGATGCCCGAGTGGGGTATTGTGTCGAACGCTTTTGCTAGGTCAAGGTAGGCTGTGTGAACTGCCTTACCCTCATCAATGGCCTTACTGACTGTTTCGAAAAAGTCGACCAAGTTCAAGAGGCAGGATCTGTCCTTGACAAAGCCAAATTGGGTAGGATCCAGTGTCTGTAGGTCCCCAATGTCTTTATTTATGAGTTCCATTATGATCCTCTCCATAGCTTTGCAGACAAGGCTCGTCAAGCTTATGGGGCGGTAATTTCCAGGGTCCGTAGAAGCTCCGCCTTTGTGGAGTGGGACCACAGTTGCCGTACGCCATTCTTTGGGTACGTATCCTGTAGTAAGGCTAAGATTAAACAGCAGCCTTATGTGTGGGTTTAGTTCCTCATTGAGTTCTGTAGCACACAGCCGGGGTCACCGTCCGGTGCCATTGCTGCTGTCTTTATTGCTTTTCAGAGAGCAGCTCTTACCTGGGCATCTGAGATGTTTGGGAGGCTAGACTCTGGTGGGATAGATATTTCTCCTTTTGGGGGGGGAGGGAGGGGAGAAATTTGCACTGAACCTGTCTGCCAGTATGTTGGCAATGTCGGTGGGTTCAGTGATTTTTTTATCATTTTGGACTAATTCTGAGCATATCTGGGAGTTTCCACCCAGGTTTCTAACATAGCTAAAGAAGGCCTTATGATTGTCTTTTGTTTCATTAGCGATTTTTCTCTCAAAGTTGGCCTTGGATGATTTTATGAGTGATTGTAGTTTTTTGCTAGTATTGATCAGAGATGCCTTCCCTTTTAGGGATTTTGCTCTGTCATGTAGTAGCTTTCTCCTCTTGTTGTAGAGTTTGTTTATGGCTGGGGTCCACCACCGGGCGCCTGCCTTTGGTGGAAAGGGTCTTGATTTTATTAGGGATTGCTTGATCCATACATTCCTGGAGGTGCTCGTAGAAGGCATTTGTAAGGGTTTCAGCAGCGTGGGTTGTGGTTTCCACTGGCTCGGGGGCCTTGAAGGATACCACTCCAGTCTTAAGAAGTGTGAAGTTTGCTTTTGAGAAGTTCTTCACTGTGGTCTTTTTTGCTGGGGGTGGGGGTGGGATGTGGATCTCCAATGAGATTAATTTATGGTCTGATCTCACCAATGAGGGATATACTTCCAGTGTGGAGCATTTTGTCCCCATGTTTGTGATGATCAGGTCTAGTATATTTTCTCCTCTTGTGGGAATGGTGACTAGTTGTTCCATAGCATTTGAGTTTATGAACTCCAGGAACCTTTGGGCTAGGGTGTTGGGGCTTGAGTAATGTTCCCAGTCTATGTTTGGGTAGTTGAAGTCACCCAATATGATGGTGTTTGGAGAGATATTCATACTCTCCAGTGTCTTCAGGAAGGCTGTGTGGGTTTCCTAAGTTTGAGAAGGTGGTCTGTAGCATGTTACAAACTGTATGGCAGTTTTACCTATGGTTAATTGCACCTGGATGGTCTCCGATGCTTCGTGCGTTGCCACTAACCTGGAGGTGTGGGTATCCTTTATGAATATGGATACTCCCCCTCCTTTTGTGGTTCGGTCTGGATTTTGGGGCCAAGTCTGGGTGTCTATAAGCATTGTCATCTTTGTACTTAATGCATATTTGGAGACCCTAGAAAGTCATAGCCACCTTTTAGTAAAATACTGGTGGAAATGAATAATTCTTCTTACTTCTACTTTGCCCATGACATGATAAAGATAGCCAGAAACTAACATATCATGTAATCTTTAAAAAGTTCCATTAATTGCTACTACTAAATCTGCAGTGTTTGAGTGAGTTAGATTGGGGGTAAAGGTCAGGGTGGTTGAATGGCACACATTTCCCCTAACTCCCATTTTCTTTAAGAGAAAGAAATCACTGAAAAAAAATCAAAAATTCAACTACCCTGTGGGATAATGTTATTATTCCAGTATAAAATGTAGATCAGAGCTTGAAGATACAAATAACAAACCTGGAAATTCAACTGGATTATGCAGCCCTTTGATACTAATGGCAATGAGCTTCATTTCTGGTTGTTGAAGTAAATGCACTGACTTTTCTTAATTCAATGATATTCTTTCACATCCAACCATTTTACTTCTTGTCGTCCATGTCCTTCAACATCAGTACTTCTATGTTTGCTTGGGGATGATCTACTGTGATTCATTAAACAGGAGTTAACAGATCAGTAATCTGAACTGTACAAGAATAAAGGAAAATGGAGGAAACATCTGAAAAACTATGATAATGAGGAACATACCTGAAACTGTGCAAATGATCCTAAAACAAATAATGAATTGAGCTGCACAAATCTCTATTCAGATGTAAACTCTTTGTCTTTTATGTCACCATGGAGTTAGTCCCAATAAGTTTTAGCTATGCACTGGCATTTTGACATGGATTGATGTCCTTGGTAATTAGTGACATGATACCCTGCTGCTATCACAGCACCTAGTTATACTGTTAAAATGAAGAAAAGAAGGAAATATGCTTGAGAAACAGTTCATAAACTGGGGCAAATTGTGAGTGCAATGATTAATGATCAGGAAATGGAGATCTAAAAGGAAAACTTTATTGTAAAAAACCAGCATCTCCACCCACCCCCCTCTCCCAGAAATCTACAAGGACAGGTGACTGAGGTGTCACCTGAGTGTATTTAGAGGGAAATCTGATCACAGATTTAATAGCATGCATTGCTAGATTCCACTACTATGACCAACTTGAGTGGTTATTAATATATACATTTTAGCAATGAGCCCATGGATGATAGGGTATGGCTGCTGATCTCACAGTGTGAGGGAGGAATGTACTTATTTTATAACCAAAATCGTTAACACTTTAAGTTTATAAGACAGAAGCTTAATATCTGAGCTATGATGGGCATAATTCTCACTTACTTTGGCAACTTTGATGGCTCAAGAAAGAGAGATTTTGTGGAAATCATTCTGTGAAATGAAATGAAGGTATAGCATATTGTATTTATGATGCTCCCCACACCCCCTACTAATTATATAAACCAACTCTGAGGTCACACTAAAGTGGGGAAAGGGCAGGTTTCCTTATAGCTACATTACCAAGTAAGTATTTTGTAACGCTTCCTTTATGTTGGCCAACTATCAGCATTTGATGAAAATTGTTATGATGATATGGCCATTTAATTAATAGAGATTTTGACAGTTAGCATTTGATGAACAGCCATTCAATGAACATGCTGTTTGTTAATTAACCATAGATCAATCTTAGCCCCCACCTCTCCAAAATACTTGAAAAATGTACTCAAAAGCAATTGGCAAACTATCTCCTGCAGGAAGAGCTCCTATCCCCCACACAACATGGTATCCATCTTTCCTATAGTACTAACACTACACTTGCCTAAAGCCTTCAACACAACTTGTCACAGCAAACTTCTACTTCAAATGCCCTCATTAGGTCTCTTTCAGACAACTCTTCTATGATTCAAAAGCTAACTATCCAATATGTATCAGTCAGTAAAATGGCACACCACCCTGTCTCCATACTTCCTAGTTGCCGCCAGGTAACCACAAAGCTCTATACTTGGTCCCCTCCTCTTTAACATTCACACAAGCCCCTCCACACATCCATACATCAGACCTCCATAATAGAGTATGTAGATGACTCCACACTCATTTGCACATCTGATAACATGGTACACTTTCACAAATTTACTCACAAAGCCTTAATAGCCACTGACACTTGGCTTTATAACTCATAACTCATGCTCGGCCTTAAAAAAACTAAACTAATACTTTTTTCCCATTCTGTTTCTCACAAAAAATGTTATAGTCCTCTCTCTCTATATTACAACCATTAAAATCACATCTCATAGCAAATTATTGGGATTTATAGTGGATGATTATCTTAAATTCTACCTGCATATACAAAATTGCATAAGAGAAACTCATCAAAAGCTAGAGATGCTTTGCAGAGCCAAATACTTTCTCACCAATAGAACTAAAACTATACTTGCCACTACTTATTGCCTCCTCACACTTGTCTCATGCTTACTAATGCTGCTCTCATCCTTACTAACCTCCAGGCATCACAAAAATCAAAACTTGAACAATGCTATAACAAAGTTACTAACTTTTCAGCAAATGCCCCTTTGTTTAGAACTACCCTATCAGCTAACAGGTCCCCTACAGAAGACCAACAGCTCATAACACCAACACCCACATCGCCGACACCAAAACCCTGACGCACAAAATGCTGACAATGGGGAAATGGTAAGTCTCCATAGTGTGGAATGGAAATATTTCCATTCCTGCACTGTAGTGTGATCTCTGAGTTGGTATATTAAAGTTACGGGGGGTGTGGGGGGGGTGGAACATACCCCCCTGCTAGCAGAAAAAAGGAAATGTTGTTTTCATTTTTGCTGCAGTAGTGCTGTTGTCAGTATTTCGTGTTGGTGTTGTGAGCTGTAGGTCTTCTATAGGGGATCCCAACTAACATATACACAGCTTCTTAGCACCTATGAAATTATCCAGCATCCATATACTTGTCCAACTCTAAATAATATTCTACACAACTATGTTCCCAGTTGGTCATTATGATCCAATGGCCAAAAACCCCTGTCTGTCCACAAATCTATCAAAATTGCTGGGCATTGTCTATACTCATGCCATATATGTATCTAAGGTCTGGAAGTCTTTACCTGTGTCCATTATGTCAATACCCTCCCTCCCTTCCATCAAAACCATTCTGAAAGACTTCCTTTGGCTCTGTTCTTGCTCAACACCAAGATAAACTATACCACTAAATATGAACAAGTACCTATTCATGCCTCTGATCTCCTTACTCTCCATTCTTCACTCAATTCCTTACTTCTATCAATTACTCTCACCTAGACTTCTCTCTAAATATACCATAAGCCTGTTTTTCTCTTACTTCATATTGCAGTTCCTGTTTGAATTATACTACCTTACCTTTAATTTCTCTACACACTGGCTAAAATTTCTCTAAATATTGAATAATCATGATATAACGTATATCTATTCTTTATCATTGTTTTCATACTATGCCTAATTTGGTATAATTATTTAAACTGATGTTTTTTGTATTATTTTTGAAGACTGTTAAATCATTATTATTAAATGTTTTGTAATACTTTGGAGCTTTTCTCCCTGGGCTTCTGCTAAATATGGGATCCTATCCAGTTGGACTTTCCTGGTAATCAAATGTCGATAAATACATAAATAATAGTTACCCAGGCCTTTACCTTTCAGGTTTTCTCAATGAACTTGAAATGATAACTTGTTGGCAAATCAGGGGATAAGAAAGAGTAAAGAACAGAAACTTGTCCCTTAATTTACCATAAATGTGAGGAAAAAGTAGCTAAATTTGCATTCAGTATATCTTTGTAACCAGTCAAATTACAGGTATTTAAGAAGTAGACAATAAATTAATGTCCATTCCCAGGATTCAGCAAGCTCTGCACGGCATGCAGGAATAGTGCAGGAGCTGCTGGAGGCAATATGGCTGTCGAGAAATCCTGGAACAAGCTCCCAGGACGTGCATGAGCACACCTGCACTATTCCTGCATGGACGCAGCTCCTGTATGCAAATTACCCCATTTGCAGGTGAAAACAATGCAAATGAGGTGAATTTGCAGTCCAGGAAGCTGGCAGCTGGCTGTGCAGGACTAGTGTAATCTGCAGAAATATACTCGGTTAGTAACCGAGTACATTTCTGCAAACTACAAAACGGAGCCATGACAGCTCCAAATAAAGGGTGTATATAACATGTAAAGCATGTCAGTGGCCAAATCTATGGCCATTTGCATGGAAAATAGTTGCAAAAATAAAAAAAAAATTACTTTTTTTTTGTCCGATTTCGGCCATTTAAGCATAGGGCAGTGGCACGCAAACAGGATCGGCCCAAAAATAAAAAAAAAAACTAGAAAAAAACATTCTATCCAAAATCACCATTTTGCCATTATACTCAATGGCAGGCAGAAGACAACATGGCCAGTGAAAAGTGGTTGCCAAGGGGGAAAGCTCAGTGTCAGACTTGTAACTAGGTATTAGTAGTAAATCCTATGCAAATGAGGGAAATGATACTGAATGCCAGATTCCCCCCATGGCTAACCTGCACCCAACCTTGTAGGTACAGGAAGACCATGGAGCAAGCCTAAGAGCTAGCTGATATCATAGAGGGGTGCATCGGGCATACTGTAAGCTTACTGGAGCCCTGTGGCTTGGGTATGCCCTTAGCTTAGCAGAGCTAAGCAAGGGGGTGTGTCTGAAGCTGCCAAGCACTCTTTACACTGCATAAATGGGTCTGTGTGCCGTGCACCATATTTTAAAGGGGAAAAAAAGAAAACCAGGAAATAGCAGCTCCGTGCACATCTGAACACTGTGTTTGCATGGTGTACCCCTGCGCTTAAACACAAAGGCAATGGGAAGGGAAAACAGCAGTAGGAAGGTAATCAAGGAGAATTAGCATAGCTGGCAGGTGAAATGTATAAGAATCAGCCAATTACGCAGGCAGCAGCCCAGCCCAGCTGAGCACATTACTATAAACTATGCAAACACCTTTCCCTCTGTTTTTTTCCACAAACTCTACACCACCGGTGTACACAAGCAGGGAAATTTTACCAAACAAAAGCAACAAAATGATATGGGCTGCATTAGCATTAATAAATCAACATGCGAAGGAGGCTGAGTGTGGTGAGGATGAGAATGCTGATGACCAACCCATAGTGAGGAGATGGAGAAGAGTATACAGACCCAGGGTAACCTACCAGGGGCTACATGAGCTAGAGATAGTGGAGCACTTATAGGGTGGATAGGGACCTCCTACAGTAAATTGTTGAGCTGTGCTGGCTACATCTCACACACAGAACCAACAGAGGGGAACCCACCCCAGTGGATACCAAGGTATGTGGAGGCCTAAGAATACTAGCTACAGGTACCTTCCAAAGGTCAACTGGGGATATCATGGGGATCTCACAGGCATCAGCATCCAGGGTACTCCACCAATTCCTGGATGCCATGTCAGCACATGCCGGTGAGCACATATATTCCCACAACAGCCGTGAGGCGTTGACCAGCAATATGCATTTCTTAAACCAAATAGCAGAAAACCCTGAGGTAGTGGGTACTATAGACTGCACGCACATACACATCAAAGCACCACCCAGTGATAGGGGTAGGGTCTACATCAACTGCAAGGACTTGCTCTCCATCAACTGCCAGGTCATGTGTGATGCCCAGGGCATTATAATGAATGTGTGTGCTGGCTGCCCTGGAAGCTATCACGACTCCCACATCTGGAATCTGACACAGGTGTACCAGAGACTTGCCATTGGGGACATCCCTTATGGCCCCCTAGTGGGGGATGCTGGTTACACACTGGAGCTGTGGCTGATGACACCCATCAGAAATGAACACACACCCAAACAAGAACTCCATAATGAGGCACACGCACAGGCCAGAATCATAATAGAGCATGTGCTTGGGATGCTCAAGTCACTGTTCACGTGCCTGGACATATTCGGTAGAGCCTTGCAGTACTCACCAGTTACATGTACTCAAATTGTCATTGTATGTGCCATGCTACACAATATGATCCTGTAACAGCTGCAGCAGGAACAACACGGGTCAGGACCACACAGCCCCCCCCCCCCACCATTGCCAAGGCCTCCACAGGCACAGAGTGACTCAGTGGAGGAACAACCTGAGCCTGCCCCAGTAGGCAGAAGGAGGCATGCCCAGTATGCCTAGGCCTTGGCAAAGAGACAACGCATAGCACATACACTGACATGAGGAAAACCACAGGAATAGGTGCCCCAATCGATATGAACAACGCTGTGGAGTACACAAATGGATGCTGCTCACCAAAGAAATCCAAGGTCCATAAACGTTCCAAAACACTTTATTGAAAATCACAAACCAGTTAAAAGACGTCGACCTAGGTTTCGTTCATAACGAACTTCATCAGAACACAACTTGCCGCATTTCAACCCCTTTTAAATAAAGCACAATGAATAATAAATGAGCTCATCAACCAATAAAAAACGTGTGAACCTTACAATATTAAATTAATAAATAAATAAATTAAATAACTAAAACAATGATACAAGGTAATCAACCTGTATAATATCTAACATAGTGAACTAAAATGAAACAACATTTAAAAACTTCAATATATTATATTATGAATCCCTCGTGTTGTAAAATTATTAAATTATTAAATAAATGATATAATAAAATAAATATAACCCTGCAAAAACTTTAAGCTTGAAAGCACGAGTGAATATAAATAATAACATGTATAAACAGCTGTACTCCATAAACTATAATGCCATTGGATTCTATGTTATGCACTATATAGTATAAATAAAATGGATTTGATTTATTGTGTGTACTAAGTAATTTCAATATTGAACACATATTTTATAAATATAAAAATATATAAAATATGAAATATAATTGTATATATGCTGTATTTTGCTATTTAATTGTGGGTTGAATGAACGTCTAAAATGGGAATTAATTATATATGATATAAATATATATAAATGTATATAAATAAATAAATAAATAAATAAATAAATACCATACTATTGTACATGTCGCTAAAAATGATAAATTATTACCAAAATAAGGTTTGTATATATGATATGAGCGTTTAATATACTAAATATCCATGTGAAGAATTACTATATGGATATGGGGAACAATAAATATATAAAATATATAAAATCATATAATATTATTAAAAAAGGACATGTATGCACGCTAACACCCTTTAATACTATTCAACCATAAAATGGGCTTAATACTGGTGTATTCATTTAAACCGGGGTATTGATTAGCATTAAGTAACAACTGCATCCTCAATTCTGATAAATCTAAATTGTATTTAGTTAATTTCCCTTGTAAATCAAACTTCTGATGTATTACCCCGAAAAACTTAAAAAAATGATTTTCAAATTGATTAATATGTCTAGCTAGGGCATTCGTTAATTTATTATTTTTAATGTCCAGTAAGTGTTCCTTAACTCTATCCCTTAGGTGTCTACTAGTCTTCCCTACATAAAACCCCTCACATTGTTGACAAACTGCGATATAAACAACATTTTGTGTGTAACAATTAATATGCTGACTTATCCTAATACTATGTTTATTGACCATCACAACTTTGTCAATATTAATCATGTGCTTACACGTTGAACATCTACCACATTTGAAATTACCCACAGGCTTTTGTGAACTATTCTTGGTGTTAGCATTCAAACTTTCAAATGTGTCCTTAAAAGAGGTGTCCTTCCTAAATACATATGTAACATTACCTGTAAACATTTCGCCAAGTGATTTATCTGTACTAATAAGTTTCCAATTTTTGTTAATGATATCTTTTATACATGAAGACAGACCATTAAAAGTGGTAATATACAAAGGAATATTATGACAAATAAATTTATTCACATCTACACCTTGAGTTGGATGATTTTCACTGGAAGTCAAGTCTTTACTATACAATATAGCCTTGTATATACCCTTACTTCTTTTATATCTCACTTCTTTGGCTATTTCACTACAAAAGTCAAGTGGATATCCCCTATTTAAAAATAAACTACTAATGTATTTAATTTCATGATCAAAATCCAAGTCCTCACTGACCATCCTTGCTGCCCTCACCATCTGGCCTTTAACTACCGCTTTCTTCTGATGGTGAGGGTGCCAGCTATCAAAATGTAGGTACGAATTTGAGAACGTGGACTTTCTGTATATGTTTGATACTAACCTCTTATTAACCTTGTCATAAGTTAATTTGATATCCAAATAACTAATACTTTCCTGACTTGTAACATGTGTAAATTTTAAAAAGGATACACTATTATTAATATACTCTAAAAAACCTTTTAAAATTGCTTGCTCCCCATTCCAAACAATAAATAAATCATCTAAAAATCGACCATAAAATTTAATATATTTGTAATAATCAGAATTAAAAACATAATTTAATTCCCAATAAGTTAAAACAAAATTAGCAAAACCGGGGCACACGCCCCCATGGCTACACCACTAACCTGTTTAAAATAGGCCCCATCAAAATATATAAAATTATTTTTTAATACAATGCCCATTAATTTAACTAAAACATTGATCTTGTTCTGGTCATACAGGTTAGTGTGATATAATTGTTCCTCTAACCACTCCAATCCAGTATCATGGGGTATAACCGTGTATAAGTTACATACATCACAGGTAATAAAGGTATCATTGTCATCAAACCCTATAGATCTAATTTTCCCCAAAAAGTCCCAAGAGTCCTTAAGAATATGTGTGTAAAATGCAATACCTGGTTTCAAGTGGTAATCCAAAAATTTGCTAATAAAATATGTCTTACTGCGTTTACCATCTACTATGGGTCTAAATTGTAGATTGTCCAAGCCTTTATGTATTTTTGGAATACCAAAAATCCCACTGATCACGGGAAAGTCATTCTGTAAAAATCGCCACTCATATTCGTCCACTTCTCCTTGATATAACATGTCAAAAAGTATAGCATCAATCCTCTTATGTGCTATGTTTATCTCATTTTTACTAACTTCCATGTATGTTTCATCTGTCAACATTGCATTCATGTATGAGACATAATCACTGTTATCCACTATCACAATGCCACTGCCCTTATCGGGTTTCATAATTCTAATGTTCTCTGTAGCCATAATTCTACCTAATGTAAGCTCTTCTTGTTTAGTTAAGTTGGTGCCATTGTAATTAACATGACCATAATGACTAAAAACATCCCTGATATCATTTTCTGTCACTTTTTCAAAAACTGCTATCTTGTCGTGCATTGGTGGGTTGTAAGTACTTGGTTTGGACAATCTTTTATTCCCATTATCAATATTCCCCCAGGAATTACTCTGATATTGTATCTTCAAATTTAATTTCCGGGTAAATAGTTTCAAATCAATGATACTATTAACCAAATTACCTCTCCTCTTGGGTACAAAGTTGAACCCCTTTGAAAACATTTCTACACTATCCCTATCAAAGGATTGATTGGTGTAGTTATATAACTTGAAATCACCTTTGTTATTTTCAACAATAGTTGGATTAAAAAACACCTACATAACTTTTGTCTATCCAATGTTGGCATACTATTCTCCTGTGTACACCCATCATTGATATCCAATGCCCTGCTGATACCGTGTTTAAAACATGTGTCAATATTATTTACGTTACAATCAAACTCAATTGTATCCGTTGTTTGCATGGGTTCGGCAATTTCATAAATTGTTAAATTCATTAATACCTCACTATGAGCTGAGGTATTTAAATGAGTACCACCCTCAGTAGTTGTTATTATACCTGTACCATACTCCTTTTCACACATCACAATATCCAATATTTCATCATTACTGTGGACAACACTTGTATTAACATTATAAACCATACAATCGACTGTATCGGCTATATGCACATTTGTGACAGAATCGTGATTTGTCTCGTCATTCAGCTCGTAACCATTATCTGTAATGCACAAATTCATACCCCTATCTAATGGCAATGTCGTGCAATAATCTAACTTACAATCGTTTTGTATGGTAAAATCAATAATGTCAAACATTGTCCGTTGAGATGCACCTGTATGAAAAAGGCAAAAACTGTCCTGTTTAACTCGATCTATTGTATCAGATTTGCCAAAAATATTGTCTATTTCCACATTTGAGTCCGTACTAATAAGGTCCCTTTCAAACATATCGTACGGCTCAATGAACCTGTCCCTATCATTAGATACCTTCCAAAGGTCAACTGGGGATATCATGGGGATCTCACAGGCATCAGCATCCAGGGTACTCCACCAATTCCTGGATGCCATGTCAGCACATGCCGGTGAGCACATATATTCCCACAACAGCCGTGAGGCGTTGACCAGCAATATGCATTTCTTAAACCAAATAGCAGAAAACCCTGAGGTAGTGGGTACTATAGACTGCACGCACATACACATCAAAGCACCACCCAGTGATAGGGGTAGGGTCTACATCAACTGCAAGGACTTGCTCTCCATCAACTGCCAGGTCATGTGTGATGCCCAGGGCATTATAATGAATGTGTGTGCTGGCTGCCCTGGAAGCTATCACGACTCCCACATCTGGAATCTGACACAGGTGTACCAGAGACTTGCCATTGGGGACATCCCTTATGACCCCCTAGTGGGGGATGCTGGTTACACACTGGAGCTGTGGCTGATGACACCCATCAGAAATGAACACACACCCAAACAAGAACTCCATAATGAGGCACACGCACAGGCCAGAATCATAATAGAGCATGTGCTTGGGATGCTCAAGTCACTGTTCACGTGCCTGGACATATCCGGTAGAGCCTTGCAGTACTCACCAGTTACATGTACTCAAATTGTCATTGTATGTGCCATGCTACACAATATGATCCTGTAACAGCTGCAGCAGGAACAACACGGGTCAGGACCACACAGCCCCCCCCCACCATTGCCAAGGCCTCCACAGGCACAGAGTGACTCAGTGGAGGAACAACCTGAGCCTGCCCCAGTAGGCAGAAGGAGGCATGCCCAGTATGCCTAGGCCTTGGCAAAGAGACAACGCATAGCACATACACTGACATGGTAGGAACACGTCTCTCTGACTCGCACATACAGTAAAAGGGATGCCAAACATGATGCTACCTGTGCTTAACCATGTATAAGGAGTGTACTATGTGCATCAAACATAGTCAGCCCTCCTGCACCATCCTCAATACTAGCGCATCCACAAGGTAAGTCACTCTCCCTATCAATTGCTGAATGGAGTAGTATGTTTTGTTACTTGTATCTATGGTACGGATGTGAACATGCAAGGGAATCGGTGACTGAATGGGATGCCAGCAGATAGTAGACACCTATAGTGGCAGCATGAAATCTGTAACAAATACCGGTGTCACCATAGTAGCCAGTACTAGACAAGGTGACAAAACTCACTGCAGGAAATGTGGTGGGCCAAATGTGTGTACATAGGACACATACATGCCAGTCAGGGAGGCTCACATACCAAACAACAGTCTCAGCCAGAAGGATAGGTGTAGACAAACACAAACAAAGACTGTGCTAAGGCCTCTGATTGATGGCTATGGATAACAGTCCCCCTCCAGACCTACACAGACAGGCTACAACAGGTCAGGCAGTGGGATGTTAGTTCTGAAGGGTAAGAAGTCTGAAACTGAAATGTAGCTCAATCAAACCTAAGAACTGTAGTACACTGATATGCCTCCAGTCTGCATGATAGGTCAGAATTCAGAATGAAATGGAGTACCTGAAATACCAGTACAGTCATAGCAAATGTGTACAGTTGTCAGGTGTGCCTCCCGCCCCCCACAATCCAATGCAGAAATGTAGTAATGTGTATGTGTAGGTATAATAACAGTGGAGCAAAGATTACCTGAGCTGGCCAAAGTAGCAGGATAGATTGTAACATGTGTACAATATGCAGGGCTGCGTGTGTTAGGTTGGTGTATGTTGTATATTGTGTGAAAGTGGTCAGCATGTAGGCATGGTGAGGTTTGTCCTGGTGGCCATTGGCTAGTACTGCCAATGACAGGGACAAGTTCTCACAACTGTAGTGCCAAACACAATGCATCCCAGCAAAACACATTCCAGCAGTAAGCCATAGTAAATGTTTGGATGTTATATCTGTCACCATCTGAAAGATGGACATGGCATGAATGTGGGCCCAGATATACAAACAGTACACAGGTGAAAGTACCCCAGACAGACAGTGTATAATATGTTACTGTCAAATGGACACACCTTTGTAACTGTACATACAGGTTAGCAGCACATTAGTTAGGTTTGTAGTATGGAATACCAATGTCATCTGGCCAAACACTGTCAGACCACAAAGGTCACAGGTATGAAGTATTAAGAAACTGCTGACGTCCCCGCACAAGCCAGCATAAGTGGAACGCCTCATGTATATCTGTGAGTCAGATGCAAGTAGTGTCCATAGCACACATGCAAGCAACACACCCCACCATCACCCACAGGTACCTCACAGGTCTTATCCCTGCTGTTGGGAATGACTACAATATGACCCCCACCTCTGTATGGCAATAGCCACAGAATGCAGCATGCAGAAGAGGTCTCCCATGCAGCTGTGTCCCTAGCTGAAAGCAGCACCCTGCCAGAATCCACACCACTGGATCAATAATGACAGAAAGTATTGGCATTAGCACCTTGCACAGTTACTCTGTCACCCCAAGGGAATATAGTGTCTTGCAGTCTGGGACTATAGGAGTGACACAATGCAACGGCCAGCTATAGCTGGCCTGCATTACTACAAAATCTCCTACAGTCCTCTGCCAAAGGCCTGTGTCTCACCCATACTGCCAATGTATGTTATGTCATGGACTCCCAAATAACAACATAACACAGTCCACAGAACCCAAATGCAAGGCCATGAAAACAAATCCCAGTAACATGTCCACCATGTCCTACTGCATGAACTGTGGACCAACACCAAATTACTGCTGGGATGAAGTGATAACTATAGGGAACTAATCAGATAATGTTTTGCATAATGTTTGGAAGAGGATAGAATAATGGGGGGTAGGAGCATGGACAGCATGGAGTGTGTGAAGTCTAAAACTCAGCCATGTGCACATACTATCCCTGCCTGCAAACACAGGAATGGGTGGCTACAAACCTGCTCGTAAATCACAATGTGAAGGAGTAATGTCAAGAAATATGACCCTTGCCTCTGGGTAACCTGTGTGAATCTGTACAGCTGTGAGTTATGGTCACAGCAGGATATGGCCATAGTGTCACATCGATGGATGTACAAGCATGGGATCCTCAGCCACCACTGTACCAAGGTGCTGATCCATTTAAACAGACACATCAGCAAGTGTTTGCAGCTTCCCCTCCAGAATGTCATGATTGTACAATAATATGTAGGCTGCGGACCACAATACTGGACACAACTGCATTCACCCTGTGTTCCCCAGGAAATTACTGCAAGGAAATATGTATACCTGACAGTAGTTGATGACATAAAACATCACAGTGTAAAACAGTACATATTTCTGAATATCTCTGCTAACACCAAGACCATGTAGCAGAGGCAGCACAGACACAATTACCTACAGTAACCCACTATCCTTAGCCCATTTTGACTCCATATTGTCAACCAATCTACAGTTATCCCACAGAAACAGGTTGGTAGCTGTAGGTGTAGAACACAAAAGCCTGCACTGGAGTACAACCTACCTGAAATGGATTCACACATTCAATACAGAAGGTCATACTGGGCATGCTCCCACACTTAGAGAAACGAAGCCCATGTCTGACAACACAATACTGAAAGGTCATACTGGGCATGCTCCCACACTTACAGAAATGAAGCCAATGTCTGACAACAACAGTGGACTATACATATCTGACAGTCACAGATGCTAGTGCACACACTCCTCATTGTACACCAGTCATGCTTTGCACACACATTGGATAGGAATACACACATATATCCAATGACAACACACGATAATAGGCCAAAATTACACATGCATAGATGTGTGGAAGAGAGTGGCAGACAGTGATAAAGAGCCTCCCATCGTGTGGCCTGTCCCACCCAGCACACATCCAAATGGCTAAAACCACATGATGTGCAAATGTCAATCACGGTAGACATTTGCCTCTGGTATCCCTCAGCACTATAGTGTCTGTGGTGCTTGTGATAACTGTCTAACATGACTGTACAAGTCAATATTCATCTAGCAGCTGCATACACATACCTGTGAAATATAAACCTGTGTGTGCCTGAGTGTTGTGTGTCTGCTTCCAGATGAATGGCTTATGGCCCATGCACATATGCTGCACTCCTCATTGCCCTACTATGGCAAGCCTACTGATGTCTTCACCTTGAAATACACATTTGGTAAAGAAGTAGTCCTATAAGCTCAATGGAGCATGCTATAATTGTGCAATGCTATAGTGTGATGGACTAGTTAGGCAGGAGTTCTAATCCCAGACATGGCAACTGTGTGTGTGTGTGTGTGTGTGTGTGTGTGTGTGTGTGTGTGTGTGTGTGTGTGTGTGTGTGTGTGTGTGTGTGTGTGTGTGTGTGTGTGTAGGGATCAATGCCTTTGTGGCCATTCACAGTCACTACACTCCCAATTGCCCTACTTTGCAAGCCTGCTGATGTCATTCACCTTGAAATACACCTTTGGGGAAGGAGTAGCACTATCAGCTCCATGGTGCGTGCTATAACTGCATAATGTGATGTACTAGTTAGGTAGGAATTCTATTCCCAGACATGACAACTGTAGAACTTTGTGCATGTTTGTCTGTGTAGGGTCAATGCTATAGAGGCCATTCACACATAATACAATTTCCATTGCCCTACTTTGGCAGGGCTGTTGATGTCATTCACTTTGAAATACACCTTTGAGGAAAAAATAGCCCAGTAAGCTTTGTGCTGTGTCCTATAATTGCATAATGCTGTAGTATGCTGTACAACTTAGGTAGGAGTTCTAATCCCAAACATGGCAACTGTGAAACTGTGTGTGTTTGGTTGTGTGTTTATAGGGATCAATGATTTTGTGGCCATTTACAGTCACTAGGCACTGCTAAAAATGGAGAACATCGATATCTGTGCAGTAACAGAGACCTGATCTACGGCTCCAGAGAGCACCCCTGCAGTACCAGCTACAGCTCTCACCATACCCTGTCAGCCACCAAACCAAGTCCAAAACACTAAAGGTGCAGGAGTGTCCATATTTACCAAGGATATTCACACCACCAGGCTACTTGCCCTACCGAATGTGTCTGAAATACCCTTGGTACAACTAATACTAGGTAGGACTGCAACACAAATTGTATAGCTTGCCATAGATCCCCCATCATGTCCCAAGATTCCCACTACACCTTTCGAAAATACTGGGAAATATTATGATACAACCAAACATCCTAATACTGGGTGACTTACACTACCCAGCCATGAACTGGGAAAACTACTTGTGCACCAGCATATGTGCCCAAAAGTTCTTGGAAGTCATAATTCCCAATGCCCTGAATCATGTAACCTATAGTCCCACCAGGGGCTCAAATATCTTAAACCTGGTCTTTACCAACATGGAAAATCAATGCTCCACACCTATGGCCACCTCATCAGTGGTCAGGTCTGCCCATAAGCTAATCATCCTTAACAACCACATCCCTCCCCCACACCCCAGTAAGGAAACCTCTGTAACACATATCTCCAAAGCCAAAGTCATGCTACACATGTCAGACATGATTAACATTATGACACCCATGCAGATGGGAACTGAAAGGACAACTGCTGAATCCTACATGAAGGCACTATACGAGCACATCCACTTGTGCATGAATTATGCCATCCAATATAGAACCAAGACTCCCCACCAAGAAAAGGAAGCCAATGTGGTGGCCCCCTGCCATAAATATAATGTACAACAAAAGGAAGAAACTGTTGCAGAAATTAGAGAATTTCCAGGATGCAAAATACTCCCTTACCAGCCTCAGTAAGATGCTGAGACCCCTCATAACATCCTCCAAAGCTAGTTACGAACATAATATAGCCAAAGATGCCAAAGACAACTGCAAGTCATTCCATAGCTATGTCAAGAATCTAAATGGCAATGCTCTGATCTGTTCTGTGCTACAACAGGATGGTATTAAATATAATGCTCTCAAGGATATTGTCAATATTCTGGCAGATCTATTCAGTGTTAACTGCACCCCCCATCCCACCCCCAAAAGGGCACATCTCAGCACTGAAAGATTGCCAGATTCTGGTAATAATGGCCACACGGGTAAAAATCACACTCTCCAGAGCTATGAAAACAGCATCCATGGGACCAGTCAAAATCACGGGCTGTGTACTACATGAACTACAAAATGAACTGGCACCTCACCTATGTGCCATGTCTAACCATGGCCACACCTCAGGCTCCATGCCCACTATGTGGCGCACAGTTACATTTAACCCAGTCCACAATGGGGGATCCAACTTGGATGTACAGCTCCAGCAGTATGACGTGCCTGATCTGCAAGGCCATGGAATGTATTATCATGGAACTTATAAACAAAGACATTGGCAACCTGCAAACACTGGGCCCCACCCAGGTTGGGGTTTTGGAGGGCCGATCTTGTCTCCTGAACCAGATTGACATCTTTGAATCAGTCTCCAGAGCTGTGGATGAGGGTAAGGCAGTTCACACAGCCTATCCCGACCTCGCTAAGGCCTTCAACACCATCTCCAGTCTGGAATCACAGATAAATGTACCAAGCTGGTCATTAATCCCTACATCACCCGATGGGCTGCCAACTGCTGTACTGATGGAACCCACACTGTAAAAGTAGGTGACACCAACTCCAGCCCCAGACAAATGACAGTTGGAGTACCTCAGAGTTCAGTCCTTGGACCGCTCTTGTTTGGCATCTACTGCTCTGAAGTACAGACCAAAACTAACGGACTCTGGCTAACAAAGGTCACAGATGACTGCACACCAGGAGGCAATATTGAATCCCCACATGATGTGGATATTCTACAGCAGGGTCTTACAGAGATGCCTGGTGCCTGAGCCATGGCCTCAAGTTCAATGCCAAGAAATGTATAGTTATCTCCTTTGGGAAGGGACATGTACCTGTGAAGTACCACATAGGTGGCAGTACACTAAACACCTAAAGTGTGATAAGAGACTTAGGGAAACAGGTGGACAGTGGTCTCACCTTTGATAACCACATCACAACAGTTAGGAAATCCACCTATGTGGCACACCTCATCACTAAGGGATTTACATCAAGGAAAAAGGAGGCCATTGTCCTACTGTAGTCATCTGTCAGTAGACTCAGTACAGACTACAATGGCCCATTAGGTATGTACCTCACAAGACATCTGCAACAACTAGAAAGGCTGCAGACACACCTCACTAAAAGAATCACAGGCCTAAACCAGATGCCCTATGCTGACCATCTGAAAATCATCCAGTTATACTCTGTCACATATTGTGTACTCAGAGACGATCTCTGCTTAACATACTATGCCATGTCAAACCCAGAGCTGTTGAACATGCTACACTTAAAGAAATCCAAATCCCTCTCAGCCACATGTTCCAGGCATCCAAACCTTGTCATCACAATGAACAATACATGCTGGAGGGATGTGTTCCTGAGCAAGAGCCTCCTCAGACTCTGGAATAGACTGCCCATACATGTCAAGCAGAGTGCCTCTTTGGCCCTCTTCAAAAGGAACCTTGATGATTGGATGGGAGATGGGAAATTGACCTGGGGATCATGTCAGTTGCCCTGCTAGACAAGGGTCCAGGGAAGTAAATATTGTGGAAAGACATAGCCAGGGAATTGTCATGGCTAGGCATGTATAGGCCCTAGGGCCTATAGCCTAGTACCAACCTATGAACCTATGAACCTATGACCTACACTTTCCATTGCACAACCTTGGCAAGCCTGCTGAGTTCATTCACTTTGGAATACACCTTTGGGGAAGGAATAGCAATATGCTCCATGGTATGTGCTGTAACTGTGTGATGCTGTAGTGTGATCTACAAGTTAGGTAGGAGTTCTAATCCCAGATATAACAACTGTAAAACTTGGTGTGTATTTGTTTGTCTGGTTAGGGATCAATGCTTTTATGGCCATTCACAGTCACTACAACTTCCATTGCCCTACACTTGCAAGCCTGCTAATGTCATTCACTTTGATATAGACCTTTGGGGGAAAAGTAGCCCAGTAAGCTCAGTGGCAAGTGCTAAAACTGTGTAATGCTGTAGTGTGATGTACTAGTTAGGTAGGAGTTGTAATCCCAGACATGGCTTCTGTTAAACTTTGTGTGTTTGTCTGTGTAGGGCTCAATGCTTTTGAGGCCATTCACAGTCACTACAACATCCATTGCCCTACTTTGGCAAGCCTGCTGCTGTCATTCACTTAGAAATACACCTTTGGGGAAGGAGTAACCCAGTAATCTCCATGGTGCATGCTATAACTGTGTAATGCTATAGTGTGATGTACGAGTCAGGTAGGAGTACTAATCCCAGACATGGCAAGTGCAAAGCTTTGCTTGTGTGTGTTTGTTTGCCTGTGTAGGGATCAATGCTTTTGAGGCCATTCACAGTCACTACAGCTTCCATTGCCCTACTTTGGCAAGCCTGCTGATGTCATTCACTTTGAAATACACCTTTCAGGAAGGAGTAGCCCAGTAATCTCCATGGTGTGTACTAAAACTGCGAAATGCTGTAGCACTATGTACTCATTAGGTAGCAGTTCTAATCCCAGACATAACAAGTGTAAAGCTTTGTGTATGTTTGATTGTCTGTTTAGGGATCAATGCTTTTGAGGCCATTCACAGTCACTACAACTTCCATTGCCCTACTTTGCAAGTCTGCTGATGTCATTCACTTTGAAATACACCTTTGGGGAAGGAATAGCCCAGCAATCTCCATGATGCATGCTGTAACTGTGTAATGCTGTAGTGTGATGTATTAGTTAGGTAGGAGTTCTAATCCCAAACATAGCAACTGTGAGACTTGGTGTGTGTGTGTTTGTGTGTGTGTGTGTGTGTGTGTGTGTGTGTGTGTGTGTGTGTGTGTGTGTGTGTGTGTGTGTCATAAGTATCCTGTGTGGAGGTAGCTGTAAGTGTGTAATAACAGGACTCATTGTGGAGTGGGTTTGGCAAATTTCGTATATGGTGGGCCTATTGTATGTCAAAATGTCCACCTTACAAAGATAACAGATGCCAAACAGCAGAGAGGCTGGGGTAGACAATCCATATCCCTACACGTGATATCATGGCTTGGGGAACAATATAGGCAACCCTTGTATTAACCAGAGAACACTCTCCACCCATATCTCATACACAAACTTACTTGGCTAGGCAACAACCACTATGTTGGTAGTTCCCTGCATATTGCCCACAGATAATAACCATGGTGTGCTTGCAGTGGACTACAATAGACATGGCATCCTGTCCCTACAATAGACAAATAATTGCGTACAGTGCTCCTTCACTATGTTTCCCAGTGGACGCCTGCAACAACTGTAGAGCCAGCAAATGTAACCCACAAAGGACATACCATGTCGTATACACATGCCCTGTATGAACAGATGCCACTGACACCAGTGAATACCTGTATCATGTTGTCAATGTAGGGGTAGGGTCTACCTGGTGTCCATTGCCAATTCTCACAACATGGGGACAGGATTGACACATCTGATGGTAACAATCTGTCTACACATCATGCTCCAGACACCCCAGGTACACTTCCACATGTGACAGAACATGCATGTGGGACATGTGCACATCCCAGACACTGTCCAAGTTATGGAATATAGAACACATACCTGGCAAACATTGCACAGCACTGGCCACCCACAATAGTAGTGACCTGATGCCATGGTTTACCCTTTACCTAGCTTTGTACAGCCTTCTGGCACAGTCAACCACTACACACCTGTGAAGCAATGGACTCATGAATGTCAGTGCTGGCAAACCTCTGTGTGTGTGTGTGTGTGTGTGTGTGTGTGTGTGTGTGTGTGTGTGTGTGTGTGTGTGTGTTTGTGTATGGAGTATAATGATTTGGATGCCATGCACACTCACTACACCTCCCATTGGTCTACTGAAGCATTCCTTCTGATGTCAGACACCTTGACATACCATTTGCCCATATATCAGCCTGATAACCTCTGTGGTGCACGTGATACCTGCGTATTACTGTATAGTGGCAAACTAGCTAGTTAGGAAGTCTAACCTGACCGTGCCAACTGTGATAATGTGTGAGTCCCGGAGAGTGTGTGGCTGTGTCGACCTTGACACCTGTTCTTGTGGACAGGCACATATACTACACTTACCTTATCCCTCCATTATAACTTTTGCTGATGTCACTCACCATCAAATATACCTTTGGACAGCTCCCCAACATGTAAGCTCTGTGTTGCATGCAATAACTGCATAGACATGTGATAGCAATACATAATCAGACAGGGGTTTGAAACCCTGTACTGATAAGTGTGTGACACAAACATGCTTAGGTTTTACTCTCCTACCCCCTCCCTGTCTTAATTTGTCTGTCTCACTCCCTCTCTGGTGGATGTGGAGAAGTACACCTGCTTTGCTTAGGCAGCAGCTTGTGTTTTGTAAGTGATGCTCATGATCAGCTGATGGGCTGTGCACATATTGCAATCCCACACTAGCTGATTGCATGTGGAGCAGCTGTGGTAACATTCCCATAACCATTTGCATGGAAACAGACTTCTATAACTAGGAACATCATGTGGGTGTTGGCCCTTTTCATTCACTGTGAGCAGGACTTCATGTCAGTGTTTGGCAAACAGCATCACAGATGGTAGTGGGCTATATCTCTAACAACATACACTGTGGAGACAGGCTAAAAACAGGAGGCGAATGTTCCAGACATGACTACAGAATGTAAGTTTTGCTCTTATGCATTTGGAGTAATGTTGGATTAACAGAATTTGTGTGGATATGGCTGGTCTACATGATTTAATACCTGTCATGACAGTGTTATGTTTTTGAGGAAACTCCCACCTGTAGGGTTATCTACAGAATGGCCAGTGTTTGGAGTCTTAAGTGTCTTGTGTTACTCATAGATTACCTATATTAGAACTGCAGAAGCATAGTCTGAGGATTGCAGTCAGTACATGGTGACAGCCATGAGAGTTACTGACTTCATATCTTTCGTAGGATATATGCCACCACAAACTCTCTGTATGAGGTTATCACAGCAATGTGTCAATACTGGCCCTGTGTTTGTGCCTCCAGCCACAACTCTGTCAACCTTTGTACGTATGTCATGCAGTAAGAGGTGCATATGTTCTGGACACCATTATTTATTGACATCATATCTGATAAGCCAGTATCAGACTGCTAGACATGTTATGTATAGCAGGAGTTATATTTGAGGGCATAACCTGGGCATTCTGTGGTTGTGTGTACAGAAGTGAGGTCTGTGTACTTGTGGTGATTGTCGACAGCGTGTGTATTGTGAATATGTACCTTGGCCTGTGTACAGACTGTGGTAGATGTTATTGTTTTTGATCCTGTTCTATCTGATGTTACATGCTGCTCCAGTGTATGGAACCTATTGGCTTACATGTTTGTAGGGCCAAACACACACATGTCCCATACCATAGACAGGCATCGGACCACATTGTGTAGTGGCCCAGTATATGTAGGGTTAGTGTGTGAGTGGCACATATCAGGATGGTGTTGATCAGACAGTCCATATACTGTAATATTAAGCTCACTTACCATATGTGGCTGTGGCTGTGTTCACATTGGTTGTGGATATGCACTTTCACACAGGTGTCTGTTACTCTGTGCTGTGACATGCCTGTAGAGCCTGCTATATTTGCAGGTACATGTGTATTCCCCCATAAGAAATGTCAGCCAGTGTTGTGGCAGTCTGCTTGTAGTTTGCACAGTGCTTTGTTACATGCCTTGCAGCTTAGTGTACTTATCCAGTGTGATGTTATGTCCAGATATTTGCCAGATGTACTGCTGCTGGGCCGCCATAACTGTCATGTATTACTGACAAAGCAGTGGGATGCTCTACAGATATATGTCACTAACTAGTGGGTAGTATGTGGCCATGTGACCTCTGCAACACCAGTTATTATGTGTTGTCAGGACAGACAGGAGTGTGTGAATGCATAAACTGTGTGGGCATATGTATTCCAGTATTTATGTGCTATACCCATTTACATGGCTGTTTACATCCACATTGTGAGGATTGGTCCACATGTCTTGCACTAAGGGGTTCTGTGTATACCTCTGGACTAACCAGAGTGTGCCAGACTGTCAAGAGTTATTGGTCATATCTCTGCTGTATTCCACAGGACCATTAGTGTGATATCAGTAGTACTGTACTATGATGACCTTAGGATGTCTGTCAGTAACTGATGGCATACATGTCAATAGCAGATGTGACCTCCCACACACAACACTTCTGATACAGTAGCAGCAGTCTACATATATACCTGTAATACATAGATGACATCCCCTTGCATTAAGAGGTTGAGACTATTGGTGCTGAGATATGACTCCACTCCATGTTCTGGACATATGTTAAACATATATGTATGTATATATATATATATATATATATATATATATATATATATATATATATATATATGTTAATAGGTTCATAGGTAGGTACTAGGCTATCGGCCCAAGGGCATACGTAAGCTTAACCAACAAGGTTCCCTGGCTTACGCCACCCAAGAAAGTTATTTTCCTGTGCCACTGTCAAGCAGAGACACAGAAGTGATCCCCAGGGTTTATTTCCTATTTCCCATCCACTCATCAAGATTTTTCTTGAAGAGTGCTAATGAAGAACTTTGCTTGACATACAAAGGTAGCCTGTTCCAGAGTATGGGAAGTCTCTGGGACAGGAATCTATCCCTCCATCATGTCCTGTTCATTGTGGTGACAACATTTAGGTCCCTAGAGCATGTAGCTCAGAGGGATTGGGATTTCTTAAGGTGTTGCATGTCCAGCAGTTCTGGGTTTGACATAGCTTTATATGTTAAGCAGAGATCACCTCAAAGTCGGCGATATGCTACGGAGTAAAGCTGGAGTTTTTTGAGGCGGTCAGTGTAGGGCATTTGTTTGAGGCCAGTAATCCTCTTTGTGAGGTACTTCTGTGGCCTTTCCAGCTGCTGCAGATGTCTTGTGAGGTACATTCCAAAAAGGGTGTTGTACTCTATAATGGGTCTAATGAGTGTCGAGTAGAGGGGAACAATGACCTCTTTTTTCCTGGATGAAAACCCTTTTATGATGAGGTGTGCCACGTAGAATGACTTCCTGACTACTGTGGTGATGTGACTATCAAAGGAGAGACTATTGTCCACCTGGATCTCAAGGTCTATTATAACGCATTTGGTGTTAAGTAGATTGCTGCCTATGTGGTAGTACATGAGTTTTTACCAAAGGGGATGACACTACACCTTTTGGCATTGAGCTTGAGGCCATGGCTCTGACACCAGGCATCTGTCTCAGTGAGCCCTTCTGTAGGATGTCCACATCATTTGTGGACTTGACTATGGCTACTAGTTTGCAGTCATCTGCAAACTTCGTTAGGCAGAGGCCTTCTGTGTTAGCCTGTACTTCAGAGAAGTACATCTATATAGATATATACCCACATATATATATATATATATATATATATATATATATATATATATATATATATAAATATACATACATATACATATACATGCACACACACACACACACACACACACATATATATATATATATATATATATATATATATATATATATATATATATATATATATGTATGCAGATAGATCTATATATGGCCATATATATGATGCAATATATAGATGTATATAAATATATATGAATATATATGTGTATGCACATGTACACAAATATCTGCATATATATATATATATATATATATATATTTATATATATATATATATATATATATATATATATATATATATATATATATATATATCCATATCTTTGTCATGTGTAAACATTACTGTTGTGTATACCTTCTGAGAAGTATCACACCGTATGTATCTGATATGTATATATTTAGATATAACAACATATGTGATGCAACAGTAATATCACTAACAAGTACTACACAATTGTAGCAGTCACAGCAATTGTTCAATACTATTCGATATATGTACTGACAGATATATTAGAAAAACAACAACTGTTTTCACAGCTGTCATGGTGTACTGGTTAACTTCTGTAACTATAGTGTACAGGGTCCTGGGTTCAATACCTGCAAGGGTTGTTTATTTTGTTGCTCGGCAGAACAAGGGTTGTTGTATACAGAGTGGTTAAGGCTGTTTTGAGCAGTTTTAAGTGCATTTGCATGAGTTTGTGTGAAGCTAAGTGGTGCTAATGTACAGTTAAATGTACAGGTGCTTACACCGTATAGGCTTCACTTAACAGTTTGCAGATGTGATTAGCTCTAATATTACAGCAATGCTGACACATGCTAAGCATGGCTCACCCCTGGTAACCAGTGCTCACATTCCAGTCTGATAACATAGCAGGGTAATGACATCTGTAATAAGTGTATGTAATGCCATGTACATAACATGCGTCTATATGTTGTCATTACAGTAGCAAGGGGTGTGAGTCTACTGTCAGGGACACTTGAGTATATATGGCTTGTACAACCCTCTTATCAGTGTGACTTTGTTACATACATCCCAGGTTATATGCAGTCACACTGGCATGTAGTGTATCATTACATTAGTACTGCTGACAGTAATTTCCAAGTAAGAGGAGATTGCTAATTGTAGTACTGGAGACAAACACCCCTGCATGCAAAGATGGTCTCTGAGTCCTCACTGTCGTGTTCCTCATGTGTGAGCTGTGTCTCATTAAATATTCCCTACTGGATAATGATCTGACGTGGAAAATAACTGTAGACTAGTGTGTGTATAGCACATGTCAGTGAGGGCTGCCATCATGTAGTAATGGCATACCTATCTGTGTCAGACGTCTATCTGTCAACACATTCATCCTAATGCATAGCCAGTTGGCTAGCTGATGTCTGCCAGTCCTCTGTACAGATGTGCAGATGTCAGGTATCCATCTTGGATACTTACAGGCAATCTATGCTTGACTGACACTGACATGTCTGGCCAGCTGTGTTATAAATGCCACAGACAGGACTCCACACTTTGCACTCACCACATGCCATAGATACCTTAACTATATTACCACAATCAACAGAACATGCTTGTGTACAAGTCTCCATGACAGACACTGACCATGTTATGTAATACATTTTCCATACATGTCAACTGGAGCACCTCACTAGCCCTCTGCAAGAGACACCCTGATGATTGGCTGATACATGTCACTCTCACCCTGAGGATCACCACAGTGGTATCTGTTTATAGATAGCCTGCTGGCACATGGCAGGTGGCATGATATCACTGTACATACATCTCCTACACCTCACATCTCTGCATGGACAGTAGCCTGGTACACACCTATGAACACCTGCACCAATGCACCCCAGTACTGACAAATGTGTAAGCGTGCATTACTGAGAATATCAGTGTCTGTGTGTTTGTAGATCTGTAGTTGGGAATACCCTGAGGCTGTTCACACCCACCGCACCCCCCCATTGTCATGTGGCTGCTGCTGTACCAGACATTACATGTACCATGCTATGCTATTCTCCCTAAGGGTTATCTGGGCCTTGCAGTACCAGCACAACACTGTTGTACAAATGGGTTGATAGGCATGGGATACCCACTGAGTTCTGGCAAGTGTGTGTATGTGTGCATGCGTGTATATATGTAGGGTACAGCATTCCAAGGCCACATACTCCTATTACAATACGCATTGCCGCACAGTATTAGGGATAGTGATGTTGCTGCCCATAGGGAAGGCATGACAATGCATCACCATACTATGCCTGCTGCATGTGCATTAGATACATATTCCTCTAGTAGCACTCATGGGATGGACAAGGGGTTCTATTGTAGCCCTGGTCAATCTGTAATGGGGGTATGTCAGAGTGTCATCATGGGTTCCAGTGTGTACAATATTCACAGTGGGGTGTGGGTGCTGGGTATACTGTCATTACACCATGCTACCCCTGGTACATGTCCCATGTACCACTGCATGGTGACCGCTGTCACCATCAACCATTCAGGTAACTGATAACACTATCCAGCCCAGTTATGCATGTGTTGTGTGCAACCTACCTGTAACACAATGGACACACTGACAAGATAGTTAGCACTGATAGGCCCAGGTCTTTCAGATGTGTGTCTGACTGTTATGTGTTTGTCAATATGTATGTGATGGTATGTCACACAATGTATTGTCCATAAACAACCATTACACCCCCATTACCATACTGTACATGCCTGGGGAAGTTCTGCATGTAACATGTAACCTGTAACACACCTCATCCTAAAATCTGTGTGGTGTGTGCAATTAAAGCCACATACATCAGTAGCACTACAAACCTAGGTAGGGGTCTAGTGACAGTGTTGCCAAGTAAGAGTGTGCATGTATGTGGATGGATCTACTTCAAGGTGCAGAATATACATGTCCCACGGGGTCATCTGTCCAAGAACTGAGTGGCATATGCGAACATTTCACAGGTATCATCCTGTGGACATAATTTTCATCACAACTAGTGTTAGATGTGTAAATGGCCTCTTCTTCCTGTATAGGTGTGCAGCGATACTGGGGTTGGTATATATAGCTGGGTGTGGCTGTTGTGGACACAGCCAACATCATTGCAGTTACTGTTGAGTGTATCCCTCCCCCCATAGCTGGCCGTAATACTGTACAGTTCATGTTAACAAGTTAGGTAGTTGTCTATCACATTATCTGTGGTTCTACAGCACCTCTCACCCTCCAAAGGGTAGGGTTGTGCCACCCACACCAGCACACATATGTTTACTGAGTTGAGAATTGCACTACATTGGGGAAGGGGACATATACCATGCTGGTAACATCAATGACATTAAACTAGCGGACTGCTTATTCCACAATGTGTTGTTCTGCATAGTCTAGCTTGGTGGAATTACATAGGCTACAATGGGTTCCTTGCACAGGTACATACATCCATGTGTACAGTATTCTCTGTATAGTGCAACACCAAAGCCTCTTTGTGTGTTATACACAAACATGTGGTGGGTACCACCCAGTACAACTACCATTGTCCACTGTAGAAGGGCTGCTAACAGCAGCCACCATACACTCACCTGTATACACCACCCCCAGACCTATCAGCCATGTGGCACAGGCAGTAACTGTTATATAGACCTGTGACATGTGTTCACCTGTAACCAGGATATGACACAGCCAAGGTGTCACCACATTGCCATAACGCTTGTAAGATATGACAGCAAACCATCCTCCTGCTGACACATGGACACCTACAACACAAACAAATAACATTAGAGAGACCACAATCACTCAGTGTTGATAACAGCTATAATGCATCATGGCTGGACAGCTACACTTCCTGACATGCAAGCATTAAATGTTACTGCTGACAACATGTTACACAGCAGTACATTGGTACACTGTAGTACAGTCACCATGTGTATCAGAACCATATTAGCCTGTCCCTGCATCAATGTTATGGATGAGAGGGATGTGGCACAGGTATCATCATATGCACAGGGTGTGTTGTTGGTTTGCCAGAGACCTAGTCTGGGCCATATGTTTGACACCATGTGTGTGAGTGACGGGCTCTAATTACTGATATGGCCATGGTGATGTAGTGTGTGTAAGTATGGGGTTGCCCTAGGTGTGTTTGTGTTGTGTGTGAGTATGCATGCACAAAGTTCTGCCATGTGGCTGCCCTATACAGGGATTTGTTGGACAGCTGTAGACCATACCTGGCAGGGTGTGCAGTTCACCACCTCTGGCCATGGACATGAAAACTGTGCCTGCCAGGTGTTCCATGGGCATGTCCAGGTACAAGCCACGATATGGTACTCTCCCCTGATGATGACATATGTCTGCTGGAACCAGGTCCCTCCTGGGACTGGCCAGGGTCATGTGCATGTGGCCTGCTGTGGTGTGGTGTGGACAGCGCCCCCTGCAGTGCTGGGGCTAGTACTGCCACTACAGGAGTGGCTTGATGTCCTTGCACTTCCCCGTCAAACTTCAGCTGTTGGCATTGCTGGCCTATGTCCACATGGCCATTGCACCATTCTCACCACATGCTCTAGCATGGACAATCCAAAGTCAATGAGTCCCACCATCTCACCCCACCATCTATCCATGATCACTCTAAAATAATGGAGGGCACCTGCAAGATCATGGATGTTGTCAGTTACAGCTGAAAGACTAGCCCTCTGCAGCCTCAGACCCTGTCTGGTGTACCATTCCATACATGCCTGCACCTCTAAGACAACTTGAAACATGCATCTGGTGGTACCAAATATGTCACTTCTACCAGGCGCACGATGACCAACAGCCCTCCAACAAGCACTCTTGCGCATCTGCCAGTGTGGTACCCTGCCAGACATCTGGCTATGGCTGCTGTGTCCAGACACAGCATCCATAGATACCACACTGTCCTGTGCACTGCCACCAACCACCAATTGTCCGTCTGCTAAGGCCACTGGTGATGGGGTATCTATAGGCACTGTGACTGTGTGCGGGGGAATGAGCTGGATAACAGGGGGATGTCAAACGATGGCCGAGTTTTGGCCTCTGACAACCCCGCCTGTGCCTCAATGGCTACACTAGACAATCTCAACGCACTGAAATCTCGAATTTCAGTACGTCGAGACCGAATAGTGGAAAGTACAGTAACTTGAAACTACACTATGCTGAATGCGGAAGTATTGAATCCGCAATTGTCAAATCCGCCACTATAGTGGTGTCGCGTTCATTATGTGTGGTGCGGATTGTGGATTTATCTGGGATTTCAGGTAATTGTTGTGTGTTTGAGGATATTGGATAGGGATTTTAGTGTGTGTGAGTGTGTGTGGTGGTGTTTTTTGTGTGTTTGTGTGTTTAGTGCGACCTCAGAGTTAGAATATATAAGTAGGGGGGTGTGGGGACTTGCCCCCTGCTTATAGGTAGTTTAGGTGTGTTTCTGTATGCTGTTATGTTTGTTTAGTTAGGTAGGTGTATGTGTGTGTGATTATGTCTTGGTTTGTGTGTGTGAATGGTCACAGTTGTAGTATTCATGATTGTGGGTTTTTATGTATGTGGGTTTTTGACTATTCAGTCTCGAAATACTGAAATTCAACATTTCAGTACTTTGAGGTTGTATAGTGAATCTGCCTCAACACACCTATCATCATTTTCAGTGTCTGTATGGACGGAAACTTCAGATTGCCTGCAGGAGGGATCCTGACCCACCTCGCCACCTGTGAGGGAAAAACAAGAAATGCACTTTAAGACCTGTACAACATTGCTTAATAGTACACACATACACACACACACACACACACACACACACACACACACACACACACACACACACACACACACACACACACACACACACAAACACTGATATTCCACCATAATACTTAGCTGTCCCTGAGTTTACAGACTGTCCCAAGTTTATTCTCTTAGGTTCCCCATCCTGCATCACACTTGGAAACTTACACTCATTAATACCAATCATTAAGGTATCATTCTTCTAATTGCCTAGACAAGTGATCACAAAACATGACTGGTTACTCCATTACCTCATTGACTTTATTGGAGTCGGTTTTACAAAGACTCACTGCTGTCATCCAGTGTTCACCCTGGGTTTGTCCAGACATCGTGAGCATGGCCCACATATGTTAGGAGCTACTACAGTCACTCAATAATGTCATGCACTGGAGTGTCATACATAACTATTGCTCAGTAGATGCAAGATCTGTTGCTTTATTAACTTATTATGTGGACAACAGTAATATTTGGAAACATTCACTGGTGTTGTCTAGTAATTTCCCAATTCATCTGTAGTGCTGCATACATGGATATTCTTTCATCTTTCTGCTGATTGCAATTATAACAGTATACCTGCTGCCTAGTTTCCTTCCCAATGCATGTTCCATGCTACAGACCTTATTATACTATCAGCTGCCCCGAGATTACATGTCAGACAAGTATTCCTGGTGTCTCATGTGTCTGTCCATGCCCATGTCCTGCACGATTGCAAAGGGAAGTCGAGAGTTATGAACAACCCCACAATCACACACGTGCATACATGGACACACACACACACACACACACACACACACACACACACACACACACACACACACACACACACATACACACACACATACACACACACACACATACACACACACATCCTACATACATCAACCCACCTCCACTCCACCAGATTGCACTTACAGACAAAATAATCCCCCACCCTGCCACACACACTTATAGGTGAGGTTGCACAAAGATATTACACACAGACCTCCCATTACCCATCTGTCAACAGGCATGACATATGGTTCTCAACAGCATGCAGTGCAGCTATAGTCAATCCATGCTAGCATCAGAATATATGTGTGTGATGCATGGGCTATGTTAGTAGGTGATGCCCTTTTCCCTGGAACACACTGCACCCCATGTATACAGTATTGCTGTGCACCTGTTCGGCACCCTGGCATGTACTGTGCACCATATCTCACAGGTGTACACATCATTGCTGAATGTGTATTACTGTGTCAGTTATGTCTGCTCTGCTGCTCACAGCCTCTATGTGTTTGTCCGACACATACCTGGGATGATATGTGGACAGATGTCATTTGTGAATGCCTGATGTCTGATTTACAGATATCATCATCAGTGGTGCATGTATGGCCAATATGATACAATTACACTGACAACCGTTCAACCTTACTGTGGCTATGGGGGATGTACCCACTCTTATTGATATGACGTCCTCTTCCTTGATATGCCATGGGACCACATTACTGCATATATTAACATTACATGAACCTGATATGTGACATATGACCTCTACAAGTAAATGCAGTGTCAAACAAATGTGTTAGTTGTGCTGATGCTGATTGAGATGCATACACTTTGTGGGTGCATATGTGTGCATGCCCTTATCATGATGGTTTGTTGCACCTACTGTTATGTGTATTACAGCAGTCACTATTCCTGGCAGGGGTATACTAGCATGGGCCATCTGCATTTGCCAGTATTTAGTCATTCTGCCATACACATGCCCCCCAAATCTGCATGATTGCAAGGTCAACTCATGTGCACATCCCTTGGAGTTCACACACTGCTGTCACTATTGCTGTGGAGTCAGGGTTATGTCTGCCACAGTTTCTGACCCTGACTGTGCAGATACAGCCTTTGGATTCCTGCTGCAGTGTCCTGTTGTGCCATGATGACACCCTCTCCCCAACTTCAACCATTTTACAGATGCTTGACAACTATGGCCTACACATGTGTGTCAGTTTGCAGTGTCCCAAACACTGAACATCCTGTGTTGCAGCCTAGTCCCAGCTACTGAATGGCAAACATACAGGTGTACACTTGAACCGGCAAGGTACAGATGGGGATGGTGGGCCTGAGGTGGGGTGAGATGTTAGTTGTGCAGCACATGTATCTTACTTGATACTGTCTTTAGGTTTCTAAAGTGGTCTTGGTACACCAGTACACATTGCAACGCATGCCTTTTGGGGACCTTTTCTGTTATGCATATGCTACCTGTAGAGAGGCCTGGCTGATGTTTCCTGTGGTACAACTGTCCCATCTGATTATCCTAACCCATGGGGCACACGTATGCAGAGTCCAGGCAATTGCTGACATGGGTACTGCACAGCTAGTACTTGCTAGATATTCCTACAACTCCCTCAGTGTTGCGGCATGTTACTAGGCAGCCTGCATGACCAGTTTTCTACATGTGACATCATCTGTCTTGAATGGCCATTTGTTTATTTCCTACATTATTCCTGTCCCATACATCCTTGCCACATACATGACTGTCTGGACTGTTTGCCATGGTATATGCAATGGTGAGTGTATGGCTGCATGTCCAACTCCTGGGTGCTATCTGGTGGGTATGGGGTCCACGCCATGGCATGTAAGATGTCTGCAAGCCACAGCTGCCTCTGTTGCAGGTAAGTGGGCCCATTTGATGGCCAAACATCTTGGACAGCAGACCATTTCTTGGTGTGACATTGGGGACGTGTACTTGCTGGAAGGTGCATTCTCATGAAGAATACATGAAGTCAGTACCTCAACAACTGCTTTCACTATATTTTATCTGGATTGTGTGCACACATATGCTTCCAGTGTTTGTGAAGGTATGTATTCCCCAAATGTGCTGTTCTAACATATGATTCCATATTACACACTCATTGTTCATGGTAAGACCACATTGCAGGTTGCAAGGATTGTGGACTGCAGTATTGTGATATGACATAGTGTAGATCTGTAACAGTTGCCATTGTAATACTGGTATATACACTGTTGTAGCACTGTATAAGGGTAATGTTTCACACATGTCCTTACTGAAGGCCATTTGTCTCACCATTATGTTCATCTCTGTGCACACATTTTGCAATGACAGGATGTAAGTTACATTGCAGGAGTCTGACATACCCTTCAGATACACCATCATGGTGACCACTGTGATGCAGTGCAGTTAACAGCAACAATACATGAACATGTATGGCATGCATTATTGGTAGGTGTGTTAAATGTGTGCATGGAATATACCATGTCCAAAACATGACCGGTGTATTGGCAAACCTGAACAAAACACCATACTCACCAGTTACAGGTTGCTGTCCTGGAGGTATACCAGAGGGATGTACATAAGTTTGTGAGAGATGTGATGTCAGTAGCCACAGCTGTTGCATTGGCACAGGGTGGGTGCAGCATTACACTACATCAACAGTACAAGCCCACAATACTATAGATTATGCACATCTGTTTATTACTACTACACAGCAACAGACTATATATATGTCATCTCACATATGCATGATCTAACTGTATAGATGCAGATGGATACGCAGAAGTGGTCTATTGATGTGCCCTGTGGCCTTACCTGCATGCTCTTCTGCCATTGTGTGGGAAGCACCCACCTCCACTATGTTCTGCCAGGTGTTTAATGTGCGGGTGGGCAGGTGCCCTGATGCTGGCAAGGAGCTCGTCAACATGTGTCAGGGGGGACTAGATGGCATGACCCCCCCCACGTTGCAAGCTGGTCACCCCTGACTGCAGCACCATGCTGATGGGCATGGTGAGGTAGGTCTGTGCAGCGATGCCAGATATGCTCATAACTATGGTTATGCAGGCTGACATCGCTTACCCTGTGGACAAGATCGTTCCACAGGGCGGTCCACTCAGGCTGATCATGGGCTGTTCAGCTGAACAACACCTGGTAGTGCTGCAGTAGGTGTGAGATGATGACATCATTCTCCTCCACTGTATAAATGTGTGGTCTCTCACTGGACATCTTACCTGAAAGACATAAAGATGGAAACAGGTCTGAGGACCTCATACAGCAAGGTTATCATAGTTTTTAATACACATCTGTCTTCCCCAACCATATCTGCAACAACAATCTGATCACACGACTCAACAGGTATGTCTACAGAATACCTACCATTGAGACATATATCGTATTGTACAACACTTTGTGCTATGTGTTTTCAGTCATGTTCCCTGTAGGGACACTATCATTGGTGGCCTGTATATGCATGTATATGCATGTGTTCTGTTTGCTATGCGATTGCTGCACATCTGTTGTTTTGTGTTATTGGGGATATCTATACATGTTGTTGGACATGATCCAGGAATGTGTGGACTATTGCTACCCACATATGTTCTAGAACAGTGACACAATACCAAGTTTAGGCAAACAGTTGCCAGCAGAACCACCTCTCCCACCTCATCACATATGGGACCCACCCTGGGGCCTCCTCATCTGCTGGTCCTGCACTAACTTCAGGTGGAACCACCTCAGGGGATAGTGTTCACACCCCCAGAGAGCACCCACAGACATGATCCTGTCACCCAAGGTCAGGTCCAGGTTCTGGTGCATAGGGAGCTCCAGAGAGACTTGGAATATGTGCTACAGCACCTTGAATCCCTCAGTACACACTCATAGGGTCTGCATGCTTCTCCTGCTCAGCCTTTAGCCCAGACATCTTCAGGGCCATGAAGCTGATGTTGTGACTGCCCATGGGTGGGGACCTTGGCCCCATTGTTTCCATATGGGGGCTCATGGGGCTGCCACATTGCAGATGACACTCCCCATCCAAGGTGTTTACCCACCACATGTGTCATATACCGCCCCTGTAGGCTGTCATCTCTATCTTCCAACCCAACCCACCTCCACAAATATACCTGCTATCTTTCCCCAAATTCCCAATCCCACCTTCACAAGCAAGGGCAATGTGCTCCCAACATGGGGTTCACACCTGACATAACTGTCCATTTTGCGCACACTTACTGTGTGTCTATATATATATATATATATATATATATATATATATATATATATATATATTGATATGTGTGATGTTCCCTTATTCATATCATGCAACACTGTCATGCAAAAGTAGGGGACATGTATTTATATACACATGTGTGTGTGTGTGTGTGTGTGTGTGTGTTTGTATGACACACACACACACACACACACACACACACACACATATATATATTATGAGTTGTGTGTGTGTGTGTGTGTGTGTGTGTGTGTGTGTGTGTGTGTGTGTGTGTGTGTGTGTGTGTGTGTATGTATATATATATATATATATATATATATATATATATATATATATATATATTTATATAGACACACACATATAGGTGCCTGTATATCTGTAGACACACACACACACACACACACACACACATATATATATATATATATATATATATATATATATATATGCGAAAAAACGATCCCAATGGCAATGGCAGCAGTTCAAATAAACAGTATTGGTCAAAATGAATAAAACTGTAGTTTTAATAAAACAAGAAGACGTTAGCACTTTCACGGAAACTCAACCGCTTCTTCAGACGTAACTTTACAAAAAATCCACTTTCTTTTATACATAAAATAGTTAATAGGATAATTATATATCATCCACATCAACAACTAAATTTAAATACCAGCAAGGCATATATGCAATTAATAGTAGACTTTTTTCAACCTATAGAACAGGAATTGAGAAATGACATTATCCAACAACAATATGAATTATTTGATTTATATGGCGATGGTCCAACGGAAATATACTTGCAAGATATGATTGAAAAAGTGCAACTCTATGGAAATAAACTATTGGAACATAAAAAGAAAAAGCTTAGTAGGGATTTGGATGATTTCTCTAAACAGAATGTTTTTATGTGGCCGAGAGAAAACCATTCTGTTTTGATGGGAGGAGCTACAACAGCTCAACGTTCGGATGTCAATCAGGAGACACGTCAGCAGAGGAGAGTACTGGAGCTGAACGATACAACGACAAGGAGAGAGAAAGAGCGTATATCACGCAACAGGTCTGAAGAGACACTGAGGGGAAGAAATGCTTCAGGTTCGAGTGAAGAAAATATACAGTCTAATACGGAAGTTTTGACCTCTCCGCAAGAGGTAACATCCGTATATTCCACCCCCATGGATGTACCCAACAGTGAGGAAGTAATTGTCCATGGTAACACTGATGTTAGAAGAAAAATATTAAACGAAGGAGCAAGAAAACAGGATTTTCCAGTTTTTCCATTGCCCATTCATCCAGGGAGAAAGAAGTCTGTGGACATGGACAACCAACGAGGGTTAAAACGCAAAGAGGCACCATTACAACAGGTGCGTACAATAAAGAAAATGTGGACCCCACTGGTATAATATGGAACATTTCAAAACATGTTTTATCTAAAGCTGAGACTGAACTTTTGAATAAAGGTTTGGGCTTTATACCCACTAGCAATGTTGATATTAGTGATGCTGTGACTTCAGTGCGAATGTTTTTAAGAAATGTAACTTTGAAATTGATGTTTGGTTGTAATGACAGTATTGAACCATCTGTTTTAAAAAAGAAAAGTTTATATCTTCCACATTTACCAGCTAATGTAGAAACGTTCATGAAAGCATTTGAGAATAGTGTCTATAGTGACTTTGAATTTACACATGGAGGGAATGCATATAACTTGAATAGGAAAGAAATTGATGCGCTGAATGATTTAAAAACTAATGATAATATTGTCATAAGGCCATCCGATAAGGGTGGACCTGTAGTAGTCATGGATGTGTCGTACTATGTATATACTATGTTAGAAATGTTAGATAGTGTATCTTATGAACAAATAGAAATGTCGGATGTGTATAATATGTTAGACAACATATATAAGTCTTTAACAGAGTGTAGGAATATGAATATACTGACTAAAGAACTATATGAGTATTTTCTTACAGAATATCCCCTAATACCTAGATTACATGGTTTGCCCAAAATACACAAAAATCCTACTCAACCTAAATTTAGACCTATAGTGGCGGGAGCAGGATGGGCAACAGAGGCCATATCTGTTTATTTGGAGCATGAATTAAAAAATATTTTATCATCATATAGCCATGTATTGAAAGACAGAACATTTTCTAAAAGATTTATTTGAGTATATACAAACAGAAGATGATATTAATGAATTAGTTTTTGTTACCATGGACGTTGAGGCGTTATTCACCAGCATTCCAAATGAGGAGGGTTTATTGATATTGAATAAATTACTGATAACTGATGCAGAGATGGATACCTGCAAAGCTGACTTCCTATGTTTTCTGTTAGAATTGGTTCTTGAAAACAATATATTTGTGTTTCAAAACATATTTTTCAAACAAAGGAGAGAGTTAGCAATGGGCACAAGTTGTGCCAATACATATGCTAACCTCATTATGGTAGCATGGGAGAAAGAAAATCTGATGAATGTTCCTAATATAACATTTCATCGACGCTTTGTAGATGATCTCTTTTTGATTTATAAAGGTGATGGCAGTAGTCTAAATGACTTACGTAGTTATGTTAATTCAACCAGTGAATTTTTAAAATTCACAATGGAGTATTCTAAAACTAGCATTAACTATTTAGATGTCTTTATATATAAGGAAGAGCAAAGGTTGAGAACTAAAGTATATAGGAAACCCTGCTATCGTCCAGCATTTTTGCATCGTGACAGTATGCATAATCCTAGTCTTTTCAGAAATGTTGTGAAAGGGCAGGCAATAAGATTAGCTCGACTATGTAGTGATGATGCTATTCTGAATACAGAGTTAGATCAACTTAAGCAGGATTTTATAGTGAGAGGGTATGCAGAAGGTGACATCAATCTAGCATACACCCAGGTGCATAATAGTAGACGAGATAGTGCCCGGCCGTATTACTCTGCTAGAGGTAATATAAAGAAGAACATAGAGGACAAAAAACAGCTAGTCAATTTAATTTTACCTTATGGCCATAATATTAAACAAATACAGAATGCCATCGAGGAAAATTGGCACATTTTACTTGTGGATGAGAAGACTAAGAATATACTGGGTGAACATCCTAGGTATGTCTATAGGAATAACAAAAACTTGAGACAACAGTTATGCTATCGTAGTTTTTTTGATAATAACGACGCAGAAACTGATACAACAAGAGTCTATGGTACAAAAAGATGTGGTGCCTGTGCTCAATGCACATATGTAGATGAGTCCAGGTTTTTTAGGCATCCGGATACTGGACGATTGTGGGAATTAAGGATTAATGGCACATGTAAAACTAAGAATTTAGTATATGTTGCCTACTGTCAGGTTTGTTTTTGCTTTTATGTGGGCAAAACTAACCGCACACTGAGAGAACGTATTAGAGATCATATTTACTGTATAAATAGACATGACAGTTATAATGCAATAGCCAAACATGTTTTGAGCAAGGGGCCAGATCATGTATTTATGTTTCAAATTTTACATATACAATATGTGAACATAAGAGTAGGTAATATTACAAATGATACAGAATGTGCCGAGTTGAAATGGATACTTAGACTGGGTGCGCATAGGGGGCGAGGACTAAATGAAGTTGTTTCCCTTAAGCCCAAATTAATTGCTAGGGCTTTAAGATAATGAATTTTTAGTAACATAATCAGTTTTAAAATAATTGATGTAAATTGTTAGGCATTTTTAAATTGATGTGGATGATATATAATTATCCTATTAACTATTTTATGTATAAAAGAAAGTGGATTTTTTGTAAAGTTACGTCTGAAGAAGCGGTTGAGTTTCCGTGAAAGCGCTAACGTCTTCTTGTTTTATTAAAACTACAGTTTTATTCATTTTGACCAGTACTGTTTATTTGAACTGCTGCCTTTGCCATTGGGATCGTTTTTTCGCATGTTTTTTGTGCTGGGACTGCTGGTAGATTGTATTTTATATATATATATATATATATATATATATATATATATATATATATATACACACACACACACACACACACACACACACACACACACACACACACACACATATATATATATATATATATATATATATATATATATATATAGAGATAGATATATATATAGATATATGGGCATTCAGACATCCAGTCCACACTCTCTAACTTTCCTTCCTGCACAGCTGCACTGTTCTGCCTTGCTACAACACAGACAGGTGCAACATGTGGACACAGCCTAACACTAGGGGGATATATATAGGGCAGAGTGCAGGTAAGCCTATTACACACTTATGGCACTTGTGCATGGCACATTACACATTAACATGACTGTCCGGCAAGTGTTGGGCTCTGAAACCCATGTTGTGTCCATCATAACAGCATTACTTCCACCACCAGCTATTGGCCACACTAATATACATGTTGTGCATTACACAACACACACTATGATGGCTTACATCTTGTCAATCAGTGCTGATCTGCACATTTGACAGGTATGGCCCACTACCCACAAGGACAGATACTATTGTCCATAGCAGTTGTTCAGCTGGACATTATTACAACAACACTTGATGGCCCATATAATTCATTCCACATCATCTATCCCATTATTATGGACCAAGAACTACATTCAGTTATATGCATATATACGTCACATACCTTTTGTGGGAATGATGTTTCTTCTGGATAGTTTGCTGTGTGGATGGCTGGATGGATGTTTTTTTTTTTTGTTTGTTGTATTTGCTTTTTTTTTTTGCTTTCACTGTCTCTCTCTCTCGCTCTCTCTCCTCTAAATGGATTGATCTGCTTTGAATAGATTGCAGAATGGATTTTGTAGGTGATGCACATGATCAGTTGATGGCCTCTGCACCAGTGTCCACCACTTGTTATCTGCATACAGCATGCTGTGTAGTACTTCCAATTACCACTGTCATGGCAACCCACTACTATAAATTCCTACATCATGTGGGCGTGGTCCCTTTACCTTTCCTGTATGGAGAACATCCTTCCTGTGTGTGGACAGCAGTGTTACAGACATCAGGTAGCAATACCTCTTAGAAGAGGCCTTGCAGACTCAGCGCAGCTACATATTTGTATAAGGTTCCAGACCTACAGACAGTGTGAGTAGTGTTGTTATATGCATTGTATAGCACCAGTGTTACAATTTTTGTGTGTACATACTAGTTTAGCATGGAATGTAGTCCGACTGCATAGCACTCAACTGTGGGCCTATCCACATGATGGCCGTAGGATTGCCTGTTATGTTTTGTCTGTCCACCACACAGGTCTTGTAACAGATATCTCACTGGCATTGTGTCTGTTGAGTGTTATCAGTACATGGCTACATCCATTTATGTTTCTGACTTCATATTCCTGAATAAGGGCATGTTGCAGACTATCCTGTAACACCAGCAACTTTTTCTGTGTATAACAACACTATGTTAAATATGGCCCTCTGTTCCAGCCTCTGTCCTCCACCTATATACCAGGCTTTGTCCATATGCAGTAAGAGGTTGTTATGTAATGGCCTGTGGTTATGTTGTGCTGCCATTCCTGCCATCATTCCAGTGTTGTTGTGGCCCACACACATATTGTGGGGTTGGGTCCATATATATATATGTGGGCTACAGCTGGACAAAGCATGTGTGCCTTTCTGCAGTTCAGAGGTCAGTGTATGTAACAGTGCTATATGCCCCTGTAATTTAGTCTATGGGGGATGGGTATGCACCATATATAACTTAGGCTGTTACAGCATGTGAGGGATATTGGTAGTAAGATGTCTTAAGGTATATGGCTATACATTTTCATACAGTTTACCTTGGAAACATTGGTGGCCTAGTGCTTACTGTCATACAGACTGTTCTGTTTGTCAGTGTGATAGTGATGCTTTCAATTAAGCATTGTTATGTAGCATATACAACCTCATTGTGGCAACTTAATTCTTTTCCCCATTAGGGATGAGCACAGGGTGTAATAGGAGGCTGCTGAACTATACATCTGCATAACTTACTGTTGATTGATTGTTATGTTCTGGCCCAGTCTTTCTTTATTGTTGTACTACTTGAAGGCCTTGGTCTGGACAGCAACATAAGTTATGCTTTCGGATTACTATATAAAATTATCTGCTTGAGAGTTGCATTACTCAGTTAGTATGTATTTCAAAGACATAACAGCTATATGACATGGCATATACAACTGTAATAGTACACACACAAATATTTCTTATGTATGCAAACCTGTGTGTGGTGTCATATCCTTTGACTTCTCTGTAGGTATACGTTTCATGCAACAATTGACTTTTGTATGAGTGAATCATGCACTGTCCATTTGAAAAGGTGGCAACTGTAGGAATACTGACTGTTTAATATGCTGTGCACCCTCTAAATATGTATCTTCTTATATATATATCTATGTGTGTATTTGTAATTACATATATATCTATATATATATATGTGTGTGTGTGTGTGTGTGTGTATCTATCTATATATATATATATATATATATATATATATATATATATATATATATATACATATGTGTGTGTGTGTGTGTGCATCTATCTTTGGAATGTTTATTGATTCCACATTGCACATTCCCTATGGTAGCCAGACTGTACTGCATGATATGTTATTAATACCATCCTGACATCATACAGGTGGGATGGATTTCTGTTAACTTCTTGTGGCTATACTGTGCATGGTCCTGGGTATGGGACTTGCAAGTGCTGGTATTGTGTTGCAGGGCAGAATTATTTGGCTGTAGTGGAGGGACTGATATCAGTACTTACAAGAAGTGCTTAGCTTGGTTCCCCTCACCCCATTAATTGTGCCTTTGGTCATATATGCATTTGTTATGTTCTCTTTTACACACATCTATATATATATATATATATATATATATATATATATATATATATATATATAAATATATATATATATATATATATATATATATATATACATACATATCTATAGATGTATGCATATGTTTATATAATATATATATATATATATATATATATATATATATATATATATATATATATATATATATATATATATATATATATATGTATACACACACACACACACACACATATATATATATATATATATATATATATATATATATATATATATATATATATATATATATATATATATATATATATATATATATATATATATATATATATATATATATATATATATACATTTATTTATATATATATATATATATATATATATATATATATATATATATATATGTGTATATATGTATACATACATACACACGCACATACATGTACATGTATAAATACATTTCCTGTACTGTTGAATGACTGTGCTGGATGATATGTTTGTGAAAACATCAAGGTTATGTACATCTGACATGGCTTAGTGGTAAATCACTTAGGCTGTGGTGTGCAGTGTCCTGGATTTAAGCCTTGCAAAGGCTTTTTATTTTGTTGCTGGGCATAACAGCGGCTGTTGGATACAGCACTTTTAAGCAATTGTAAGCAGGTATGTGCAGGTTTGCGCAATGGTAAGCAATACTAACTTCCAGTTAAATATGCTTACAGAGAGTTAGCTTCAATATTGCTTAACCTGTGTGAGTATTGCTTACTCCCACGCAAATAGGCTTAAACTCACTTACCACTGCTTATAAGTGCTTACTCTCACTTACCCCACACTCATTTCGACAGGAATGTAACATGGCTCTTGGGAAGGTGGTGGATTTGGACACTCTATGGATTTATCTTTCATTACACTTTATACCTTCAATTTGTATCCCTGATTCATATGCACATATACTGTATGGGGCACTTGTGTTTATCTGTGAATTTTACATTATTACAATGACACTTCACATCTGGGTATAATGCAGCATTCCAGCTCACAAATATATGTTATTTAGTAGGTTTTACAACAAAAACATTGTTCATAAAGTCATTTGACATGGAATTTACTACAGTGAGAATTGAACCGGGAATGGCTGCTTGCAAGGCAAATGCTCTGACCACTACCCTATTGCAGTACTGTTTCATTTGTATGAATCTTGATATGTATCTTCTTGTGCCATTTAAGCTATAGTATGTGTAGCTAAGCAATCGGCAAACCCCTGCACCTACGGTTAAATTTAATCTGTTTGATTAAAAAAAATATTTCTACTGCTATTTTCTCTTGGAAGGGACAGGTTTCACTTATTGCTGTGGATTACTGCATGCATCTGCACATTTGGCAGACATCCTAGCAACCCCCCATATCCCTTAACCTCTTAATGCACATTATCTGGATAAAGCTTAACAACATGAGGTCCAACTATGGAGATAGTTTAATTATTGCTCTTATAAACTTGGGGCAGTTGCTAGAGTAACAGGGTTGGTTTTAATATAGGTTTTCTGATGGTTTCGGTGTATGACAGTCATATGTATGCCGTTATTTCACATCTTCATTCCTGACATCATCCCATGATTTCAGAGAACAACTGGGGTACAGGCCAACTGTATGGACAACAAATGTGTGGACATTATGCTATGATTTGTACAGTTGGGAGGTATGCAACCTCCTATGAGCGTTCTCACTCGTTGTTGCCAAATGGCACTTCCTGAGTGCAGTGGCGTGTGTATTGTGAGAGCTCTGCTCTCAGACACACCCCCTGCACTCATCCACACTCCATGTCCATTTAGGAGCAGAAGCAGCGTGCCTTCATTACTATGCATGGCATGCTGATGTGCTGCTCCATAACGATTGCTTCTGTGCAGGAATAAGCTATTCCTGCATGGAACCTTACTGAATCCCGGGGTATATCTTTTATTGTCCTAAACAGAAATACAAGGGATATTTTTTATTTAGTTAGTTATTTGTTTGTTTGTTTATTTGTTCTTGTTGTCAAGGAAAGCAAACTAAGAAATTAGAGTACATGAGAATGTAGGACCTGTAACCTCATTACAAATCAGCAAATAAATCTGATCTATTCTACAAAATCCACAAACCTAAATTACAATACATGATTTGATCTGCAAAGCCTTAGAATACAAGTGCAAAATTATAGTTATAATTCAACAGACTATACTGAAAGGCAACTAGCTATTAGTATATGCTAGAGTCAAGAGCTGAATAAGAAAACTAAAGTAATCCTATATAATGTGGATTAAAATATACATCTAAATGCAGCACGCCAAGAATGTGTTTAGGATAATGTTTATAGATTGAAGATCTAACTTACTTTTGAAATTAACTAGTCTGCAAAATCCCAGAATATGAATTGTAGACTAATAGCAGAAATCAGCTTTAAAGTAAAACATCAGTTCTGGACTGTAACTCTACTAACAAGGTACTACTTAATAAGTAATGAATTCAAATGTCACCAAACCATTTAAAAAAATAAGAATGCTGCATCTGCAATAGTAGTGAATGGATATAATAGTTATCAAGAATTTGGGGAATAATTACTAATTTTTGCAGTTTTCATTTGCTTATAAAATAGACTAACGTGGGGACTCAATAATCTCCATGTAGGTTTAGCGTGAACTCTACACAGGGTTTGTATGTTTGCCAATGAGTAGCATAGCAAATTGTATGCACATGCCACACACCACGTTTAAATGTAAATTGGTATGGTTTCGTGGCCAGCAACAATGTTGCTGGCCAGGAAACCATGTAAAGCAACACAGAGAGCAGCAGATGTGTAAACCTGTTTGCGTACAGGCAAACTAGGTCTGCATGTTTCTGTGGAATGACACAATGGTTACCAGCATTATTAACAAAGCAATGTATATAGTTACAACACATTATATGAAAGTGTATACAGTGCAGATTACTGTGGAAACCTGTTTCAGGCATACTGAACAAAAGTTGTGTAAATGATCCATAAGGGTACATAGATTGCATTATAAATAAATAAGGGGAAGGGTGTATATTGAATAGGGACACAAATGAATTGTAGGGATGAACATAGGGAAAGAGGAGAGATGAATCACGGTAATGTACAGCAGATGAGGGAGTGTCATTGAATACAGTTGTAGCATAAACACTAATCACATATTGACATGATACATATTGGACTGCACAGTAAATGTATATTATGTGACTGTCACACAAGATGATGTAAACATGAAGACTCTTTATTATTTATTTTATTTTATATTTGTTAACTGGGAAAGTCCGACTGGACACAATTCCTTTTTCAGTGGAGGCCTGGGGAGAAAAGCTCCACAATAAAAGACAGCAAAATACAACAATAGTACAATTAAAGTTTAACGTACAATAGGACATAGAAGACAGTTGAATATATAGTTTGAAACATATGGATGATTAACACATAATCCAGCATACCTTTTGTTTATATGTACATAACAAAAAAAGTTTGAGTCCGTATAATATCAATATTGGCAGTAAGTAGATTAACCAGGTGCCATACATGGACATATCCAGTTTTTGAATAGGTGATTTTTTAGTAAAGGTTTAAAATGAGGTGTGGTTGTGGTAGATATTACATTAAGAAGTAAGGTATTCTAGAGTTTAGCTATACAGTTGGAGAAGAGGGATGCCCCTGCCTGATTATTAGCATTAGAGACCTTTATCAGGTGTTTATTAGTGGATCTTAAAGTTCTGGTACTAGAGTATTGTTGTAGTAGATTATTTAGGGCAGGTGTCTTTTCATTCTGATGGAGTATCTTGTAGGCCATGATTAGTTGGGTGTAGTGTAGTAGTTCAGGCAACTCAAGCCAGTTGAGTTGCCTAAGTGCTGTACAGTGATGGGACCTTGAGTTTGAGTTGGTAGCAAATCTAGTGATTTTATTGTAGTATGTTTCAAGTTTTGCAAGGTCTGATTTCCTAAGGTTGGGGAGAATAGGTGATGCATATGGTAGATGAGATCAAGTGTGTTTGAGCTACTGTATCTTTTGTGCTGTCTGTGAGATAATGTTTATTCCTGTACAGAGTACCTAGTTTTTTGTGGACTTTTTTATTGTTTGGGATATATGGAGATCAAATCTCATATTATTGTCTATTTCAACACCTAATAGCTTAGTATGAGCAGTGGGGGAGATTTTGGTTTTGTTGACAGATTCGTTAGAGAATGAGGAGGGAGGTATTTTGGCTTTGTTTGGATGAAATAGGATAAGTTTTGTTTTGTTGGGGTTCAGGATAAGGTGGGAGTTGGTTAGCAGGTTTCAATTGTGAGAAATAAATGTTGCGTGAGCACTTGTAATTCTGGAATAGTAGGGGCAGCGCAAATTACAGTGGAGTCATGAGCATATTGAATTAGAGTTGCATGTGAGACTGACGTGTGGAGGTTATTTGTGAAAAGTGAGAAAAGGAGGGGACCTAATAGGGAGCCCTGGGGTACACCTATGATGGTGGGTAGAAGGGGGGATAGATCACCTTGCCATTGTTCTGCTTGCTGGCATCTAGTTAAATAGTCTTGGGACCAGTCAAGTGCAGATTTAGAAAAGTTTAGTAAAGTGAGTGTGGTTAGGAATTTGCTGTGGGAGACCATATCAAAGGCTTTTGTTAGGTCTAAGAAAACTGAGGATGCATATTTGTGGTTATTTCTATGTTGGTTTATTGTGTTGGTAAAAGATGATGATATAAGCATCCTCACAGAAACAATGGAGAGGAAGTATTTCAAGGATGGTATATACAAAAGTGGTTAGGTGCGTATTGCGAAGCTGTGGAAAATGAGTTGTCTGAATATGACTGTAATATCAGCAGAGGTCTCAAATGAGTGGGGCACATAGTAACAGGCTCATGGACAACATTAGATGGAACCAAGCACAATTATGGCAATATTAGCATAATACCACCAGTAATCCCATGTCTCTGACATAACATATGTGATTGTGAGTGATCATAGACAGTTCTGCAAGAACAGATTTGTACAACTATTATGAGTTGTCAACAATCTCTGAAATGAATCAAGCACACTGTTCTGAAACATTAACATCTACTGGAGGTGTTAGGAGGGACACTGCTATACTTGTATGTGAGATTATGATCAATCCAGGCTACTTGACAGGTGTGTTTGGCATATGTATATGGCGCAATCTTTACTGTCATGAATGTAACCCATGCTATCAATGTTATCAATAAGCTATATATGTACTGTGTACATCACAGGAACACGTATCACACATGCATGTGGTATAACATCTGGATGGGGGTCCCACACTATCAGACACTAAAGTTTATCCAACAAAAAGAATACTTAGGTATGACCAATAAGATATGTGGGAGCTCATTGTGGCAATTGTGGTGCACTTGAGTAACTCATCCCTGGAATATGTGTAAGGAGGTACATGAAAAAGGTTGCATTGTACTAAGTTATTGGTGTGGTGAAGCCTGTGAACTAATGACTTATAATGACCTTTTATGTGGATGTCCTGCACATACTTAGGAGTTGTGTTACATACAAGAGAGGAGTCACCACTGTGGGCACATGCTGGTGGATGTTCCACATACCATCTACCTGAGTACATAGGTCACATGCCACTTGGTCTGCACATAGGTGTGTACTGTCTACATTATCATTACATTGTGCATTTGCTTTTATAACATAAGTAACCAGCCATGATTTTTGTTCATCTCATGTGTCTTCATGTCTGTGGCAGCAATCCTTTGTGTATGTTGATTCTGTTTATGTTATACTAATATCACCCTTGGATTTAATGATTGTCCACCAGAAAACTGTTTAGACAAAGGATGTGTATGTCATTCTTGACAACTGTGACTTAAATAATGAACAAGAAAAGGCCTAGCACACAGTCCTGAGGTGTATTACTGGACTTTAGATATAGGTCACTTCACAGAGTTCAACCTATTTATATGTCATGTATGTGATCCAGTGGCCACTTGTGACAGTGTCATAGTAATACCTCAGTGTGGATTTGTGTCAAATGTTTTGGCCTAAACATGTTCTGCAGGGTGATAGTGTTGTCATCATGCATGCCCTTCTTGACCTTCTTGGGGTCATATAACAGATATAACAGACATGGACGTAGCCTGAATAAATCACACAAGTCTTTCACACACAGCCAGGATATTGCCAGTGTCCATTTAGAAAAGATTCATCCTCAGTCAGATGGATACATGCTGATTTGCACACTCAACATATTCCATCTAAAGGCTATGTTGAAGTATGGAAACAACCGTGACTAGTAGGTCCATGACCAAGTGCACAGATGTGTTTTCCTGCCCTCCTTAGTATAGACACTGAGTAATGATTGCATGTATACTGTGGCTAATGGACAATGGTAACATGGGGGTGACATCTGAGACAAACTGTCCGTTAGCAGATTGTCTATTTCCTCTGGTTGGGTATGCCTGGTGACATCCACATGCACGTCTGTACTTAGTTGTGTATTCCACTTAACATTTCAAATTTATTTGAATAAATGATTTGTGAAAAGACCTACAAATACAACCATGGTAATTCATCACATTCCACATACTGGTACTATGCACATATTCGTACGGCTATACCAATGTCATGTACTTACATCAATTGCACAACATATGCGTATATGTCTTTCATGGACAAGCTTTGTTTGAGCAGCCTGATGCCACATCAGGCCACATGACAGATCAGTTGTTTGTGGCTCATGCAGAACATGTCTTGTCAGAAATGCTAATAGTCACTCAATGGTGCTGCTGACCCCCTCAATAATGCTTGGTTATAGGAACACAACTGCACATACAATGAATTCCACAAGGTCACCATTATATTAAAACATGTGATACATCATTGTGTATATCACAGCATATCAACATGCATATGAGACAAGACATATGTGACCATGTAATAAATATGAAATAATATCGGAGTGTGTCACACAGCATTTAAGCATTAATTATGGTATGTAGACACTTGCACACCTATGCCATACTGCAGTTGTCACTGTGATGATGGAATGTGAACTGTGTCAATGTTTTATCTACTCCACTACAACAAAACATGTCCTAATATGCCAACGATATACATACAAGTGTATCATACCATGTCACTCATGTCATTCAATAATAAGTACCGTTATAAGTCTGTCATAGTTCATGCCAGGGTGACTTACTTGAGGTGTACTTCTGTGGACTATATGTAGAGACACATGACTGAACTCTCACATTATGTGTCACAGGCAGGTATGACCCTCACTCTAAACAGCATTTTACCATTACCCAGGATGATGTCACAATATAAACAAAAATGATCAACTTCAACAATTGGCTTAGCTTCTGGTCTCAGTCCAAGGAGAACCAGTATCTCTCAGCCTGAGAGGACATGGTCAGCAGGCCACAATGCTTTGCCAGAGCTGGTCTGTACCTGTGTTCTCTAGGCTGGTGGATACTGGCAAAGGCAATTGCCTCCCCCATAGTGCCTTTTTAGGCAATGTGAAAGCAACAAAAGTTTTGACATAAAACCCACTGGATGGAAACTCAAAGTTCTGCTGCTTAATGCTAGTAGTAAACATGAAGCTGCACTGGAGGAAATTGCCAATCTGCTGTCTGACAGATTTGGTGGAAACTTCATCCTACTGGACCTAATGGGCATACCCCAAAACAGACCTGACACCAGTCCTCTGTCTAGCTTCTCTAAAGATAAGGTTATATCTGCATGCTCCAAGGAGAAAACACAGCCTCAGTGGTACCAGATAACATCCCAGGTTGCTTATTAAGCAATCTGAAACAGGACCTAGAGGACCCACTTAGCATGCTCTTTAACAGTAGCCTGAGAACTGGCTTTGTTCCAGTGGAGTTGAAAAAAGCAACACTAATCCCCTTGCACAAAGTGGGGTCATTAATAAATCTCGGGAAGTAGAGAACCATAAGTCTAACCAGTCTTATCTACATGGCCATGGAAAGAACCTTCATGGGCATTATCAACAAGGACAAAGCTAACCTTCAAACTCTAGACCCAACCCATGTTAGCTTCGTTAAGTGTAGATTATTCTTATTAAACCTAGAAGACTTCTTTGAGAAAGTCACCAAAGCCCTAAATGAAGGTAAGCTGCCTATCCTGACCTGGACAATGCTTTTAACACAATCTCCCACTCAGGTATCATTTTGAAACTTTCCCACCTCAGAATTAACCCTTACTTTACTAGATGGGTATGCAATTGGCTCACCAACAGAACACATACTGTCAAAGTTGGTGACTCGACCTCTACCAGTAGAGCCATCACCAGTGGTGTACAACAAGGATCTGTGCTGGGCCTTTTACTGTTTACAATCTATTTCTTGGAAGTCCAGACTAAAGTAGACACCCTCTGGCTTACCAAGTTTGCTGATGATTGCAAAATATTGAGTCCCCAATGATGTTAACATATTACAAGAGGGCTTAACACAGACAAATGATTGTTGACAAACTAAATGCAAAACATCATTACTATTGACTTTGGCAAAGTGGAATTCTCCACTAATTACACTATTGACAACACCCCCTAGGCTCAATCCCAGTGGTGTGAGACCTGGGAACACAGGTAGATAGCAATCTGAACTTCAACCACCAAGTTTCCACAGTAGAAAGGAAAGCCTTCTACATCATGCACCTCATAAGTAAGGGCATTGCATCCAAATCTGAGAATGTTATAACACCACTGTACTCAACCCTCATCAGACAATTAATATAGTACAATGCTCCCTTTTGTATGTACCTCACTACACACCTACAGCAACTGAAAAGACCACAGAGGTTTCTTATCAAGAAAATACAGGGCCACCAAATCATGTTATGATGTACGTGAATAGACTGAAAGCTTTGTCACTGTACACTGTATCATATAGGTTGCTGGGAGTTGACTTGTGCCTAGCTTACAGGGCAGTCTCTGAGCCTGCTTTGATGGAAATGCTGTACATCTGCAAATATAATAGCACAAGAGTCACTCACTCTAGGCAACTTAATCTAACCTGTGACTTTAACAGAACATGTTTGAGAGACATATAGTTGATGACATCAGCAGAGTCTAGTGGGAGAAAGTTGGTAATATCAGTATCCCACATGCTGGTATAAAATGCTCTCTCTAATGTAAACCTGGTGAACGCACATACACACACACACACACACACACACACACACACACACACACACACACACACACACACACACACACACACGCACACACGCACACACACACACACACATGCACACACGCACACACATACACACACCAGTTGACTACAGTGAGAACAGGACCCCCACCTATCTAAGTGCACTGACTAGAGACCTCAGTATTTAATGCAAGTGACACAGCACAAGTCTGACTTGGAGACTGTTGGACAACACTTTATAAGTGATGACATCTGCAATGTCTGGTGAGGAGGAGACGGTAATAGCAGTGTCCCACATGCTAGTGTAAAATGCTCTTTCTAATGTTAACCAAGTGAACAATTACACACACACACACACACACACACACACACACACACACACACACACACACACACACACACACACACACACAAAACAGTTGACTGCAGTGAGAACAGAACCACTCCTAAATACACAGACTAGAAAACTCAGTACTTAATGCAAGCAGCGCTGCACAAGTTTGACTTTTACAATGCAAAAAGGGCAATTTATAGTGGGATGACATTATTATTGGATGTTTGAGAGAAGATGTTGAGAGGCCTGAATGAAATGGATGTGTAGGCATGTACAACTGTCAAAATATACTCCATAATATAATATGCAATAATTATAAAATATAATATGCACTCCATGGGGTTGTAGTGATGACTGCAGGATACACACTAGTGCTTTACTAACTAGACAGACACACACACCAGTTAACTGCAGTGAGATTAGAACCCTACCTAAGTACACAGACTAGAGAACTCAGTACTTAACACAAGTGCCATGGCAGAAGTCTTCCTTTTTCAAGGCTGCAGGACGATTTATTGTGGATGACTTCATCAATGGATGTTGGGAGGCCTGCCTGAAATATACAGAACCAACTGATATTGCCAACATCCTGGCAGATAGGTTCAGTGCTAACTTTACCCCTCTGTCATCCCCTAAAGGGCCCATCTCCATACCAGAAGAATGCAAAGTATCTGTAATCACGGCTGCACAGGTAAAAAACACACTCTCCAAAGTGAAGAACACAGGATCCATGGGACCTGACAACATCCCCAGGCTGCGTTCTACATGAACTACAGAATGAACTGGCACCCCCACCTAAGTATCATGTTCAATCATAGCCTCACCTCAGGCTTTGTGCCCACTGAATGGCACACAGCAACAGTGGGAGCCACCATGGACCCTGCGAATTACCACCCCATTAGCCTGACAAGCCTGGTCTGCAAGGCTATGGAGCGTATCATCATGGAACTTATAAACAATGACATTGGTAATCCCCAAACTCTGGACCCTAAACAGTTTGGGTTTGTAAGAGGCAGATCATGTCTCCTTAACCTGATAGACTTCTTTGAAGTGGTCACCAAAGCTGTAGATGAGGGTAAGGTGGTACACACAGCCTATCTAGATCTCACCAAGGCTTTTGACACCCTCCCCCACTCTGGAATTATAGATAAACTCACTAAACTAGATATAAATCCCTATGTCACAAGATGGGTTGCCAACTGGCTCACTGACCAAACCCACATTGTGAAAGTAGCAGACTCTAAATCTAACTTCAGACCAGTGACAAGTGGAGTACCACAGGGTTCAGTCCTAAGTCCTCTCCTGTTTGGTATCTACTTCTCTGAAGTACAGGCTAACACAGAAGGTCTTTGGCTAACAAAGTTCGCAGATGGCTGCAAACTAGGAGCCATAATCAAATCTCCTAATGATGTGGGCATCCTACAAAAGGGCCTCACTGAGACGGATGCCTGGTGTCAAAGCCATGGCCTCAAGCTCAGTGCCAAAAAGTGCATTGTCATCCCTTTTGGTAAAAACTCTGTACCCATGAACTACCACATAGGCGATAGTCTACTTAACACCAAAAGTGTGATAAGAGACCTTGGGACACAAGTGGACAGTAGTCTCTCCTTTGATAATCACATCACCACAGTAGTCAGGAAATCCTTCTGCGTGGCACACCTCATCACAAAAGGTTTCTCATCCAGGAAAAAAGAGGTCATTGTTCCCCTCTACTCATCATTCATTAGACCCATTATAGAGTACAGCACCCCTTTTGGTATGTACCTCACAAGACATCTACAACAACTAGAAAAGCCACAGAAATACCTCACAAAGACAATTACCGGTCTCAAACAGATGCCCTATGCAGACCGTCTCAAAAAACTCCAGCTTTACTCTGTTGCATATCGCCTACTCAGAGGCGATCTCTGCCTAACATACAAAGCTATGTCAAACCCAGAGCTGTTGGACATGCTCCACGTAAAGAAATCCCAGTCCCTCCAAGCTACAGGCTCTAGGGGCCTAAACCTTGTCACCACAATAAACAGAACATGCTGGAGGGATAGATTCCTATCTCAGAGACTTTACTCTGGAACACACTACCTATCTATATCAAACAAAGCTCCTCATTAACACTCTTCAAGAAAAATCTTGATGATTGGATGGGAGATAGGAAATTGACCCTGGGGATCACGTCTGTGGCTCTGCTTGACAGGGGCACAAGAAAATAATTTTCTTGTGTGGCAAAAGCCAGGGTACCATTTGCCTATGCTTATATAGTCCTTAGGGCCAATAGCTTAGTACGTACCTATGAACCTATGTGCAACTGTCAAGATATTAAATATCTGCATGTTACCAGATTTATGAGTGTGCAAAGTGTAGCATTTGCTGTTGTGTTCCAATGTGCAGCTATACCTTAAAAAGACAGATTTGCAAACTATATGCAAACAGCTGTCTACATTTCTACAAATAATGGAACATTTGAATGTGTCAGTATAAAGACGTCCATGATATATAAGAAAGCATTTTTTATTTATTTCTGTATTGTAGTTGATACATTTGTGAGCAATATCAAGAGACCAAGTTTCAAGTGCATGAGTATAGGTATCAGATGGATATAATGTAAACATGTGCTCGTTCCTAAAAAAGTGCCTTTTCTCTGTTTGTTTTTGCATGTACTTTCATGTGATGAAGACTAAATGGACAGTAAACATAAGTAATACATGCTAAGGATCACTTTCCATAGTGCACCTCAGAGTGGCTGGTTTGCGTTATTGATGGCAAAGTGTTTGTGTTTGTTAGATCCACATTTATACTGCTTTCTCCATTTTGTGCATAGTGAAGTGGAGCGGACTTGTGCTTTTTTGATAAAATTATGAGAATCTATTGGTTTTCTTACCTCCATGCAAACACATTAAGCAGAGACACGTGGCAGTCAGCAGTCTGGATACTACAGAGTGTAAGGAACACACCTGCTGCTTAGCTGACTCTGTGTTGGCAGGAGTAAATGCATTGACAGATTTGTTCAAATCTAGGTATACTTCTACCTTTAAATATGTATTTATAATGCAATTAAATAATTATTTATTCGACATTCACTGTGTGTTTCCTTAGTGCAGTGTGTTTAATCAGTGCAGTGCATGGAATGCAAGTCGACCTGGAGACAGCTTTGGCCAGACTATTTCATGCCTTAGACATGTACTGGGTTCAAATAGTGTCCCCCTGCAGTAGCCTTCAGCTGTGGCACTTTGCAAGGTGTCCAGTGAAGATTCTGAACTCCTCAATACTCCATCTATATGCCCTAAATTGGGAACCTTCTCTGCTACCACCCAACATATCTGACCAGGGAAAAAGTAATAGTTCATATTGTTTCCCTGCAAATGTGTGTTAACACATTTACTGATAGTGTGCAAACCCAAATAATGATGCCAACAGCATTTGCATGATGTTAAGCAGAGAACAACAGTGCCAAAGATAGAGGAAAGCAGTTTTTGAAAATGGAAGGTTAATCTGATACTTGACATTAGTCTGAGGGTTGTTTGCTACTGTAACTGTTAAGTGATTTAACTTTGCAGATTTGTACTGGGGCCATAACTTTTATGACCTAACACATTTTTTGTGTGCTTTATACATTGATAAAATTAATTTTTACAATGTGGGATTCAAACCTATGCATAAGAGTCAAAACATTTTCTTCCACAGCAGTGATTTTTTAATCCTTGCCAAAGAGGTCCTTTTCAGACATGATCAGGAATTATATATAAATACACCAAAAAGACTGTGGGGTTAACCATGTATGTGTTTGATCTGACAAGGTCCTGGTTTATACATTCATGTGTGTATGACTATTATTGAAGTCTGAAGACCATCCAAGGCCAGAGAACACAGAAATATAATAGTCAGTATACATTCGGTCACACAAATAATTCATATGAGCTCTACTATTGTTATTTATAATTTATGTTTATTTTTTATGTGTTTATTAAAATTAAGTGTACAACACTTCATAAATATTGAAGTGTGTAGTAATTTTTTCAAGTCAATTTTAATATAAAGCAAAATGTAACAACAGTAAAAATATTTAGAATTTGCTGTACTAGAACCCAGGATCATCTGTATTAAAGCCCTACACTAACACCTACTGCCAAAAAAATAGTTAAAATACATTTGGATATTTTTACATTCATTATTAACGTCAGTCTGTTAACCGCCGTTCAATGCCACTTACTGTGTTTGCATGGTACCCAAATACTTAATAAAATGTATCCATTTGGAAATTGTCTACTGTCTGCTTGTTGTCTGCAGATGTCTGGAACTGCAGGTGCTGGGTAAGGTAGCTAACCACCATGCAACACCATTTAGTGGATTTGTGCAATTGAAAGCAAAAAAAATAAAAAATGTATCTTTTTTAAAGTTGAGAATGTCTGCATCCTGTCTGCAGGTATTCTGTCTGTTCCTGTGTGGGCCATTAGTCCAGGTTTGTGTGGCAGTCATATAATATATATATATATATATATATATATATATATATATATATATATATATATATATATGTGTGTGTGTGTGTGTGTGTGTATAAATATATATATATCTATATATATATATCTATATACATACACACACATATATATCAATAAACAGCATTACAAAGTATATGTTAGTACATATGAAATAGTTTTATACAAGTCTGAATTTGAACTATCTCACCAATGAGCCTACAAAATGCAGTAATGATGTCTTATCCCTCTTTGCCACAGGGCCAGCTTTATAGCAGGAGTGAATGCATTGTGCAGACAAGCAAGTCAAAAATCATCCACAGTATTAACCATCCATATGGCACTTGTACACTTCTGAGGTGTTTGTGCATGTGTTAATTTCATATTTAGTGCAATGAATGATCACACAACCATTTATGACTATTTTTTTCAGAAATGCAGCTCTGTCTTATCTTTGTATGATGTTCATTCTTCTCTTATCTGAGCAGTAATCTGAGACATAGTCAGTAAGGCATTTTGTATCACTGTCCTTAAAATGCACAAGAATATTAAATGACAATACTATATAGTTATCAACAAAGGTAGGGGAGCTTGGATATTAATGAACAAGAAACAGAGAAATTTGTGCCGCTCACTTCCATTTAAAACCTTGATACAATTACTTCTACATTTTGTAATTATATCCTGGCTGACACACTCACTGCAGGTAAGGGAGACTGAATGGTTGTGTATTCCTACTCCCTCCCACTAGCCATTCAGAGCTGCAATTCATTAGCAACAAACATTAAGGTAGTGCTATACTATGTTTACGTGTACTACACAAAGCCAAAAGTTTGGGATTCAGCAATTCTAATGAGCTCATGCCTCATTTGCATCTTCACTGTGCTCAGAAGCATGAGTCTATACCATAACAAGGTAACTATGTAGGAAGGAAACTTGAATATGAAAGGACTTGAGTATTTGTAAAACCCAGAGGACTGACATTCCTTTAGATTTATCTGCGCAGAAGACTTCTAATGTTGCTAAGGTATGCTTGTGTTTTTCAGGTGCATGCTACATTTGTTCACATGTTATGAAGAAGACTGTTATTTATGTTTATTAGGGGATTAAAGTATTATCTTTATGCACTTCTTATACTTCACTCTTGGCATAGGCATTTTTGTCATGTATCGGCTTTCACAGATAAACAGCCTTATTAACTGTCATTACAAGTGTTATTGGTTAAACTGGTTACCTTACAGTCTATTCTATGGCAATGTAAAGTACTTTATTGTCAATGACACAGGGGTGTAGTGCTTTTAAGATGGACCATAGACACCACTAGTGGAGTACTGGGCACAGAGAGAGGTGCCTAACAGTTATATACAATTTAATTTTGAGTTGTACATGTGTACATGTTTAGTGAAAATTGTGTGGGAAGCATTCATAACAGGTGAAATATGTGTTATTCCTTGGATTCTGCAACCATGTCCCACAACAACCCTAAGCCTGACTTTCCATCTTCCTGACTCTAAACTTCTAAGATGGATAGTCAGGGGGGGATGCGGGAGATGGCCTAAAGGAGCATGTTCCATTAAGACCTAAGCTTAAATTGAGGCCTTTGCATAGATGACAGCTTGTGATAATAGTTCCTATTTTAATATGTTAAGCTTTATGTCCCATTATTTAGACCTTAGTGGGTAGTTTTAAGCAAAGTTTTTATATGTACATATTTTGTCTGTATTTTTCTGATGCTAATTAGATGAGTACTTGGTTTGATCATGTGATAAATGCTGTAACATCTGATTTTCTTATGGAGTATATTAGAAAGACAGTCATTGAGTTTTTTATACACCTGATGAAGCAATTCTGTGAAAGCACTGGTGTCTTTGCTGGATTTTATTAAATGCATTTTTATCCTGGAACCTGAAGCCTTGCCTGGATCCATTTGTATTTTGGTGATATATATATATATATATATATATATATATATATATATATATATATATATATACATATATATATTTATACACACACACACACATATATCTACATATATATATATATATATATATATATATATATATATATACGCACACACACACACACACACACACACACACACACACACACACACACACACACACATATATATATATATGTGTGTATATATATATATATATATATATATATATATATATATATATATATATTTCATGTGATGAGTAGATCATTTGGATGATGAACAATATTTAGTTCCTCTGGGTTCTATGTCTTCCTCACAAAATTGCTGTTTAACTGCTACTCTAAAATGCAACTGATTAATTTCCTTTCACTAGCCACTATTCCTTTTGATGAATAAAAATGTTCAGTAAACTATGATTTAGTTCCCCTTCCTGTAACTGGGATATTATCATTGATGATGATTTGGAGAGGGATGTCAGCCCGATGGCTATGTTGCCTGGGTCACTATTGTCCATGTAGACTCACTGATGACAAAATATTCCAAGATGAGGGGTCAGTCAACACTGGATTTACAAAATGTACTCTCCTGATGATCCTTAAAATGAACAAGTGAACCTCACACAGAGAAAGCATATAGGGACCCACTCCTTGACCCAAATTTAAAGGAATCTGATGGAATATGCTTTTTCAGCTAGATAATCCATGTGGTCTGGGTGGGCCCAACCCATAAAAGCTGAGTGAAGTAACTATGTGGGCTCCCAACTTGTGAAGCAATTCAGTACCAGTCAAGCAGTAGGCAGGTATAGGATGGATTACAATAGGCCAGACAATGGCAATCAAGTCTGTCTTCAGTTCTAGAAGTCAAGTCATTGCCGACAAAAGGTCCAGAGTTTGTGGGGAACTCAGAGGTACAAGATAGATAAACTTTAGCATCCTTCACATGCAACATTGGTCCTGTAACCACAATTATCATTCAGAATCTGGCTCTGCTTTACTCTGAATCTGTCCCACAGGAGAAGCTTTGGATCAATGCATGGTACCAAAAAATCTCTGTGTACAGTACAGATGAAGTCAGTGTTAACCGTTGAGGGTACTACATATATGAATTTGCTTGTGCCTAAGCACCTAATATTTATTTGGACTATTCAGCAATTTTGGAGTCTACAGATGTTGTACGTCATTATAAACTAATTAATGTCTCAGCAGTTTTACTGGGATACTTTATCTGTCATATAGGAATGAGGCAGATAATTTCAAGGTGTGACAGCAAGTACCAAGATTTGCTCTCATATCTAATTGATGAAATGTTATTAATATTCTGTGATAACCTTGGCTTGTTTATAATAAGCAACATGTTTGAATGCAAGATTTTTCAAAAGTGCACTCTGTAACTATTTCTGCACCTTTTAATTGTTAAATGCATACACTGCTACTGTATTTCACTTTCCATTACATTTATGAGCAAAATTTGTGGAAATATTCCATTACTATCTTAATACATTTTTTTGAGATTATTCCTTTTGTTCTTGCAAATAAATCTGATTGCACATAGATATCACTTTGTAATATTATTTTTTTCACAACTTTTTTGTGTAATAAAGTAAAGAGGTTTCTGCTGTTATTTCTGACATTGTTTGCTTACACATTGTCCAATCATTCATCTTTCTCTGTTATTTTATTTAACATGACTTCCTCACAAAAGGTGGTATATTTCTCAATGCATTCTAAACAAGTGAATAAAATTCATCCACAAGACATTTCTTTTAAGGTAGGTTCCCAATACTGTTTTCTGCTGTCCTTCATAATGCCATCTCTTTTATAGAAAATCCTAAGTTCTTTCAGAATATTGATTTCTTAAATGCATTAACATACAAATAATGCAAATATATTATTAAGTTGTGTTTTTATGAAAGTAAATAAACGCAATGTTTCATAACACATTCTCAAATTAATACTTTAATTCAGTACATGAGTAAAGGTGAGAAAAGGCAAAACAGACAAGATTTTTCCTTCACAACATCATAATTGTCTGATTACAATGGAAAAATGTTCCATATTTTATAAAAGTAAAGCAGTGCTATAATATTTATTCATCACACACAAGTTTTTTTTTCTTTCTGCACTTCACAATAATTAATCAATTTGTGAATAAATAGCAAAACAGTTTTGATATGAGCCTTTAAGGTGTGCAAGAGGCACTCTTTCTGACTATATCTTAAAGTATGACTGGGTAATATTTCTCATAGCTTGGATGTTAATTCAACAGATGTGATGCAAATAAACTAATTTGTTTTATGTACATATCTTGTTTAGGTATTTTGATCTTTCTGACCTGAACTTAGATTAAAACTTTAGAATATGTGAAAAGGTTCAGTAATGAGGTTACAGGATTAGTCATTCCAGAAAGAGATAAACAAAGCAGCTGCTTTCTCCACAGGATTTGCAGGAAGTGTCGCTTAATTCACTCATTAGTTTCTAACAGGAAGAATCAGATATAGGTACAGTGCAGAGGTAGTAACTCTGATAATTATTCATTGATTCTAATTAATTTCAGTGCACTGTCTTTGATATAAATATAAACTGTTTATATACAAAATCATTTAAAGTGTGTGAAGGTACATTTCTTCTAGCCAACATTATTTCAAATCAAATGTCAATACATAGGATGTGCATACTGATTCAAATGTTCTAGTAAAATCAGAAGTGAAAATGTTGTTATTGAAAGAAGCAGAAATGTGATCAGTGTATATTGAAATACTGGACAGGGTTCATCAGGTCATGTTTTCTTACAAAGCTGAAATTGCTGACAAGTGACCTTCGGTACACAGCTGCTAAGAAAGTCTTGTTTCAAAATAAAGAATGTATTACATGAATTTTGAGTGTTTTGAATAAAGAACTGTTTTAGGGACTAACAGAACAGCAGGGTGTTCTGCAGATTGCTGGCAAATATTTATATATACTATATATCTAGCATTAATTTAGAAAGTCTTATACATATTCTCATGAGATTCTTCCTGTAAACAAGTTTCTAATACATTGTATAACTAATTTATGATCCGCAGCTCTCAACCTCTTAGCACAAAAAATCTGGACAAATCCAAAACTAAGGAGGGGGGGGCAAAGCCACAAAATGGGGACAAATTTATAATATTGCTCTTATAAATTTTGAAAGTTGATAAAATAAAAGGTTTTGTGTTACCATGTAGTTTCTAAAGTATATGAAGTCTGAAACTCAAATGCCTTCATTATTTAGTGATTTAAATCCTCACTAATTTGCCACAAAAATCCAGAAAACCACAAATTTTCTGAAGAATAGACCAAAAATATAAGGCGAAAATCTGGACATTTGAGAGGTATGGTATAATCTATTATATGTTTCCTAATATTAAGCAAAAATAATGCTGTGATTATTGCTGATTGGTCTAGACAGTTTTAAAGAGATCAGACAGGAGTCCCCATGGACTATGATGTTTGCAGATGACATTGTGATCTGTAGTGAGAGTAGAGAACAGGCGGAGGAGATCCTGGAGAGATGGAGATATGCTCTAGAGAGAAGAGGAATGAAGGTCAGCAGGAATAAAACAGAATATATGTGTGTGAATGAGAGGGAAGATAGAGGAATGGTGAGGATGCAAGGAGTAGAGGTGGTGAAGGTGGATGAGTTTAAATACTTGAGATCAGTAGTTCAGAGTAATGGTGAGTGTGGAAGAGAGGTGAAGAAGAGAGTACAGACAGGATGGAGTGGGTGGAGAAGAGTGTCAGGAGTGATTTGTGACAGACAAGTACCAGTAAGAGGGAAAGGGAAGGTCTACAAGAGGGTAGTGAGACCTGCTATGTTATATGGGTTGGAGACAGTGGCATTGACAAAAAGGCAGGAGTTTGAGCTGGATGTGGCAGAGTTAAAGATGTTAAGATTTGCACTGGGTGTGACGAGGGTGGACAGGATTAGGAATAAGTATATTAGAGGGTCAGCCCAGGTTGGAAGGTTTGGAGACAAAGCCAGAGAGGCAAGATTACATTGGTTTAGACATGAGCTGAGGAAGGATGCTTAATATATTGGGAAAAAGATGCCAAGAATGAAGCTACCAGGTAACAGGAAAAGAGGAAGGCCTAAGATAAGGTTTATGGATGTGGTGAGAGAGGACATGCAGGTGGTTGGTGTGACAGAGCAAGATGCAGAGGACAGGAAGAAATGGAAACAGATGATCCGCTGTGGCGAACCTTAACGGGAACAGCCGAAAGAAGATGATGGTCTAGACAGTTTTATATCATACAAATGTTTTAATATTGATTGCTCAGAATGTATAAAAAGTTTGTAAAATGATTAGTCAGAGAGATAGGTTATTGAATGTGTAAGCTCCCCACGTGTGTATTAACAAATTAATTATTATTCTCCTCTGAATTGTTGTGTGAAGTCTAATATTTTGAAACCTTAACAGTTTTATGCCATATGCTGAGAGTGAGTCCCCTGTATGTGTTGCAACATCAGAGAGTTACTTTGGACCCAAATATTGACAGCTGGTCTGTCCAGTGACTTTCTGCCATTTTTGTGCATCACACTAAATTTTTCAGTGGACAATAATAATGTAAGCTTTACTAACACATCTTTAGTTTAAACTGAATGAGAGAGAGAAATTATATGTAAGTTTTGATTGTATGATAACAAACTCTCCACGAAAAGTAGGCAAACAACACAAGAACGAAGCAGTGGAAGAAGTATGTAGCTGCTCGTACGACAGGACACTGGTTATATCCAAAAGTAGATTTTATTTGTAAGTCATCAAACGGCCATAAAATAAAACAAAACTGGTTAAGCGCTTGGTTAAGCCTTCCTCAGAACAACTGTTGAGGTGTAAAGGTATATATATACATCCAGCTAGTCACAATTAAGTGATTAATTAATCAATCAGCTGAAAGCCAAAACCAATAAAAACCAATAAAAACTGAATAAAAACTGAATTAAAATCTGAATTAAAATACTGAATTACTTTAAAGAACTGTCTGCTAGGCAGTAGTACAATACTATATTTTTTAAAACATTTGCTCTAATGTATACCATAAATGTAAAAGTTCTAAAAGTTCAAAAAGTTAAAATGTAATTAAACATGTATTGAATGTAACACAAATAACCACAATTTGATGTATTACATGCAACGGACCAATACACATTACTCATGTCCTTACAAATATACACAATGTATTGATACTTGTATTTATTCTAATGCTAAAAAGGGTTTTAGGCTAATAAAATCATTGAGACCAGGAGGTCTTGTAGAATCTGTTATGATTTGCCATTTACTTTCACATAATGATAGTTTCATTTTCCAATCCCCTCCAAAAGGTGTGCAATCAATCTGTTCAATAATGGAAAATAAGAAGCATTTTCCATTATTGAACAGATTGATTGCACACCTTTTGGAGGGGATTGGAAAATGAAACTATCATTATGTGAAAGTAAATGGCAAATCATAACAGATTCTACAAGACCTCCTGGTTTCAATGATTTTATTAGCCTAAAACCCTTTTTAGCATTAGAATAAATACAAGTATCAATACATTGTGTATATTTGTAAGGACATGAGTAATGTGTATTGGTCCGTTGTATGTAATACATCAAATTGTGGTTATTTGTGTTACATTCAATACATGTTTAATTACATTTTTAACTTTTTGAACTTTTAGAACTTTTACATTTATGGTATACATTAGAGCAAATGTTTTAAAAAATATAGTATTGTACTACTGCCTAGCAGACAGTTCTTTAAAGTAATTCAGTATTTTAATTCAGATTTTAATTCAGTTTTTATTCAGTTTTTATTGGTTTTTATTGGTTTTGGCGGGCTTTCAGCTGGCTGATTGATTAATTAATCACTTAATTGTGACTAGCTGGATGTATATATATACCTTTTACACACCTCAACAGTTGTTCTGAGGAAGGCTGGGGTACAGCCGAAAGCGCTTAACCAGTTTTGTTTTGTTTTATGGCCGTTTGATGATTTACAAATAAAATCTACTTTTGGATATAACCAGTGTCCTGTCGTACGAGCAGCTACATACTTCTTCCACTGCTTCGTTCTTTGATTGTATGATGATGAAATTATTTTAACTAACATATGCTTTTTTTTATTCTTCACAGCTCCAAATTGTATATAAGTATACATTTTTAAACGTCAGAATCATTAGGATAGTGTTGGTGAATGTGCATAGTTGTAGGGTCCAGCTTTATGGAAAAATGCTAAGGTAGCAGCTGCTGATTAAGCACCAGGTAGTAATGATTAATGTGAACAGCCTTAGTGTTTGGCTGCTGGTAAACTACCAGTGTAGTGGCTGTTGATAAAGTGCCAGGTTGAAGTGGTGAGTGTGGTATGTCTGTGCATTAGATAATGGCATGAATGTAAGTAGTCATAATATTTAGCTGCTGATTAAGCACAAGGCAAAGGTGTCGAGTGAGGTATGTGTCGACCAAATCATGATGTGCATGTGATACATAGTCATAGTTTTCAGCTTCTGGTAAAGCACAGGGTAGCAACTGCTGATTAAGCACAGGGTAGTGGTATCGAGTGAGGTACATGTGTTGACCAAATCACAATGTGCATGTGATACATTGTTGCAGTGTTTGGCTATTGGTAAAGCACCAGGGTAGTGGCTGCTAATTAAGCACCAGGTAGAGTTGTTGAGAGTGGATAGTCATAGTGTTTGACTGCTGGTAAAGCACCAGTTAGTAGTGATGAATGTGAACAGCCTTAGTGTTCAGCTGCTGATAAACTACCAGTGTAGAGGCTGCTGTTAAAGCACCAGGTAGAAGTGGTGAGTGTGTTATGCATGTGCATTAGGTAATGGTATGCATGTAAATAGTCATATTGTTCAACTGCTGGTAAAGCACCAGGGTAGCAGCTGCTGACTAAGCATAAGGTAGAGGTATTGGGTGAGGTATGTGTGTCGACCAAATCATGGTGCGCATCTGATACATAGTTGTAGTGTTCTGCTGCTGGTAAAGCACAAGGGTAGTGGCTGCTGATTAAGCACCAGGTAGAGTTTTGAGTGTGGCTAGTCATAGTGTTTGGCTGCTGGGAAAGCACCAGTGTAGCAGCTGCTGATACAGCCCCAGGGAGAATGGGTGAGTGGGTAGCTAATAATAGTTGCAATATCTATTACGTTTTTAGGAGTATTTGGCCTGCTGGGAAAGCACTAGGAATAATGAGTTTGGCTGCTGTTTAAGTGCCCAAACCTAGGTATTGTCTTTAGCCAGCTGGGAAAGCACCAGGATTTCAGATTAGCATTACAGCAGCATTGTAGCATACTTTGATAATGTGTGGGGGAAATAATACTGCAGTAGAAGAACTCCAGCAAAATACATGGGAGATGAATATGGTAGCAACACTTGTAGATATTTAAATAGATGGATAGAGCTAACAACTAATGATAGCACTTTAAAATTTCTAGAAAAGGGGACTTTTGTTAAAAAAAAAATAGAAAATCTAGAAAAAATGGACTTAAGCAACAAGGTAATAAGGTACCAGCTTTTAATTATTTGCAAGAAGAATCGAAAAATAGAGAGAAACAATCATTAAACACCTAAAATTTAATTTGGCTAGATTAAAAACACAATGCAGGTGGCTAACGAACAGTAAATAATTAACAAAAATGTGCCAGTGGTAAAACACGGTCCTGAGGATGTTTCCTCTTAAAACAGATACAGCAGATAAAACACAAGAAGTGGATTACATTACCATTTGTACCTCCACCACAGTGTAACCATTAGAAACTCAAATTGTAGTTAGTAGTATACTAGTAAATGAACAAAATGTGTAGATAAAATTATCAGATGATAATCATTGATCCTGGAAGTTACTTCTATAACATCAATATAGCTTTCGAATTCAGGAGGCCAAACATAATCTCATCAACAGTGACAGCTAGTGATAGGTTCAAAACAAATGTTAATGTGGCTTAGTGAAAAACAAAACCCACATATTCTTTGCAGAAATTAGGTAACAAATTTTAAAATTCACAAAAGAAGACAACACTGTAAAAAACAGCACAGCTTCAATAGTAAAGGGCATTAAAACTCAGTTTCCAATAGTAATTGATGGAGAAGAATATTTGACAACTGCTTCAGCTCAGAAAACAGATGGAGATCATTCATTTGATTCTTCATCTGTTTCTGATGATTCAGATATATAAATGCACCCATTATAAGAACTCCCAAATCCAGCAGTATCTTGAGACAGTGATGCAGAGCCAACTATAAGAGTAGTACGGCCATGGACAGTAGTAGATTTTCAATCTAATGTAGATTCACTCCCTCCTATTTAGACATACTCAGCAAAATATGATATGCTAAAACAGTAGAAGACCAAGCACAGTTACAAAACCCTACAATTGAAGATCTCAACAGTATATTAACATGTCACCACCACCTGATATTTTATTTATTTATTTTTTATTTTATTTCACTTTTGTTGACTGGGAAAGTCTGACTAGGACAGAGCCTATTTTCAGCGGAGGCCCTGGGAGAAATGCTCCAGATCCATGTCTTTAGAATGTGGGAAGAAACCCATGCAAACACAAGAAGGACATGCAGACTCTACACAGAAGACACCCCAGCCAAGAATTGAACCAGAGAACCTCTTGCTGTAAGGCAACAACATTAACCACTGTACCACTGTACACTATCTTTAGAAAAATATGAGATTAATCTAAAATAGGAGATGCTATTCTAAAACATATAGCTGTTAGATTTACAACCGAGAGATAATCTTTTGAAGGCTATTACTGTAGCATGTCCACTAACACCAAGCTGGGCCAGAATAAAAGCAATAATACAAAATGAAAGCAAAACAATAGACAAATGTCTAAGAAGGACAGATATATTTGAAGCATTTTCAAGTCACCCTGAACCAACAGAGGGAGAGGCAGCTAGTGGGTTATCAGCTCAATTTGTGGAAGGGTTATTACTATAGATTAGAGACCAGCTTAAAAAAGTGCACTTAAACTGGGAATACATGAAATTGTTAATCAGATGATATTAGCAGGTAATCTCATTTAAGAAGAAAAAGGACCAGCAGAAGAAACTAATCGATGTACAGTTACAACAATTTAATACTGATCTTAGAGGGCATAGAAGGGGAAGTAAAGCTGGGAGATTCAGAATCCCACCTATGTAACCACCTCCAGGATCATATCAGTCTCAGCAAAATCAACACCAAAATTTATCACAGCAACCGAGAAATAGAAAACCAAATATTTGTTATAATTGTGGCAAAGGCACTGGCAAAATAAATGTCCATTTCCAGGACTGCAGATAAATTCACCAACTAATCCTGCACAGATGCAGACACCTATGCAAGAAAGTGATAACAATCCTCCTATGTGGAATATGACTTGACAACCACGAGCATGACAGAATACATATCGGGATAGCCATGAGCAGGAGCTACAACTATTTCGTTTGGCACCAATAAGGCAAGATGGTCCTTATGAAAATATTAAAGTAAATAACACTTCTGTACCATTTCTTATTGATACAGGAGCAACAAGGTCAATGATTGTTTTAGCTGATGCACAAAATACCCTTTTGACAGAAAAGGTCATTTATGGTGCACGAGTTTCAGGAGTAACTATAGTTTATCCAGAAACTTAATCTGTCTCTCCTCAAATTTGTCCATTAACAGAGAAACATGCTTTTACTGTAGGAAATTCTACCCATTTAAATCTTTTAGGTAGAGACTTATTACTTAAACTTTGATTTGCTATTTATTGGAGTCCGGATGGCATATTTCTAAATGTCCCAAATAATACTTTTGATTTATATTTTGAGGAAATCAACCCAACGGAAAATAATCTTTTTGCTGTCTTAACAGATGACAAAACAGTAGAAACGTTAGATTATGAAGAATCACAAACTATCCCTGCAAAGCTTTGGACTGCCCATGATAATGAGGTAGGGCCAATACACGGCGCAGAGCCTGTCCAAATCAAGTTAAAACCTGGTGAGTGTCAGCCTATGGTAATTCAGTATCCATTGTCACTTGCAGCAGAAGAAGGAAAAAACATGCAATTACTCCACTATTACAACAAAGCATAATTGTCCAAAGATGCAGTCCCTGTAATATACCTATATTACAAGTTAAAAAAACAGAAAATGTGTGTAGATTTGTTCAATTTTTGTGCATTATAATGGCAATAGTATTACTAACATTTCCAGTTACACTTAATCCTTCTACAATATTAGGTTCAGTTCCTATAGATGCTACTGTTTGTTTTTGTTCTGTAATATATATTTCATCTGCTTGCTTTTCTACACAAAGGCATCCAGATAATTAATACCTTTCTGCATTTACATATAAAGATCAACAGTATACTTGGACTTGATTACCACAAGATTACATACAACTGCCAACATTATTTTCTAGGGAAATGAAATGACAGCTAGATAAAATTGAACTTCCTTGTAACTGTATTAATTAAGTAAGTAGCTGATTTACTGATTATCTCAAAATCTATAAATGATTACAAACAAGATACAATTTTTCTTTTAACTAAATTAGCTGATTAAGGTTTTAAAGTCAACAAAGCTAAACTACACTTGTGGAAGCCGCAGGTGCGATACCTGGGGCACCTAATATCACATGGAGCTAGTCAAGTACTGACATCCCAAATTACAGCCATCTGAATTGCACAATGCCCAACTATTAATAAACAATTGCATGTTTTTCTGGGATTAACTGGGTACTGCCAACTGTAGATATCCAAATTATGTGGAGGTACTAAGGTCTTTGTTAGAGGTGGTAAAAAAGGATGTATCTAAACCTATACCTTGGTTAGAAAAACAGGAAAATGCATTTATTTTATTAAAACATTGTTATCTAATCAAACAGCATTAGGTTTACCAGATTATTCTAAAGTCTTTTTTTTTCTATTTTGTAGTGAAGAAATAAAATAGGCTTGAGACTGTTAGCACAACATCAAATAGATGGATATAGACCCGTTGCATATTATAGTACAAACTTAGACCCGGTAGCTGCAGCCGTCCCCCACTGCTTAAGGGTGGTGACCACAATAGCACATATTGTAAACATGGCAGCTACACTGACTCTCAGGCATGAGAATTATGTAGCAATTTCACATGCAGTAGAAGTCTTATTGCTAAGAATGAGAACCCAGTATTTGTCATCATCCAGACTGAAAAAGGATGAGTTGTTATTAAATGACCGTCATTAAAAATTGTGAGGTGGCCACCATTTAACTTTGCTTCCTTAATTCCTTCAGTCAACAACGGAGTACCACGATAATGTTTCTCTTATTAATTCTGTTCTTCTTCCTGCTTGCAAGATAGTCCTTTGGAAAATTCAAAACTTATCTGATTTGTAGATAGCTCCTGTATACAAAGAGAAAATGGTGAACTAGTAGCAGCATTTTTTGCTTGCACCAAACACAAAGTTTCATTGAATGGGCAACTAAATGGAGGTGTTTCAGTACAGAGAACTGAGTTATTAATATTAACTGAGGCATGATAATCACCAAAAGTTAAATCAGTAACTATTTATACTGACTCTCGCTATGCATATGGTGTCATACATGATTTTAGTACTCTGTGGAGGGAGAGGGGTTACTTAACTTCATTTGGAGCAAAAACTAAAAAATGCACAAGTTGTAAGAAATCTTTTGGAAGCATTGTTATTGCTAAAGGAGATAGCTGTAGTAAAATGTGCTGCACACAGAACTGATAGCTTGAGTAGTACTGAAGGTAATGCTTTTGAAGATAAAGAGGTAAAGAGGCAAAACACACTGCATTGTCATATCCAGTCCAGGGTGTATTTGTGCAGCAACTTAATGATGCTGATTTATCTTCACAGAAAGTTTTGTCATTGCCAAACCAAGCTGAAAATTCTGAGAGAGGATGGTGGATACATGATGGCTGCACTCACTATCTGTATTCATTGTGGTGCCACCTGGATGGTCATTTGATAGCCACTTTACATGTGCTAAGTATTTTCATTAAATCATGTCATCTTCCATGTTATATAGGTGAAAATGCCTTGGTAATACAAATATCAAATGACTGGTATGCACCTCATCTATCAGTAGCTGTTCGGCATTTTGTAAATACTTGTGTAGTGTGATTAGAATACAATATTGCAAAAGCAACTGTTTCTCCTATGAAATCAATGCAATGACCTTGGGGTCCATGTTGTGTCTTCAAGTGGGAATTTACTGAACTTCTCCAAGTGTTATCATTTTATTATGTATTAGTAATTGTTTACATTTTTTTCTGGTTTGGTAGAAGCTTATCCTTGTGTGAAAAAATTATGATAGTACAGTAGCTAAGAAAGTGCTGAATGACTTGAGTCCTAGATTTGGTGTTCCATGCTGTACACAATCTGATCAGGGAACTCATTTTACTAGTCAACTGAAACAGCAAATGTGTAATGCATTAGAAATTAAATTAAGTTTCTAATATCCTTATAGACCACAAGCTTCAGAAATAGTATAAAGAGCTAATCAGGCTATAAAAATAAGACTAGCCAAGACCTGTGAAGAGACAGGTTTGAAGTGAACTAATGCTCCACCATTAGCGCTCTTTATTAGAAGCACAGTTAGCACTGTGATGATGTGAGGTATTGCCAGCTATGCCAGGAAAGGTAGGGCAGTGGATGTGTAACATATGCCAGCATAACTAGCTGGAGTTTTGTAAATAATTATATGCCATTTGTATATCAAACTGATTTGTACATGTATTTGTGTTTACATGTATTTGTGTTGAAAATGTATTTGTAAATCTGCATGTGTTAAAAATGTACCAACAGTGGGTCCTGCTGGGCAGAAAATAAATACACCTGTATGTCAGACTGTATTGTAACTGTTGAAATTAATATATTGCAAGAGAGGATACTGGGAGAGAAAAGGTCAATCTCAGTCAAGCTAACTTTGAAATTAAATTACCTGGTTTAGGCTATAAAGATTGTATCTTACAGTTCTGATTGCAGTCAGAGACAAAATGTCTGTGAAAACCAGGACTAGTAATCCTACTGTATTGTCCTTTGGGATGACCTAATTGCTACCATGGAAGGGTAAAAAGATTTTGAAATGGTTTTATAGTTTCCAGATGCTATAACACATCTCAGCTAAACTCTATGTGCGTGCATTATGACAATATGTGTTAGATTCTGCTTCAGTTTCTAGTAAAGGGGGTAGTATGGAAACCAGAAGTCAGTTGACTAAATGGAAAAGATATCATGCTGTAATCCAGCACTGAAATGATGTTTTAAAACCAGATGAGACAGAAGTCTCAGGGCAGTTTCCTTGTGAAACCTGACAGAGAAGGACTTCTCACCCACATCATAATCCCTTTCTCTGCTAAATGAACTAGGAGACAGAAATTCTTTAGATCAGCCTGGAAAATATAGTGAGATTAGTTAAGTATTATTTCTGTGCATCTGTGTGAATCTTTCCATCTGTGTTATTTTTAATATTTCCTCTGTGTGTGTGTGTGTGTGTGTGTGTGTGTGTGTGTGTGTGTGTGTGTGTGTGTGTGTGTGTGTGTGTGAAAATCAAATCTCAAAGAGTGTGTGTGTGTCAGCTACTTGGACCAGAGTACTCGTTTCACAGAGAGGGTGGTGGAGGACTTGGCTTGGGACACTCAGCTGAGGACTCAACTTTACAGCTGTGGTCAGTGTGGAGTCTTATTTAGAGCCTGGTGAGAGAGACTGAAACCCAACCTCAGGATGTGAGTGTGTTCCTTGTGTGCTCTTAAGGGAAACTGTGCTTGGTGCAGAGAGCTGGATCTGGAAATACTGTGCATATTTTTCTTCCAAATGAACGTTCCACACTGGTGTCTGTGGTGAGGATTGATACTCCTTGATTACTGGCCCAGAGCAGGGTCATCACAAGCACATCTAAAAAACTATCCCCACATGAAATATTAATTGGTAGACCCATAAGAATGCCAGCAACACCCCTGACAAAGAGATTAAAATTACAAGATATTAATGAGAATATGTTATCATGTTGTAAGTCTTTATGCTTCTACATGCAGAGACACTATAAGCTTGTTCAAGCAAGATGAACTGTTGAACGGACACCCCCTGTACTCAGGAGACCAGGTGTGTATCATATCCCACGGTATGAAGAATGCCTTGCAGCCAAGGTGGAAGAGACCATACCATGCTCTCTTTTCCACTTGCAGTCCTATTAGATGTGAGGGAGTCCCTACTCGGGTCCATGTGTCACAGCAAGATGGATACAATCCTGTGACAAGCATAAGCAGAACATCAATGATGTCAGAATAATCTGTGGAACAAAGCATGACAAGCATTGAGAAAGATGGAAAATTAAGTAACAGCAAGGAGAGTAACAAGAGAATATACAATAAAACAGAGTGAAACATTTCAAATATGGCTTCTCATAAGTGAGTCTGACCAGAAGATGGAAATGGGCATCATCATCATCAAGGCCCCCCTCTGTTATACAGGTACTCCAACAGGATCTCACACCTTTTAATAACTGATGTATAAAAAAAATGGGTTCAAACTCAATGCCAAAAACTGCAGCATTTTAACATTTGGTAAGCGATCACAAGCTTCACCTTATAGCAGAGGTAAAACACCACTTCAACCTGAAAAGGTAGTGAGAGACTTAGACACTTGGGTGAAGAGCACACATGTTTGATTGTCGTGTTGCAGCAGTGATTAGGAAATGTTTTTACCTTGCACAGCTCATAGCCAAAGGTATTTCTTCCAGAACAAAGGGATTCCTTACCTCCTTGTACATTGTCCACCTTAGGATGTAACTTACTAATTATATCCAGCAAATGGAAAGATCCCAGAGGTTTATAATTAAAAACATCATGGGCTTAATAGACTTAAGCTATCAAGTAAGACCAGAGGTCATATCTCTAAATTCAGTTTCATGTAGACTTTTTAGGGGTGATCAGTGTCTTGTTCATAGAGCTATATGGGATACAACAATCCAAGAACTCCTACACCAACATAAATCAAACAGTCTAGTTATGAGTTTGAAATCTAAATCTATTCCAATAAATAAATGAGACAAGGTGGGGCTTAGATTTGTCATGCTGCACATATGCCTTCTCTAGAACAAACCTCATTGGCACACTTTCTGCCTTTCATAAAGGGGCTGTAAAATTGGATGGGTGTTCATAAATTCACCCTAGCATGGCTGGCCTGACCCTCTACGGAAAGGGCAGCAAAAACTAATGATGGGTACTGGCAGAGCAAAAATGCAGAAATGACTGTGAGGCTTGGTATATATGCACACACAAATACGCACACACATGGCACTTCTGTTACGTGCTGAGTTCTCTAGCTGGTGTAGTTAGGTAGGGGTTCTAATCTCACCACAGCCAACTGGTGTGTGTGTGTGTGTGTGTGTGTGTGTGTGTGTGTGTGTGTGTGTGTGTGTGTGTATCTGTCTGTCTAGTCAGAAGAGCATAACTGCGTATCCTGCAGTCATCAGAACACTAGCAGGGAGTACCAATAGTTGGTGGGAGGCTTGGCATAATGATTAAAGTCTTTGTCCTATAAGGCACAAGGTAAACGTTTTGATTCTCACCTTGGGTTATTGACTAGGCTTAAAACGGCCCTTCAGGACAGTTAGCCTAATATTCACCTATGAACCTCTATAAATATATATATATATATATATATATATATATATATATATATAGATATATATATATATATATATACATACATATATACACACATATATATGTATATATATATATATATATATATATATATATGTATATATGATTCCCCTTCATATGACTGAAACTTCAAAAGCCTGAAAACAAAAGCCTGAAACTCAAAAGCTTGAAAACACAAAAAAATACATATACTGACTTTAAACGACAGAAACCATATTAATTTCCACTAAGTATAAGCAGGGGGCACGCTGCCTTGCACCCCCTATGTGGGGGGCTGTGCCCCCCAAACCCCTGCTACTTAAATATACTAACTCTAAGATTGCACTTAGTGTAATGAAGTGCAATCCTGGAGTTGATATATTTAAGTAGCAGGGTGTGTGTGTGTGGGGGGGGGGCACAGCCCCCCACATGGGGAGTGCAGGGTGACTTTTCCCCCTTCTTATTCTTAGTGGAAATTAATATGGTTTCTTTTGTTTAAAGTCAGTATATGTATTCTTTGTGTTTTCAGGCTTTTGACTCTTCAGACTTTTGTTTTCAGGCTTTTGTTTTCAGGCGTATGAGTTTCAGGCTTATGTTAATTCATATGAATGGGAACCATATATATATATATATATATATATATATATATATATATATATATATATATATATATATATATATATATATATATATATTATGGTGGTTCTTCTTCTGATGCAGTTAGACTGGCTTTCTATTTTTGACAGTACAGCTCTTACAACTTTCTGATCTTCTTTGATCTTCTCGGGTTTCTTCTCTAGAGTCAGAGCAGTACGAAAGGTGGGAAGAAGGGGCACTACCTTTAGATACCAACTTGTACTGCATGGTGATCAGTGTGACACATTGACGTTAACGTACCACAGTTATAATCACTTATAGATAACCTATACAATGTCAAAGTGCTCTTTTTGTGATGCCTGCTCAAGAACAACTTGTAAAATGTCCAAGTGTTCTTTTATTTAAATGTAGCAATGGGTTACTAGATTTGTAACCAGAACCTATGTGAGTTGTTGCTACTTAGAAAGCAAAACATTTGATAGTTTACAAGCTGTCATTAAACATTACATGATTATAAATATGACAGCACAGTCTTGCTGAATGGGTGGATGGTCCAGGATACTATACTCCCTTGCTATACCACTGACAAAAGATGTTATATTCAGCTAGAATTATGATAAGTAAAAGTTCCAGGTTAAGAGTCGACAAGTGAGCTGATGGATTCATTAACAATCTATACCATCTGTTACTGCAGCTTTCAAAGAAAATCCTTAGATTCCAAAAGGGAAATACATAGCTTTTAACCTCACTATCTTTTCCTTGCTTTTACTTCAGACTGGTAATAAACTCTTCAGTTGTGAGGAGATGTCATCAAAACATTTATGGTTAATTTACATTAACATTCCAATATAGCTTAAACTGAAGTACAGTTTATGCACTTCCAATTTCATCAACTTGAATATATCCCTTTATCCCCCTCAAAAAAGTCAGCATATCTATTTCTTAACATTCAGTTAATCTTGCATAATTTTTACATGTGCAGTGTTAGTTATTACTTAATAGAGCAAAAAGCTCTACTGTTAATTTTCAGACTACCCAATAAATTACCCACAGCATCTATCTGCCAGATATACCTATTACCATAAGATAAAGACAGATACACTGAAAATGGAAAACGGCTATCTCACTGACCCTTTTAATCTGAAAATCAGCAATCCACGTTTAGCTCTTGTAGCATCCCCAAAACCCTGCAAAACCTCTATCCACATTCCTTAGGATAAACCTCTCCATGGTTCCTTCTGTCTTGCAATGATATGTAATCTTCTTCCTCCTTCACTCTGGCCTTGTACTCCTCGCTGTCTTGCTTATCTTTAATGTATGTCCTAAATTACTGGTTCCACTGCTACTACCTCCTTCTAGCTCTTTACAGTCTTCTTCACAATATCTGCCTCCACCTGCATTTCCACACTTGAGATTATACCATACCTCTCAACCTCTCAGCACAAGAAATCTGACCAAAGCCAGAAATAATGGGGGGGGACAAAGATCCAGACATAGAGAAAGATTTTAAATATTGCTTCTATAAACTTAGAAAGTGCACAGAATAACAGATTGTGAATCATAATGTATTTTCTGAAGGATATTAAGTCTGAAACTCAAATGCCTGTCATTATTTGGTATTATTAGCATGTTCAAATCTCAGTAATTTGCTAGACAATGACAAAATATATGAGGCAAAAATCTGGACATTCTGCAGAAAATTGGACAGTTGAGAGACTTGCCCTTATTCTTACCTTTTAAATATTCCTTTGTTTTCATTTTTATAAAATATATTACAAATTCCCTCTTTCTCTGCAATTATTCCTTTGTTTTCATTTTTATAAAGTATATTACAAATTCCCTCCTTCTCTGCAATTACTTTAATCCATGGAATATTACCAATATTCCTTTATATCATCATGTATTATACTAACACATGGACAATCTCCACCCCCACGCAGAAACAAAGGCCCTTCTCAAACCTTGTGTCCAATAATCTTTATCTTTTAGTTCCATACAGTTCTTCATGCTGATATTTTCTACATTTTATTACAATTCCTAATTATCCCCTCTATAATTCTAGTAGATATTTGTCACCAGGGTTGAACAGCAAATCTAATGCTTCCATAAATTGCTTAAATAATCTAAGTATGCCAGATAGCATGCCTGATACATCCTCTAGAAGTACCGTTTTGTTATCTGCAAACATGTTAATATGATTTTAAAACCCTATTTTCCCCATTCTTCACATATTTCTGAATTGTCTTTGCAGCCTTTTCATTACTGTTATGAACAAAGTTGAGGACAACAGATGGTCTTGCCTTGTACCATGCTCTAGATAATGTGGTAACAATAATATCACATTCACTAATTTTCCCACCTTGTCATTGCATATCACCTTAATAGCTTAACATAATCTCCACTTTCTAGCTACTTACACCAAAGGCTCAACTAAAACTATCCTGCTGGCCATGTTAAACACCCAATGAATATCCTTTTCAAGAATTACACAGGCTTCCCATGTTGCTTTTTCTTCACCAGTTCTACAATGTCCATTTAAAGATGTCAGTGATCAAGTGAAAGATAATTTAACTTTTACACATTTATTTATGACATAGATATTAATTGGCTTGGAACCTCTCTAGCCTAGACACAGTCATTTTCACATTGGTTTTACAATCTGTTTTTCAAAGACACATCTGTCTAAAGTTTCTGGGATCCTAAAGGCTGAATTTTCTCTCAGCATTACTGTCTTAGTTTCAGCTTTCAGAGATTCAGGCAATTGACCAGAGTCTTCTGTGCCATTACACATCCCTGACATGACCCCCCCCACCCCCATACACTTCTTTTTTATCTATTAATTAAATAGATAAGCCCACTGGAGACAGGCGTCCCTTTTCAGGGGTGACCGGGGAACAGTTTCTGGATAAGTGTACTAATCAGTCACAGTAGGCAATTGGAGGTGGAAGGAATCCAACACTGTACTCCTGACTACAGGAAGTGGCTTGTTAGCTCAAAACCTTAGTCTGACTACTAGTTTGTAAAAGTCAACAAAGACCCCATGTGAGGACAACAAGGACCTGCCTTGCTTATTTATTAAATATCTTAAAGCTGCTATCAACTCCAGCTGACCAAATCCTATTCAAATATTCACTTTTGCATCAGCAAGAACTGAACCTCTCTTCTACCTAAAGAATTCTCCTGATGGAAGATTTGATGAATATAGCTTCCCATTACCCCAATCACCTTTTCAATGTCCTTACTTAACACTCTGCACTTACTGTGAACATCATGCATCTCCCTTATCCCACTCTATTTTGCTCCTTCAGTCTCTACATTAGCATAGTTGCATTAACCATCCCACAGCTACAGTCTTGAATCCTTTCTCCCCATGTGTGCTTCTACCTGCAAGTGACCCTGCACCTTTAAATAGTCTTTCAACTCTGTCACCTTACCCTCTGACCCCTTCTTTGATCTGTCCATTAACATTTCCAGAGCTGACCCAAAAGCCTCTTTTCTCCCTAATTTTATAAAAAAAGTATTGATTGTTGCCATACTTACCATATAAATTAAATAAAAGCAAAAACATAGGACTCAGATAAAACAATACGCATGTAGTTTATTTAAATGGTAAGCACTTCCATCTTCATATTAATCTGTGACTTCTTCATAACTAATAGATTAAAAATAATACAATTCTATATAACATCCATACATATCACATGATATTTAAACATCCCATAACACATCTTATCATAAGTTCAAGGCACTTTTAATACCATCAAGATCATTTAGCATAGAAAAGTTCCCTGCATTGAATGACAATGGCAAAATCAATCTTTTGTGTTCTAAAATAGTGCCATAACCTCCAGCTCTGTTTCCTAGCTTAGTATAAACTAACACGACAAGAACAAACTTCTTATACCTGCTACACAACACAGTTTGTTTGAATAAACCTTTATTAGAATTTCAGATTTTTATATTACAATAGTGTTTATATATATATATATATATATATATATATATATATATATATATATATATATATATATATATATATATATATATATGCCAACGTAATTTTCTGGTGGTTCTACCCACATAGAATGAATAACAAACAATACATATTGCTAGATACTTCACAAAATCTGCTGTAGTTAAAATGACCTTTCAAATCTATTACCCTCCCCCCAACCTGCAATTTGAATATATGGTCCTTCATGTATGGACCTGTACCAAATGCATGCTCCACATTTATAGGTGCTATTCCACTATGACTTCTGTAGTCATCACTTTCAATCATCTCATATTTTCTATTACCCACTTCATCTTTAGGTTTCAGCATTACCTCTTGATGGCAGAGCTTCCCATCTAAATTTCATCAAAACCAACACATGATTCAACAACCACCTATCCAAAATCACCAGCACTTTGAATCCTTCCTGCTATGCCATCTGCCAAAATTCCAACTTCTCTGCAAGCTTAATACAGTCATCCCTAGAGGATGTAAACTTTTTTGCAGCCGCAGTATTCCCACCAAACGTCTGCCAAGCCCAGATTTTTGCTTTCCTCTCTCAGCACCCCCTGATGCTTGTTATGAGATATGACTGCCCTGAACATTTTAACAAATGAAAAGCCACAGACTTAGTAATTTACAAAATAAAGTGTCCAGAAATAAGTAAAAAAAAAAAAAAAAATCACATCTATGATAATTTTATCTTACATTCCTATGCAGACTGAAGTGCCTTGCAACACTTCACCAGCTCATTCTCCCCATATATATTTGGCCCATAGTAAGACCTTAAGACCATTGCTTTACTTTTGTATCCACAATGTACAACCACTCATTTATCATCTATCTATAAGTCCAGTCTTATACTCCCATCATAACCTGCCTCAAACAAATATTCTCACCCTCCATTTGCAAGTTATGTCCAAACCTATCTTATGCAATTTACTTACTTTCCTAGCCTTTATTATGAGTTCCTGGAACACTGATTAAATGTATTTAAGCTTGGTCAACACCTCTTCGATTTGATGGGATTATTAATTCCCCACATTCCATGTGTCAACTATGAAGCAATTCTACTCCACACTTCTTATGAACTTCTCTGCTCAACACTAGGAACTTCAACTGATAGACAGTGAGTGCCGCCAAAGGAATCACCTACACTTCCTCCAGCAGCAAAAGTTGCATGTTGTCTCAGACAAGTCTTACTAAGGCAGTAACCTGTAATGAAGAACCCCTCCAGGTACCATCTCCTTAGTTTTCTTACCTAGTTGACAAATAGAACATTACATTCCAACCTTGAGCATCTATGCCTTCTGAATGTACTTTCTGACAACCACATATTTTCCCATTCATTTAAACACTCTAGGCTCGTATAGGGTGAACTTCAATAAACTCAGCACATATCTGGCATTCCTTAGCTCCTAATCTGCCTAACATTATGCATTTCCACTAGCCTGCTTACTAGCTTAACCCTCACTGTCCCCACTGTCCATTATATTTCATCAAGGTACCAAACCATACCTACAATACGTATGTCACTCATGTCACATGTCTATGTGAACATACTTCCCTACCCACCCCTACTTCAGACCTTGCCAGCTGACATACTCAAGTCTCCTTGCTGTTATTTCTGTATTTCTACTATTCACTTCATAATAGGTTTCATCATCCCCAGTCATACACTTAACCTGCCAGAACTAAGAACTACTCTTCACAGAGTGCCTACATCTGCCAGTAGTCAAGTGTGCAAAACCACCATATAGTACTTTACTTTATTTCTAATCAAATAATGGATAAAGTTCTTCCACGTTCCATTGTGTGAATGTCATTGGACCTTGTTTCAGCCTCTGAGCAAATTCCTATATCTTTGTATCAAATTGCGATCAGGCTGCCTTTCTGTTGAATTGCCCACATTTGCATTTCTTGTGCTATGGATTATATTTTGCCCTACACTAGTTTCTTCAACACAAGGGTGAGAAGAAGAAAATTAAAACACTCAGGACTTTAGCAGGCCCTGATTTAAACTTTCAAAAATGAAGTAAAGCACTTACAAATGATAGCACAAGCTTTGATCATTAACTATGCATTTATGTACCCCTAACATTACCTCTAAAAATAAAAATTCTCTTAAATTCCATCCTTCACCATCACACTGAACTGAAAGCCCCAGACAAATACTCCCTTTTTCATCCCTGCAGCTGATGTTAGACATCTTCATTTCTACCTCCATGTAGAACCATCCCTTTTGGTTCCCCTCCATGACAGGATCTCTGATGTCACACATACTGGGAGGATCTCTTCCAGAAAAGATCCTGCATACAGATACCTGTCTGTGTGCAGCCCCTAGTGGGTAAGTACCTGATAGTACAGTAGATCATGATGGATCAGGGAAGGTGCTGTCATACTCTAGATCACAGTGGGATTTTGTTTTCTTTATCCCTCTGTCCTACCCCCCCCCCCCCCCCCATATGCCAACATCATTGTCAGGCCAGGTGTGCAAAACTGGAGTAATCTTAGCATGTACCTTGCCCTGATTCCATAAGATAGCTAGAGCTACTCTGTCATTCTCCACTGCAAAACCTTTCATCTTATCTCTGAGCTCTGGACTGTGCCAGAGAACTACTAGAGAAACACCCAGCATGACACCTCCAGCAGGATGGGCGTATCCATCCTCCTTGCCAGAACTGACAGATTCCTGATCTGTTAATTGAACTCAAGTCTCTTGAGTCATAGTGTGGCCTTTATCCTTTTATTCCAACAGACTGACTAACTGCCAAGCATACATGACCCATTATATACCTCTCCACTGTTTCCACAGCAGCATACTGCCCCAAACAAAATCTCCACTTGCTTACCTAATAATAAGAAAATCAGATATTTAAATAAATATTCAAGTACACATACATTATGAAATTGAGACTAATTATTCAAGGAATTTTGAAGTGTCACATAAGTCATTTATTTATTTATTTTTTGTTAACAACAATAAATTTTATATATATCATTTTCAATCAATTGTTAAAAGCCCTGTTCCTCTACTCAGTCTCATACAGACTGCTCAGAGGTGACCGGTGTCTGGCAAGGCCATCTCAGACTCAGCCTTGGTGGAGTTGCTGCATATCCATAAGTCAAACTCCACTCACGCAACCCGCATGCAAGGCCTCAACCTGGTCTGTGACATTAATAGAACTTGTTGGTGGGATTGATTTGTGGCCCACTGACTCCTCCATCTGTGGAATAGGCTCCCTCTCCATGTCAAACAGAGTAGCTCACTAACCCTCTTTAAGAGGAACCTGGTTAACTGGATGGGAAACAGAAAATATACCCCTGGGATCCCACCTGTGTCCCTGCTGGACAGGGAAAACAGGTGCTGACTTTGTGGGAACATGGGTGAAATTCTTGGCTAGGCTTATAAGGGCCTCTAGGCTAATAGCTTAGTATCATCTTATAAACCTATGAACCTATGAATTTCAGCAAGAACATTTCATAAAATAAAAAACTGCAAATTCTCTCTGGATGCTACTTAGGCAGGTTTTACACCACCAAATTAATACTTGTTTATAAGTATAGTTGACTTACGTTCAGCAAAAATGTTCTATATGTACTTCAGACAATTAGTAATTCAACACTGAGGCAAGAAAAAAAGTCAACATAGAGAAAATGTTCTCATCCATCTAGCCAGCACATTCTAGAAACAGGTTTCATGTCACTTTGCACATGCCCACCTTATGCAACTCAAACAGGCAGAAGGCAATGCTGATTGCTAAGTATTTCATGACTCCTTAGTATGAATCCTGGAATAATGAGACTGAATGAGAAAAAAATAACCTTATATATTGTAATTTCTCAGAATATTCCCATTTCTCCAAGGAATGGCAATCTTGGAACTTGTATATTTAAGTCTAGGAGTGTGAAGGCTTACTTTTCTGGGGCTCCACTGAAAAGGGATAGCTTTCTACCCAGTCAGACTATTCCAGTAAACAAATACAGTAAATAATAAATAAATAATTAATAAAAAAATTACTTTAAAGCACTACAGTGAGGTAAAACATTTGCTTTTCTTTTTAGACTTTATTTTTGTAATTCTTAGGCTAGCTTTTACAAGTCTCAGAATTACTACAGGGAGCAGTAAACCTCTGCAGTATTAAAATGAAAAGGAAAAAGACTACAAAAAAAAAAAAACACTACAGCCTTCCTGTCCTGCCACACCATTTGTACTGAATGTCTAACTACTTTCAGGTTAGTTTTAGTTTAAAGCATCTGTCTATACCAAACCTCTTTTGGACCCAATGAATCATTCAGAAACAAATCGACTTACTTTGCTGCTGTCCTCCTTGGGAGCCCCCCCCCCCCCCAAGCCTTTCTGTGTTGAGGGAAGCCTTCTAGCTTATCAGTGGGAGTGGTAAGCAATAGGTAGCCTATCTACCACAAGAGGAGTAGTTTCTGGCCCAGAAATTGTAGTTTATTGGCAGTTTGGGCAGTTTTTTTTTTCCATCTCCTTCAACTTTCTGGTCTAAAAGCCCACGTTTGTGCTTTTATCACCTTTCCTGTAACTAGTTAAGTCCAGATACAGATTTCCTGTATCCAGGACTGTATGTAAGCTTCTGAGCCCCCCAAGCCTTTTTGTGCTGGAGGGAAGCCTTCTAGCTTATCAGTGGGAGTAGTAAGCACTTGGTAGCCTATCTACCACAAGAGGAGTGGTTTCTGGCCCAGAATTTCTAGATTATTGGCCATTTGGGAAGTTATTCGATCTCTTTCAACTTTCTGGTTTAAAAGTCCAAGTTTGCACTTGTTTCCCACCTAGTCTAATCCTGATACAGATTTGCTGTACCCAGGAGTGTTTGTAAGCTTCTGAGTGGTGCCAAAGTCTGTTCTTCGATTTTTCCCTTAGATGTTCTAGTTCTCTCCTCTCCTGCACTTTTCCTAGCTTATTAATCTAGCACTTTACCATACCAGACATTTTGTAGCAATTATTGTAGCACACACAAGTGCTACCAGCACTAAATGTTCTACAAGGAAACAGCTCCAGTACTTATTATTAATGCCTGCCCCTCCAGGCATGTCTAAAGGTCAGTTCCCTGTGCTTTCTCCTATGAACTTGGGCATCCTGAGGCAATGTACACCGACAAACCTCCCCACTTATCTCCCAACACTCAGACTTGCTAGAGATGCATTTCTATATCCATATTGGAAGCCACGCACTCTCCAGCCAAGACCAGAATAGCTGGTCAAGAGGAGAAGGTCAACACTTGCACCACACCACATGGAACACATAGCCCTCCAGAACACACACCAGCAATGCCTTCACATAAAAACACAAACCACACACCCACCTTCGTGGAGGCTCTCAATAAAAATCTACCCAAGCAACAGAGACCTCCAAGGCATAAATGAACTCGACTACCACAACACAACACTAATCACAAGACACATAACTTACCTAAACAGTGTGCCACTCAACCAAAGCCCCTAAGGCAAAACAGCATGACCAGCACAATAGTCATAGGTGACTTGATAGTGAGGCACGCTGATGTCCCACTCACTAGATTGAATAAGGAGAAAGTAACAGTCCGCTGTCTGTCAGGTGCCAGGATCCACTACATAATGCATGCACTCAGGGCCATCAACAACAGGTACAGATATGACTCATTGTACATGTGGGTGTGAATGACCTGAGATGTATCTCCTTGGACTACATGAAAAGAGACATGGAGGAGCTCTCAGATTATGTAGCTCAGGCGGGTATGACCCTAGACCTGAGCAGCTACCATTACCCAGAATAATACCACAGTACAAGGAGGAAATTATTGATTTCAGCTTGCCAAAGATGGCCTGCATCTGTCACCCCTGGGATTCCAGATACTGACCAAGGCTCTTGTCATCCCTATAGTGCCTTTTTTAGGTGGTGTTCCAAAGACCAAATTACAACCATAACAGCTACAAACAAATGCAATCTGAGGATCATGCTGCTCAGCACTAGAAGTCTAAATCTCAAAATGCACTCACTTGAAGCACTCCTTAAAATGAAGTACATCAACATTTGTGCTGTAACAGAGACCTGGTTCAAGGCAGCACAAAGCACAACTGCACTACTAGGCTATAACTCATTCCACACCTTTTTGGCTCCAGAACTTGGACTGAAGCTCCAAAGGCGGTGGTGTTTCCATATTCATAAAGGATGTGCAAACCTCCAGACTGGTAGCCCAACATAATGTATCAGAGATACTTCAGGTGCAGCTAACATCGGGTAAGACAGGGATTCAGGTTGTAGCCTGTTATAAGTCCCTAACCATGTCCCAGGACTCACACTCCACAATCCAAATCACCCTGGAGAATATTAGGGTCCACTCTAACACTCTCATATTGGATGACATGAATTACCCCTCCATTAACTGTGAAAACTACTCCTGTACCAATGCACTTGCCCAACGTTTCCTGGAATTCATTAATTCCAATGCCCTGGACCCATTTGTTCTTACCACCACACCCCCACTAGAGGTAGCAACATCCTTGACCTGGTCATTACTAACATGGGCAACTGTTGCTCTACACCAATAGTCAACTTTTCCCTGATTAGATCCGATCACAAACTAATCACCTTGGAAATCCACAACCACCCCCACCCCCCCAGCCCCCCGGCAAAAGTAAACACCATGAAAAACTTCTCCAAAGCTAACTTTGGGCTCCTAAACACAGAGGTGGCTAACTTCATGGCACCCATGCAAATGGAGAATAGTTGCATGACTGCAGAGTCATACACCAATGCACTGTATGAACACATACACAAATATATGTATCTCGTCATACCCAATATAACCAAGATGCTCTCCTCCAAGAAAAGGAAGCCAATTTGGTGGTCTTCTGACATAAACAAACTCTACAACAGAAGGAGGAAACTGATGCAGAATAAGGTGAAGTCCCAAGACTAGAAAAACTCCCTTATCATCCTCAACAAAAAGTTGAGAACCCTCATTAAATCGTCTAAAGCTAGCTATGAAAACAGAATTGCAGCAGATAGTAAAGACAACCACAAGGCCTTCTATACTTATGCAAAGAATCTCCATGGCAATACCCAGATATGCTCTGAGCTATTGGACAATGGTACCTCTTATACCGAGCCAACAGATATTGCCAATATACTGGCTGACAGATTCAGTGCCGACTTTACCCCACTCTCCCCCCAAAGGACCAATCAAAATACCAGTAGATTTCCAGGCACCCAGTATTACTGCTGCACAGGTTAAAAGAGCACTGTCCAAGGCCAAGAATACAGCGTTTATGGGACCTGACAATATCCCTGGCTGTGTTCTACATGAACTGCAGAGTGAACTGGCACCGCACCTGTGTGCCCTGTTCAATCACAACCTCCCAATCCCTCCACACCACATGCTCCAGAGACCTCAACCCCATTACCACAATCAACAGAAAGTGCTGGAGGGACAGGCTCATAACCCAGAGACTGCCCATGCTATGGGATAGACTTCCCATACATGTCAAACAGAGCACCTCACTGGCCCTCTTCAAAAAAAAAAAACTTGATGAGTGGATGGGAAATAGAAAATTCACTCCAGGGATCACTCCAGTGGCTCTACTCGACAGAGGCACTGAGATCTAAGGTCAGGTGGCACGATGCCAGGTTAATCCCATGGGTAGGCTTGTAAAGGCTCCAGTGCCATTAGCCTAGTACTCACTTGTGAACCTATGAACCTTCCCTGATTAGCCACATGCTTCACTTACAGAAGTGAAGCAATTTTGGGTACACACCTCCTCAGATCTATTTTGTTCAGCTCCAGAAAGTTACCCATATTCCTTCTCATCTCTGGCTTGGAGATCAGGGTGATCTCTCTCACTGAAATATGATAGGTTCATAGGTTTGTAGGTGATTAGTAGGCTAATGGCAAAAGAGCCTTTATAAGCCTTACCAATAATACCCAGGATATGACAGTATTATATCTTAATTCTCCAGATATGGGATGGGGTAGCATCAGAGTACTGGGTCTGTGGGTGTTGGAGCCCTGAGTCATTTTACTAACTGCATCTGTCCATAAGGTATATGGGCAGTACCATAGGAGTGAATTTATGGTTCCACCATCCATTTATCCAAATTCGTTTTGATGAGAGAGAGAGATGGTCTTTGTTCTATGATGATGGGAAGTTTATTGCATGGATAAGGTAGCCTTTGGGATATGAGTCTATCTGTCCAGAAAGTTCTGTTAGAGTCACAAATAAGGTTCAGGTCCATGGAACTTATAACTTTTTATAAATTTTCTTGTGAATATGTAACATTTTCATCAGGGCTGGATCAGAGAATGCCATGTACGTCAGGCATAAGTCACCTCTTAATAAATTATATGAGATGGAGTAAAGGGATAAGGTCTTTAGTCACTCTGCATAAGACATGACTTTCACTTTGTATTTTTTTGGTAAGAAACTACTGGGGCTGCTCCATTTGGTGGAAGTGCCTGGTTAGGTACATGCAGAAGGGAGCATTGTACTTGATTAAAGGTCTTATGAGAGCAGAGTATGATGACACTATGATTTCCTTTGAACTTGATACCATACCTTTACTTATAAGCTGAGTGACACAGAAGGATTTCCTCACTACCGTAGCTACTTGGTGGTCAAAGCTTAGGTCACTATCATATGTGTTCCTAGGTCCCTCACCACTGGGTCTACTTTTAGGGGTGTGCTAGTAATAGTATAATTTGCAAGGATATTTGATTTACTGAAGGGTATGATTATTAATTTTTTAGCATTTAGTATCAGACTTTGGTTCTGGTACCAGTCGTTTGTCATTTTTAGGCCTACTGGTAGGATGTCAACATTGTCAGCTAATTCAATGATTGCTCCCAGCTTACACTTGTCAGAAAACTTGGTGAGCCAGATGCCCAACTTGTTGAGCCCGAGACTGCCTAGATGGCTCTCCCCTATTACTACTAGACTAAATAATGACATCTGTACTGTTCTCTCTCCCTTTATCCCCAGCAGTTTCCCTCCTTTAACTTATGAGATGTTTCTCTTCTGCATCATACCTCTGCATTTGCTGAGAGACCACACCACTGCTCCTGTGATAGAAAATCCATTTTCTTACCACTTACTGCCTTGTTTACAAAGTCATCATTCTGCTTTTCCTTGCATTTTACCTTGTTGAAAGAATACCGCTTCTTTTAAGAATCTAAACATAAAGAGCCTTCTCTGCCAAACCACATACAATCACGTTGAATGCATTGTACAACAACTCCTTTCATTTGCATTCTATAAATATCAATGAACATTTTCTAGTGTACTGTGTGGATGTACTTTTCTCTGCTTGGGTCATTTTTCCATTAATTCCTAAACAACTACAAAGAACAGCCTGATGTACTTACTATTCAGTCTAGTCTATTATTCTGGAGCGGTGGAATTTTACCATTAGATGCCTTTGTGTGTTCCCTACTAAGTCCATCTTCCTCACACTGTTGTCACTATCAGTCTGCAAGTCTAGAAATTGCATATCCTGCAACTGATGTTCTAGCCAGTTATTCTAAGAGGGCAATAAGGTCAGGACCTTACAGACCTTCCTGAAGCCCAGTTAAAAAAAAGTTTCCCCTTCCTATTCTTTGAGTAACTTAACATGCCTATGAGAGAATAAAGTCAGCACACAGTTCAGTTGCCTTGTCTTCCATTCTGTTTTCAGTCCTCTTGGACCATTCCAAGGTTGCACTGGTCATTGCTGTTTATCTGTGCTGGCAAGGAACGCTGAAAATTCTTTATGTGGCTGACTCACTAATCAACAAAAGATTTTAATGAATTTTCTCTATGCACACCCAACTACTTCCCGACATTCTCAAAAAGATATCTGCCAATTGCATATAACAAAGAGAAAGTTTGTTCAGCTAACTCACTGCTACATCTTGCAATGGCCATACAGGCAGACATAGAAAGGATTATTTCTTCCTCAGGGTTTATGACCTCAGGAAGACTTCTCTCCTGAAAGTTGCAGAGAAAGACAGTTTAACATCTCAGAAAAATACATTATGAAAACAAGGAGTCACACTGGATGAAATACAACATTTCTTATGGGGATTTCAAGATAATAATCTTTAGAAATACAAATCACTGGAACATCCTTGACTCTGCCTATAACTTGACAGATAGCCAATGGGTCTTGCTGTACTATTCTCTTTATATTTTTACATTTTATAAGATGAAACCATGGATGGACACAGGCGGTAAGGATAAAGAATAATAGAAAAATGCAACAAAGTAGCAACCTAAACATCAGTGAAGACAAATAAAGCAAGGTCATTCCAAGACTTGAAAAAATATTTATAAACTTAATAAAAATAAATCTTTCCACACACAGATTTGCAAATATATTTAAGATATGCCCCAACATCTTTTAATAGCTCTGAGCAGCAAACTTCTTCTGGCTTATTCACTAACTCTAAAATATATACTTAAAAATTAGCATAAACAGCACTTGTATTTGTAGTGTACATTACATTTAGCCTTGTAGAAGTGATACTTGGGATTGCACATATTGCTGAGCCATCTTACTTTTTTTCTCTCTTGTTCAAAGAAAACATTCCCCAGTCAATACTTTTAAGATTGTGCATCCAGGGGCAATAACGGTCTTACAGTATAAGTGCATAACCTTTAATGATTGAAAAGTTGATTTTTTTGTGTCTCCAGAGTTTTGATTGGACCTTTGTGAAGCCAAACAGTTATACTTAACAAGCAACATCATTAGACTTAAGTATTTCCACTTTAAAACAAAATCAAATGCTTTGTAGAAATAAGTACCTTGACTTTCATATAGTAATATTTTACTTTTTGATTAAACAACACCAATGGTCCACAATAACAGTGACAACAACAAGGATGTACCTGGTGTTGATTAAAATGTGTCTACACTTTGCGCTAAGCCTACTCTTTTGCCTAGTGTTATCATGATGAGCAGCGGTGCTTATTTAATATGAAAGCTGCTAAGCAAGCCTACACATTAATCAACACTTTTTCATGCCCAGCATTAAGTGTTAGCAGCTATGAAGAAGTGCACAGAGGCTCAAGCAGACAATAGCAATAACAGCTTGTGTACAAACCCAGTAACGAGCACATACAGACAGCATAACACATGGCAAGGCAACTGGAATGAAGAAATTAAGAGGCAGGGAAAGCTAAATAAGGAAATTATACTCATACAGCAGTATTTAAACATTTTATTAATATAAGTAATTCTGCTCGCATTGTGACACATGCACATAAAAATGAAATGCTGGCAAAGTATGTGAGAAGACCAACTGCAACAACACAAAAGACATGCAAGTATGACAAGGTGCACGGACTGAACCAAATGAATCTGAAACACAAAACTTGTCCAGCACCAAGGAGGTTAGAGGAATATGTAATCCCTTATTGTGGTACCTCCAAAGATAAGAGCAAGCTGGTATCAGCAAAAATAGCACTGAAGAAGGCTTTACTTTTGCTGGTACCAGATTGCTCTTATCTTTGGAGTTGCCACAATAAAGGATTACATATTCCTCTAACCTCCTTGATGCGGGACAATTTTTGTGTTTCAAAGTATGTGAGAAGAACATAAAGGTAACAGTGTAGGAAGGGGGAATTAATGTTACACATGCTTATAGAATGATGAGCTGAGATAACAGTCAGCAAGGGCAGTAGATACATTAGGGAATATGTGCATATACTGCTGTTATTGCTTATCAAATGTGTATCTAGAAAGTTATCCATAATACCTACAATTATGCTATATTCCCCTTCTATCTTATAAAAAAAATGAACCCTCTAACTGTTGTCTCAAGCATTTCAGAAACTGATATTTTTGGCCATTTGTAGAAAGGGCATTGCAAATTCATACATGTACAAGCCAAGCGTGTGATTCATATTAATGCAAATTATAAACAGCTGTATAAATACAGTTGTGACACCCCTGCACTTGCCCAGTAATCAAGGAGCCTCAATCCTCACCACTGGCAACAGTGAGGGATGTACACAATGGGAGGATGACAAGTACAATTTCACTTAAGAGCACACAAAGATCACAGTCAGTCTGGGGCTGGTTTCTCCCTCTTTTTCCAGATCCACAATAAGACTCCCCACTGGCACAGTTATAGGATTAAGATCTCAGCTGAGGGGTCAAGCCAAGACCTCCAGACACACACACACACACACACACACACACACACACACACACACTTTGAAATCTGATTTATACACAAACACGCACACACACCTGAGGATGGCTCGCCAGGTTTACTAGCTATGCCCCCTTCTGCCAGACTATAAGGTAGTTATCACTGCCACCGACCCCTACTTATCAACTACTTAAAGGCCCTTACAAAAGGTGACCAATCCTACTGTGTAATATTACTTATCTAAATGGCAAGTGTGACCAAGACTAAGCCTATTTAGGAGTGGTGTGTACAGTGTCACCAAATACATATGCATGTATACTAAGAGCTTAAATATCTCTAAACAACTATCAGCCACAGAGATAGGTTTAAATATATTTAATAATCAATAATAAAAGAACAAGACAAAAATCAAACAATGCAGTAACTGCAGAGTTCAGTATCACAGGAAATATTTTAAAACAACATTGCAGGACAGTCTCAAATAAATACAGAAAACATCTAAACTAATCTTTAATGTATTCCTATCTATATCTAAGAGAAATTACCCTAGACTTACTTACAGACAGCACGCATGCAAAAGTACTGAATGGATGTTTCTAGGTCCAAGGCAAGATACAAAATGCCAGTCTGACTCTCTGAGAGAGTTCTTAAATCAATATAAAATATTACTGCCGGGTTAGCTTAGATGACATCACTTTTGTCACCTGCCTTCAATTCCCAGGCTAACAGACACCAACAGAATGTTATCATCTCTGTGTGAGAAGTACATATCGCTCAGATGTGCAGCTGCTAGGAAACAATACAACATTTTACATTTTAAACCTAGTAATTAAAATTACTTTCAAGACAATAGAAACACTTCTAGCTCTAGACAGTGTGTCTGTTTGCTGCATTGAAACAGAGATAACACAAACTTAAAATATTTGATCCCAACATATTTTCTTGAAGTTTTGCAAGTTAACTCTGTATGTTCCAACTTCTACTATTAAAACATACATTTGCACAAGTATATAGTTTATATACATTTCTGTTCTTTTTCAGTAGGGTACACTGTGGTTACATTCTTGAAGATCAGTACATAACATACAGTTCTGTATAAATCATAGCAACATTCACAAATGACATAGAATTATTTACAAAATTTCAGCTAGCTGAGCTGTCAGCATCACAACAGTCATAAATCCTAAATAAATGGTTGTGAATATGGATATTTTGTCACATGCTTAGTGATATTTCTGTTACTCACATGATTATATTTTGAATGCCTAGCTACACCTTTGTGACAGGTGTATGGAAGTACTCTGCCATTTTAATGTAAAACATGGGTGTGATCAAAGGTAATATATTACATCCACGTCTTTGGTGTTAGGACATACATATAGGTTAAATAATTATAAAGCTGTCCTTGCCTTATGCGTATGAGGCAAGCAATGCTGTTGGTTGCTATGGCAGAGTACACATCTGTACAAATGTTCAAATACTGAGAAGAATCATGGACAAATGCAGTCTTTCAAATAATAGTATTGAGTGATGAAAGAAGCACTTTTGTCAGCAACCTGTATATTGTGAATGTTACAAAGTGTATGACTGTTCAGGCATGCTGCACATGTAGCAAAATACAGAATGACATGACATATACAAAGGTGAAACACATTGACCAGGATATAAACAGAATCATGATCTGATATACATGGTATGATTTTTTTCTAACTATAGCAGATGTGACATACATATATGCAAAATGTGGCATGGTAATGTGGCATATGTACAACCAAGTATAGTCAGTCCCCCAGTAAATGGGTTATTTCTGAATACCATCATAGCCCACATAAGACTTTGTAAAAATAAAGTCCATGCAAGCAATATGTGGTTAATTCATTAGCTAATGGGAAACTGGCAAATGTAAGGCTATAATTATTTGTGACCATGATTCATTTGTGTTACTATAAACAATAATATAACCAAGTTTCCTTCCTGGTGCAAGTGCCACACCATACATTCTGACTTAAATAACTGCATTAAACTACATATCTGAATGTAGTGCACTGCAACTGATATGTACCCCTGACATAAGCCTTTTTAAAATAATAGTAAGAACTCTAAGACACTACAGTAAGATACACCAAACCCAATGAAATGGTAACATGTATTACTGAGTTACCTGTTGATGTTTTACATTACACATACACCGAATGCACACTGGCCTGTGACAGTGTTAATATCCTTCACCCATTGGTCACCAACTACATTTTGGGGAAGTTGGCAAAATCATCATTCCAGAGGTTAACTCAATTAAGTTCTGAGAAATGACAATAAAAATCTCAAGACATTTTGATAGCTTAATGGTTTGTCTGCTACATAGGTTCATAGGTGTGTACTAGGTTAATGTCCCTGGATCCTTTATACGCCTAGCCCATAGAAGTGCCCTGGCATCATGCTGCCTGTCGTTAGTTCCCAGTGCCTCTATCAAGTACAGCCACTGGAGTGATCCCCGGGGTGAACTTTCTATTTCCCATCCACTCATCGAGATTCCTTTTGAAGAGGGCCAGTGAGGTGGTCTGCTTGACATGCATGGGAAGTCTATTCTAGATCACGGGCAGTCTCTGGGTTATGAACCTGTCCTTCCAGCATGTTCTGTTTATTGTGGTAATGAGGTTAAGGTCTCTGGAGTGTGTGGCATGGAGGGATTGGAATTTCTTTAGATGTAGCATTTCTTACAGAGCTGGGTCAGACATGGCTGTGTAAGTCAAGCAGAGATTGCCTCTTAGTAGATGATATGGGACAGAGAATAGCTGGAGTTTTTTGAGTCTGTCCAAGTAGGACATGTGTTTAAGGCCTAGGATCGTCTTCATGCGGTACTTTTGTGGCCTTTCCAGCTGTTGCATGTGTCTAGTGAGGTACATGCCAAATGGGGCATTATACTCGATAATTGGCCTAATGAGGAAAGAGTAGAGAGAGATGATGACCACTTTCTTCCTGGATGCAAAACCCTTGGAAAAGAGACATGCCACATAAAAGGACTTTCTGACCACAGTGGGAATGCAGTGGTCAAAGAAGAGGTTGCTGTCAACCTATGTCCCCAGATTAACACCTTCAGTGTTCAGTGGGCTCCCATCGATGTGCTAATTAGTGGGAACTGAGTTTTTCCTAAAGGGGATGATGACGCATTTTTTGACATTAAGCTTAAGGCCATGGTTTTGACATCAGTCATTGGTGCAACTGTGACCTTTCTGTAGGATGTCTAGATCACTTGTGGAGTTAATAATGGCTCCCAGCTTGCGGTTGTCTGTGAACTTGGTCAGCCAGAGTCCCTCTGTGTTGGCCAGGATAGCTAAGAAATAGATGCCAAACAGGAGAGGACCCAGGACCGATCCCTGTGGGACTCCACTCATAACTGGTCAGCAGTCTGACTTGGAGTCCATTACTTTCACACTGTGGGTTTTATTTGTGAGCCAATTTGCAAACCACCTAGTGATATAGGGGTTGATGCCTAGTTTGGTCAGTTTATCAATAATTCCTGAGTGGGGAATGGTATCAACGGTCTTGGCCAGATCACAGTAGGCTGTATGAACCGCCTTGCCCTCATACACAGCTCTGGTGACTGACTCAAAGAAGTCAACCAGGTTGAGCAGGCATGATCTATCTTTCGCAAAACCAAACTGTGTGGGATCTAGAGTTTGGAGATTCCCTATATCTTTGTTAATTAGGTCCATGATGATGCACTCCATAGCCTTACGTATCAGACTCATCAGGCTAATGGGGTGATAATTCCCAGTGTCTGTGGTCGCTCCCTCTTTATGGAGAGGGATGACTGTAACAGTGCGCCATTCAGTAAGGACAAAGTCTGAGATGAGGCAGTGATTGAACAGAGTGCACAGATGTGGTGCCAGTTCACTTTGTAGTTCATGTAGACCACATCCAGGGATATTGTCAGGTCCCATGGAATTTGTATTCTTGGCTTTGGACAATGCAGCTTTAACCTGTGCTGCAGTAATGCTCAGTGCCTGACATTCCTCCGGTATTGTGATTGGTCCTTTAAGGGGGGAGAGAGGGGTAAAGTTGGCACTGAATCTGTTGGCCAGTATGTTGACAATATCAATTGGCTCAGTATAGGAGGTACCATTGTGCAGTAAGTCAGAGCAAACCTGGGTATTGCCGTGGAGATTCTTGATATAACTATAGAAGGCTTTGTCTTTGTTTTTAGTGTCTGCCTCAATTCTGCCTTCATAGCTGGCTTTAGAGGTTTTGATGAGGGATCTCAACTTTTTGTTGAGGCTAATAAGGGAGTTTTTCCAGTCTTGGAACTTCACCTTTTTCTGCAATAGAATTTTCCTTCTGTTGTAGAGTTTATTAACAGCAGCAGACCACCAGATTGGCTTCCTTTTTTTTGGAGGAGAGTGTCTTGGTCCTGTTGGGTATGGCTTGTTCCATGCATTTATGTACATGTTTGTACAGTGCATTGGTGTATGACTTGGCAGTTATGCATCTATTTTCCATTGACATGGGTGCCATGAAGTTAGCCACCTCTGTTTTTAGGAGCCCACAGTTAGATTTGAAGAAGTTTTTGATGGTAGTTACCTTTGCAGGGGGTGTGGGTAAGATGTGGATTTCCACAGTGATTAGTTTGTGATTGGATCTAACCATGGAGGAATTAACTATTGGTGTAGAGCAATGGTTGCCCATGTTAGCAATAACCAGGTCAAGGATGTTGCTTCCTCTAATGGGGGTAAGAATAAGCTGATTCAGGACATTGGAATTGATGAATTCCAGGAAGTGTTGGGCCAGTGTATTGGAGCATGAGTAGTTTTCCCAGTTGATGGATGGGTAGTTATAGTCACCTAGTATGAGAGTGTTGGGTTGGACCCTAATAGTTTCCAGAGTGCTTAGGAACATGGAGAGAGAGTATTGGGGCATGGTTTGGGACCCATAGCAGGCTATGACCTTAATCGCCACCTTACCCAATGTTAGTTGAACCTGAAGTATCTCATGGCATGCATCTACTACATCAATATAGTGGACGTGCTCATAAGGAATCACAGCAAAGACTATGATAACATAAACTATGCAAGACAGACACACAAGAAAGTATCATAACACAGGTCCTCTCATATGTTGTAATGATTTTACAGCATGGCACACATTAAGAAATGCAGTATAAGCCCTCATCTCCTGTAAAATCCTAGAGTGTGAACTAAAGAATGATATTAATATGTAAATGTGTATATGAAGTCATGCAATATGAATCATTGTTACTGAGGAAATAAATAGTGGCTGTGAACATTTGTTGACATACTCAGCATCTGTATCTTGACAGACTTGAATACATACCAAGGACACAGAGAGATGTTTATCAACCATTGATACCACAGGAAGAGGCATATCTGATGCCTCATACAGAACACATGTGAAGGGATTACATCATTATAGTATTGTAAAGGGTATAGCTCCCCTACCATGGAGTGTGAAACCTAAGAAATGGTGGCCTTCTTACTGTGCTATAACTATATTCTTTGTCTAAGTCACTTCTGTTTGTCACATGTGTCTGATTGACAGATGTTGCTAGATTCAAACCCTTGCCAGTCATGCCACACACTCTACAGAGCAAGGTGAGAAGTAAGAAAGGGCTTTTGATGTTAACTTATCCAATACAAATGTGTCTGAGGGATGAAAAGGAGGTAGCTATGTTAACATTCACACAACGGAGAACAGTGCAATATCCCTGTTGTTTGGACAAGCCACTCATTTCAATCCGTATTTTTTTCTACACATATAGTCCCAGATTCAAACCACAGTCTATCTGCATAGATATGCAATACAAAGCAGTATTAACTGCATATGCAACGAGGGCATTCTCAGCCCAAAGATCACAGAACAGCTTTATGACTGCCATGAAATTAACAATGTTTTGATAAGTGTTTGTCCAACATAAAAACAGACTGAAACAAGTATATGCAGTGCTGTATGTGTCACATCAGAGCACTCACATAATGTTGCCCTATGCTAGTATTGAACAGCTTCTTATGTAAGTCCAAAAGCTAACAAAATGTGTATTAATCCCAGGTGCTACAGGCAAAATTGTACCAGAACTGTATGATACAACTTATGTGAATTCATGATATCATATTACTGCTTTGTAAAGCAGGTATTCCAGGTAAAAATAAAGGAGGAGGCCTCTCCTGATGTAATTGTACACATTACAACTTTGGTAGATGTCATTCATGCACAGCAGTGCTCGAACACATACCCGTGTGACTGTATAAGCTACATGCTATTGTGTAGATTGAACATGCCGCAGGAGAAGTAATATTACAGTTGTAAGATAATATGTATTTGAAATCATCATATCATCTTATTGCTGCAAGACATATGCATGCCTGTAATTTGGTTAAAAGAGTGGAGTGATCTGTCTCCTTGTCACAAAATATACATGCGGTACATAATGCAGTCTTCACTGTGACAGTACTATAACAATCATGCACAATTTATACAAACCATGGATTAGAACTCATGGCTTACAAAGGCAGCAACTTCCAGAATGTCACTCCACAAGAGATGACTTTATCCTAGCTGTAGAAAAAGCACATTTCAACAAATTTTATCCACAAAGGCGTTTCCTTTGCTAAATGGACAGAAAGTATTAAAAAATAAATAATTAGCTATACATGCACATATCAGATATGTGGGTGACAATATTGCCACCTATGTGTGCATTCACAATCATACTGGCACAACTAAATTTTCGGAGTAAAAGCTGGTTTTGAACACGCCACCTAATTAAGGTCACAAGCTACAGAACATTGCATAAATCACAAGTGCCATGCAAGATGTAGGTTTAGAACTGTGGAAGTGCACATTTGAATAAATGACATCACCATTATTTTATTAGGATGATGTGTCTGATAAAAGGGATGGGAGAGACCAGTAACACCATACACCTACACACCACATACGTAGCTAAAGTCATTTGTACACATCACAAGAGAGAAACTCACAGTAGTTATTCACTGCTGGATTGAAACCACCCATGTATCAAGTTACATAATTGGCAGAATGTCATATCAACAACCAACATTACAGGGGAAGTCTGGTTATAGTTATGACATAGTGCACATTTGAGCCCATTATATTATCAAGTGTGTTGGCAAAAATCAAACACATCTCCAAAGTGGAAGTGTACACAATGGATATTCTAATACAGTCAATTCTACATAACAGTACAGACATATGCACATGCAGTCATACTACTGACGCAATGTGTGACTTGGACAACCTACCTATCTAACTTACACAATCTAGACAAGACAACATCAACAGTAAGTGTCATAGGAGAAGATAGATTAAAATAATGAGAAAGTCCACATTTGAAAGAATGGCATCATTGTGTTGCACAGAATGTTTTTTGTCTAAAATTGCAAGAGACTAAAGGGAAGAGATTCACAGTGCAAAGATATCTTGTAAGTTGAAGCATAGCCAATGGATATTTTGAAGCAGACAATTCAAACTGACATTATGGATGCATACACAAATTCATATTGTTTTGACAATGCTGGATTTGAAAACAAACAATTCAAAGTGACATTACATACACATACACAAACTCATATTGTTTTGACAATGCTGGATTTGAAACATCTACTTATTGAGTTACGCAACCTACAAATCATATAATCAACTGCATGCACCAGAGACAAAGTCTGACTCTGATAATGAGAGCGTTCTCATTGAAAGGATGACCCCATCAGGGTGTTGAAGATGTTTGTGTTAAAATGGGATGATGTGAAGAGGTAATCCTCTCCCAATTAAATGCTTTTCTTGAGTAGAATTTGACACAGCAAATCTGTTGTTGAAGCCCTACTTACCTGATACTAGAACCATGCACACATTCAACATTGTTTGATTTAAACCATCTACGATCTAATTACACAGTTGAGAGAACACACCTAAAGAGGTCTGACTTCTACAGTGAGAGGACTGCACTTTTGAAAAGGATTACCTCATCAGTGTGTTGCAGAAAAGATGATTGCATTAGAAGTGGGATAAAGTGATTGGAGAGTCCTCTCCCACTTTAAATGTTTCTCCTGAGTGGAAGTATATGCACTGTTCCTGAATGGAAGTATATACATCAGATGCATGCATCAATGCCATCCTACCTATCAGTACAGGCAGTCAGACACACACGCATGCACCCACACATCTGAAACTCAGTGCTGTAGTTGAACACTTATCAATCTAGAGACCACAGTACTGCCACAAGCACCACAGGAGAAGTCTAACTTTAAATGTGTGAAAATGGATGTTTGTAAGGATTACCACATCAATGTGTTGCACAGCAGCTATTGTGCATTGCACTTTTGGGTGAAAAGGTGTGTGTCTTGGCAGGTAGAAGTAATGGTAATGTGCTGATCGCAAGTAATTACATATTGCTCAGATAAATTATCCAAATTATCCTGTCATTCAAGTACATAGTGTTACTCAGAGGGACATGTATCTGTATCATAGTATTGTGTTTAGGTGACAATCACACTTGTGAAACAGTGGATTAACAATAAAGCATTCATGAGTGTTCAGCTCAGAATGATTGTATGCAAACAGTCATTTCTGGTGTCATTTTCAATTTTATGTGCTCATGACTGGACAACATGCAATCTAAATAGAAACTGACAAGTCAGAAATATAGCAATGCACCATTCAATATCACTGATGTATTGTGTTTGTAAAAGTTCCATAACATTGTTCATCATTTCCCACAGTAAGTGCTGGGAGTGCAGACATAACTTTACAGAATGAAGGGTTCAATCAACATTACAGTGAAATCCAAATATCTTGAGTGCAATAGTCCAGTAACACATGCAGAAGTTATACAATCTACTATATTATTTTTTTCAAACTATCTCCCTAAAGCCTACCACTGACAAGCTCATTTGCACAGCTGACCACAAAGTATTAATGTATATGCAACTATATCTTCAGGTGCAGAACTTAAAACAGGAATTAGCAGTAGTCTATGGTGCTCCATGCCAACCTTCACTCAAATAAGGAGTACAGCCATACAGATAGTTCTGATTCTGATGAAGACTTGGGTTACTTAAAAGTTTTATGTGCCATTATTTACACATTTCTCATGATGCCTGCAGTACATTAATCATTGTGCAGATGATATAGGTGTATAGGTACACAGACCTCATATCTGGTGACTGTCCATGTATTTGAGGCATGTTGCAATTGTTATGCAATTGTATGTGTTTGTATGACATGACTGAGTCTTCTTCATCTCTTTCAGCTGTTCCCATTAGGGGTCACCACAGTGGATTATCTGTTTCCATTTCTTCTTGTACTCAGCATATTGCTCTGTCACACCAGCCACCTGCATGTCCTCTCTCACCACATCCATAAACCTTATCTTAGGCCTTCCTCTTTTCCTATTACCTGGCAGCTCCATCCTTAGCATCCTTTTCCCAATATACCCAGATTCCCTCCTCAGCACATGTCCAAACCAATGCAATCTCACTTCTCTGACTTTGTCTCCAAACCGTCCAACCTGAGGTGACCCTCTAATATACTGATTCTTAATCCTGTCCATCCTTGTCACACCCAGTGCAAATCTTAACATCTTTAACTCTGCCACTTCCAGCTCTGACTCCTGCCTTTTTGTCAGTGCCACCATCTCTAACCCATACAACATAGCTGGCCTCACTATCCTCTTGTAGATCTTCCCTTTCACTCTTACTGGTACCCATCTGTCACAAATCACTCTGGACACTCTTCTCCACCCATTCCACCCTGCCTGTACTCTCTTCTTTGCCTCTCATCAATATATGTATAACACACAGTATTTGTCATAATTAATATACTTCAGGACATGGATGGAAATTAACCACATTATTTGTATCACCTTATGTGTATATTGTAGCAATATTGCCCATATGTGCTTATTGTACTATGCTTGTTAATGCATAAAGTCTTGATTGTATCTAATGTCCTGCAATAATTTCTTGGAAAATATGGGCATTTTGTGAATACTTTTTAAGCACATGAGGGACCAAGCATGTTCATGCTGGTAGAAAATAGGACAATGAAAACACTATGAAGCAAGGAAAGTCTGTGGGCAGCATGCTTCATAACACTACATACAGTCTGATCATTCCATATGTTGACATTCAAATTTGCAGTGTATTGAAGAAATGATGATAACTGTGCTGTAAGCGTGTCTTTACATGGTGCAGTGAGACTAAGCAGAGCAGCACTAAGGGCATCAGACAAATGCAGCCAAAGGCAAACATTCACAATATTTTGCCTTAAGCTGAGTGCTGCCATTTATTATAAGTTACAGGTGCTGCTCAGGGCCAGGCTTCACACAAATGCTGAGGAGAAAGACTGATGAGACTGAAGGAGTGGGAAGAGGGAGAGGTCTGCAGTCAGTGATAGAGACATACAAAGAGTTTTATGTATGGGACAGTTCTGCACACCTTTATGGTGTGGTACTGTATGAGTTGTCCCTATAACTATTCTGTCAGGCTCTGTACATACAAAGGCAAATTATAATGGGTTAAGTTTTAAATAATGCCCCTACAAACATATATTTTTACTTGGATAATGCATTTTCTGACTTCTATAAAGTCTGAAAGTATGGCATTACTTAATGATTCAATCCTCAATGATTTTCCAGAAATTCATGTATATTGTGATGAACACACCACAAATAAAAATGGAGAATGCTGTACATCCTTTGAAAATCTGTACACTTTAGGGGTGTTGCTGTGTAATTTAAAGTGTTTCCAGTATGGATCAAGAAGGGATAGGACCATGGAAACATGATAAGGCCATAAGAAGGATTCATAACATATGAAACACAGTTACACACATGCTATTAATATGGAAAACAATACATAGTAATACAACATACTTATGGATTTGAACTCTTGACAGTAGCATAAGAACTGTAGAAACCAGAGGATTATGTCAGCTCAGCACACAGAAATTCATACTTTCTTACGTTAAGTAAGACATTTTAAGGGACGCTGATAACAGGTTGAAGAAAAGGAGAATGTAGGCTTCACCTTTCATCATAGTTATATCAATACTAAAATATTTTATGGTGTACGTGACACCCAGCAGCCTAATAGATATGTAAGAGTGACTGTATCACACTTTACTGCTTGTAGTCTGTTTTGCAATAGCACAGTGTACTAAAGTGTATTTGTGTGGAAGTAAATCTAGTAGTGATGTGCAGGTCAAAAGCTCACCAGTTTTTCCATAAGACATGCACTACTACTTATAGTCAGTTAATATTGTTGCTCAGTGCCAGGCATCACACAAATACTGAGGACACAGAGAGATACCACAGAAGATGGTTAGAGAAAGACAGAGAGTGGGGAAGGGAGACAGACAGACAAGCAGAAAACATTTCTGCTTTCAGTCTATTTCTAAACATGTTTGTTGTGTGTTACCCTTAGGTTCATCATTATTATTCTGTCATGCTCCCTTCAATAAAGTGTTCTCCATAGGGAGTAAGTACTTTAAGACAGACACGGAATAATGGTGGGTTTAATAACATATGTAGCCAAAAGATATACTAAAAATAGTGATACAAAACTTTGACATGCTTCTGGATTAGAATCCTTGACAGTATGCAAAAAACAAGCCTATTGATCTGAGCATTAGCTCAGCACACCACATATTTGTCCCGCTTCAAAAAGTTAAAATCACACAATTGATGGGATTGTGACAAGAGATTGAACCAAAGGATAATGTTGGCATTAGGCTTCATCACAGTAATAACAATTGTAAAATACCATAAGGTGAACATTATATCCAGCAGCCTAACAAATATGCAAGAATAAAAAGGGATGATACTGAAAGAGGAAGACAGAGAGAGAGAGAGAGAGATTGATGCAGAAAGGAACATACAGAAACAATTTTATTTATGGGACATGTCTTAATATTTTTGTGGTGTGATTCTCTTTGTTTTTTCCTCATAATTCATCCGTCATGTTCTGCCAATAAAGTGTTTGCAATAGAGAGTAAGCTAAGGCAGGAGAGTAGAAAATATTTAACACATAAGCAGGATTACTTTCATCTAATAATTCATCCTTATGGGGACTGTAACAGGTTAGCAAATTCTTACCTCTCTACTGTGGAAATGCTACTATTTGTTTTTCTTTTCTTGTTTGTTTCATGAAATGTAATTTCAGTTTAATAGAGGTGTTTGCACTTGCACACATAACAGCAATATAAAAATAACATTAAAGAATAATTTATCATACTTCTGAAATTGAACTCTTTTTTTCTTAATATTTTTTATTGTTTTCCAAGTTATCATACTTTTTAAGTAATATAAATAATACAGCATACAAGTCATAATGCAAACATATTAGATAAAGTTTGAAATAGAATACAAATATAGCAACAGCATTAAAAACAAACATAAAAACATAACTATTTACAGAGGTGTCTAAAACATAAAACAATAATTATTTACAGAGGTGTCTAATCGTCATGAAAAAAGATTACATGTAATGCAAATCTATCACTTTAGTCGATAATGTTATCCATTTTCTCCAGGGTTTCCATTAATATTATCCAAGTATTCAAGTATGATGAAATTCTATTTGTTCTTTTCTTTACAGTCTTAATATCCATTTGGCCAACAGACAAAGCAAAATTTCTAAATTCCTTAAATGAGGAAGAAGTATGTTTTTTCCAGTTTATGGCGATTATTTTTCTAGCTATGGACAACAAAGTCCATAGAATTGATAGTCTGTTCCTTGCAACACAGCTGGGTACTGGTGAGTTGAGTAGAACCAATGCTTTAGTTAATCTGAAGTTGTCATTAAATATAGTTTGAAAAAAGTATTTATATTATTCCAATATATTTCTAATGTAATAATTTAATAATTTTAATTTTTGAGTCCTGTCCTGAGCATCCACAGCTCCTCTGTGCTGGTCCTGTGGTTTAGGCTGCTTGTTTTCGCCTCCCGTAATCCATCCCGGGTGCTCCCTCCCTGCTTTAAAGGCAAAAAGAATACCTCTGGCCATCACCTGAAGACACCCTGAATTGGCCAGCTTGCCTGGTACTTGGAAAAATACTACTGAGAAGACCCCCCCAACAAGATTGTGTAAATCAATCCATCGTGGGTCCTCCCTCCCTGCTTTAAATGCAAAAGGAATACGTCTGGCCATCACCTGAAGACACCCTGAATTGGCCAGCTTGCCTGGTACTTAGAAAAGTACTACTGAGAAGACCCCCCCCCCAACAAGATTGTGTAAATGTATGGTGCTTAATACTAATTAAAAGTAGACTTGATGGACTATCTGTACAGTGAGTCTGCCCTTCTGTGTGCGTATTAGAGCAGCCTACCGCAGACCATTTGCCCTCTCCCCCTCCTGTTATCACTACCCTAGAATATATTTAAACCTAAGACTGGTCCAACTATCCCTGCTGTTTGCTATCTGCTTCTACCATTAGGTGGCAGCATCTACCAATATAAATCCTAGATATTCTTTATAATCCCAACAAGTTTTATTTTTTCACAAACAGTTGGTTGTGAGTTAATATCCTTAGACTGTAAATATCTTCTCCCCTCCTGCTAAATCACCCCCTGTAAAGGCAGCCTTCATTTTCTGGCTAGAAATATTTAGCTCATACCTTCCAACTACAGCCTTTAAACTGCTCTTTGCTGAATCTTTTTCTGCCATACTCACCTCTAGTGATCTTTCCTGCTCTGTTCGCCCTACGGGCTCACACCGCTCCCCTACACTGCCCCTAATTTCCACCCGCCCCCAGTACTACTAGCTTTATTTCTATTTTACCCCACCCTCTCAGCCTAATTACCCAATACCAGCTCCCCCTTCATTACTCTTCCCACCTATAGCCATCCTTTTTAAACTCTGTAATCTGTACTCCACCAAATTATTATAGTCCCCTCCTCTTTCCTTAAATCTCTAGAATACCTCCATCACTTTTTAAACCCTTTTTCTTCATAGCCTTCTCTATTTTCCTAACCACTCATACCCCTCTCTCTTTGTTCCAGTATGCTCTCCTCAAGTTATCACACCCTCCAGTCCCCCAGCCTCCTCTTTATGTTCCTACTTCCCTTATACTATGCTACCTCATATTCCACCTATGCTAGTCCAATATCACCTACAAAGACAACTACCATACAAACTCACCTTCTCCCTCACTCTTACTCCCATTTCCACTCTATCTCCTCTTCTCTCATTCAGACCACCCCACTGCACCTATTTCACCCTAAACTCTTCTCCTCTAAAGTCAAGACACTGTCACCTGCTCCAATCTACAATCTACCAAAATTCATGCCTGATAGGCCAATATGGCTAAATGATATCTCCTTCAACAGCCTAGTCCAAGCTGGTGATATCCACCCTAACCTTGGCCCTACATCCTTTATTAACAACACTCATCCCTTACCCTCTTGTTCTTATCTCAACATCCTAAGGATTTTTACAATTAATGCACAAAGTCTAAACAACAAAGTACACCAATTTCAAGCTTGGTTAAGCCATAACCAAACAGATATCTTAGCCATCTCTGAAACCTGACTCAAGCCCTTTATCTCCAACTCTGAGATTTTGCCCCCAGTATTTCATTGTCTCAGAAATGACCGACTAAATAAAAAAGGTGGTGGCACTGCCCTAATCTACTCCAACCTTCTTACCTTAATTCCCCTCCAAATTCCAATTCCAGAAAACTGAACTAACTGCTGGAATTCTAAAACTAAATAAACATAAAAATATCTGCATCATTGTCCTATATATCTCACATGGTAACAAAATCTCTACACTCAGAAATATTCTCCTATGGGCCTCTACTGAAATTAACAATGAAACTTATATCCTTGGTGATGTGAATATTGACTGGAATAAAATCAATTGCCCCTCTCCCTCCCTATCCATTAACCTCTATAACATCACTCAAATAATCCTCTCCATCACTTGATCTAACAAAATAAACCCTCCCGGATCCACTATAGATTGGATCCTAGTCTCGGATCCAAATAAAATAACCAATTCTGGCACAATTCCTGATACCTTTAGCGACCACCTCCCAGCCTTTATGCATCGCTCAACTAGTTCCTCCCCCCTCCAGCATCAATATATTCAAAATTGTAACCTCAGTAGCTTCAACCCAACTACTTTCTCAAATACTTTCAAACAAATGAACTGGCAAATTCTAAACATCCTTCCTTTTGACAAGGCTATAGAACACTTCAACTCTGTCTTCCTTGATACTTTAATCTCACTAGTCCCACTAAGAAACAAAAGAATAAAAACTAAAACTGCTCCTTGGCTATTCAAAGAGACAAAACAGATTATGCACCACAGAGACAGACTATGGAAGCTTTACCAAAACAATAAACTGGCCAATACCTTGCTCCAATATAAACAGCTCTGCAACCATTCAAAATGCCTAATCACCAAAGACAAAAAATCCTACTATATCAAACTTCAGTCCAATAACAGTAAAAACCCCAAAGATTCTGGAACTCAATTAACTCACTACTCAATCCAGGCTCCAAGAATAATCCCTGTCCTGACCCAAGTAAATCTGACCTCGAACTAGGCTCTTAATTTAACTCATTTTTCACAGAAACTATTACTACCTTCACCAAGACATTTCCCAATAATAACCCAACTACTCTACACTCTTCCCCTTCTAACTCACTTCATCTGTTTGAACTCAAATCCATCTCCAATAACTTTATAAAAAAACTTTTGTCCAAACTTAAACCTTGCTCTAATGCCCCCGACACTATTCCCTCTTCCTTCCTAAAATGTGCTGCTGATGGCATTGCTCTCCCAATCAGCATCATTATTAACTGATCCATAAAAGAATCATATGTCCCCAAACTCTGGTGTTCAGCTTATATTCCTCCTCTTCATAAAGGAGGCAAAAATACCAGTATCTCTAACTTTCGCCACATTGCTTTGCTCTCACCAATCTCCAAAATCCTAGAAAAATGAATCCACCTCCAACGTATGCCTTTCCTGACCCAAAACAATCTTCTCACTCCTACCCAGCATGGCTTTCATCCAGGCCATAGCACAATAACTGCTTTACTCTCTTTCCTAGAAACTATCAATCAAGTCCGAGATTCAGGACACTTCGTTTCTACTGTTTTACTAGATATGTCTAAAGCCTTTCATACTGTTTCCCACAAACACCTTCTCTGCCATCTCTCAAACCTTAATCTCTCACATAATGCTTTATCCTGGTTCTCCATTTATCTATCAGACAGATCACAGGCAGTCAAATGGAAGAACTCCATCTCTTCCTTCCTACCTACCCCAACTGGCGTACCACAGGAATCCATCCTTGGGCCAATGCTTTTTAACATCTTCATCAATAACTTTTCACTGTTATTCCTGATGCAAAAATCATCCAATACGCAGACGATTCAACCTTAGTCTGCTCTGCCTCAAGCCTCTCTGAATTGCTAACTAAAACCCAAACTGCCTTCTCAACAACTGAAAACTGGATGCGCCAAAACCACCTCTCTCTCAATGCAAATAAATCAAAGATTCTACTATTTCCTCCCACAAAGACCCTATCTTATGATAAAAACAACTTCAAAGTCTATAGTCAAACCAACTCACCTATAGAAGTGGTCTCCTCTGCCAAACTACTTGGCATTACTGTAGATGAACACCTCAAGTTTGATATTCATATTCAACAAAATATTAAGAAAACCCACCAAAAGCTAGGTGTGCTGTATAGGAATAATCACTTTCTCTCCAACTCTACCAGATAAATTCTGGCCTCAACTTATCTTCTTACTTCCTTATTATACGGAGACCCTCTCCTAATCAACCTGTCCTCCTCTATCACCTCTAGACTAGAAAACTACTACAACAAAATCTCTAAATTTGCCTCTAAATCTAAAAATACCACCCATCGCTTCCTAACCCTACAATCCCTGAATTGGCTTGAACTCCCAAACTACCTAGACTATCTCCAACTCACTACTGCATATAGACTCATATTTTACCTAACAAAGTGTCCTGCTCTAACTAACATCCTTTCCCATTATACAACCAACAGAGCTCTCAGATCTGAAAATCAGAACTTAATTACTATCCATAAACCTAAACATCCTACTGGCCAACTTCTCCTATCTTTCTCACTAGGCAAAAAAATGGAATTCCCTTTTCTCCACACTAAGAACCATACCAAACTCAAAAAACATCCCAACTATTCAAACACCTGCCTACTAAATGGAAATATACCTGCCTTCACCCAACCTAATCAAAGGGGGTTCTCTCTCACTGGTTCCCAAGCTCTACATTTCTCATAGTCATCTTCCTTTGAGCCTATCTAAGCTCTCAACAATTTCTATAGCTTCTCTCTAAGCTCTCAATAACTCCTACAGCTACCCTCACACAACTCAACCTTGTAAATATTGTAAACAGTATTCTACTGTTGATGTGTGTATGTAAAGCATATTTACATTTTCTTAAAAGGTTTGTATATAAATGGTTTCCACACCTAACACACAACTATTTTCCTCAAATGAAACTGTATGATCCCTACCTTCAAGCTTAATAAATTTGTTAACTATGCATGATATTGAAAGCATTTGTGAGTAACAATTCTACATAATATTATCTTTAATATTAACTATCAGTTGTATCTAAATTGTATAATGCATCTTGAAGCTTTTCTCCCCGGGCCTCCACTGAAAATGGGTTACTTTGGCCCAGTGGACTTCAAACTGCAAATAAATAAATAAATAATCAATAAATAATAGTCATAAAAAACATGTTCCCAGTTTGCTTTTAAGTTTCTTTCACATCTCCAACAACGATCTTGTTTGCCAAACATTAATGCTATATTATGTGGGGTGTAAAAACTCCTATGTAGAAATTTCCATGAAAACAAGTGCCAGTGTATTGATAATGTAGTGAGTTTTGATTACCTTAAAAATATTTTTTTCTCCTCATCTTGTGGGAGATGATTATTGATCTCAGTAAAATATTTTCAATAAGAGGTTTTATGGTATATTTTCATAACTTTAATTATTTTGTAGATATTAGAAAGATAATCATTGCCTTGGTAAGGTTGGTTTGTGATTGTTAAAATATAATCAATAAAGCTAGGTATTTTGTGTCTAATGGATATTTGCATTAATTCAGTTTTTATTAATAGAGAGTATCTTAATGACTGGATAATTAGCCATGAATCACTATTTAAATTATATTTATCCATAAGAAAGGATACAAAAGGTACTTTGGCATTATACATCAGTTGATGCTAGAATATTATTTCTGCATTCCTTAATGTTTCCATGTCTTTGAATTGAAGTGTTTCAAAATTATTAGAGGTATAGGCTATTGGAAAAATTAAAAACATCCAGGAATTAACACTGGGATCTGACCTTACAAACTTTTTAAATGTATTTAATGTAGAACTTATATATATATATATATATATATATATATATATATATATATATATATATATATATATATATATTGAGGGTAATTTATTATTTCTATTATCAGAAATATAAAAATTTAAAGTCCAATAGAAAATATTTGATACAATGAATAAATGATTTTGAATATGGTTTTGCATATTTATTAAGCAAATTTGTTCATGGAGCTTTTTCCACACAGAAGAGTATGAAAAGTTAAACCATAACATAATATATTTGATTACAGCTGATAAGGCATAGAGCTCTATGTCTGGGAAATTAATTCCTCCTTCTTCCCAATTTGGTAAATGATTATTTAAAGCTATTTGAGGTTTAAGTGGATACCATAAGAATTTTAAAATTAACTTATTATATTTTGTATTATACTTTTAGGTGGAGGTACTGCAGTGGTGGTGCTGTGGTAGCGTTGTCGCCTCACAGTAAGATGTTGTCCTGTTCGATTCTCAGCTAGAGCATCTTCTGTATCGATACATGCGTGAATGGGCATACCTTTGTTGAAGATTGTGCATCAGGGCCAGCAACTCGGCACATAAAAATCTACTGCCAATCATTAGCGGACCGGAGTTCCGCTGTGGCGACCCCTAACCGGGAAAAGCCGAAAAAAACAACAACAACTTTTAGGTGGAGGTAATGCAAACACTTGAATGAGATATAATAATTTAGGGAAAATGGTTGATTTGATCAAATATAGTCTGTCTTCCATTGTGAATACATATCTGTTTCAATTAGTGATCATTGTCTGTATGTTATTTATTACGGTGGTATAGTTAAATGAAATGTTTTCATTTAGGTCATGCATTAAATAAATTCCCAAATATTGAAGTTTCCCTTCAGGAGCAAAATATTTTTTAAATGTTTTATTTATTCTTGTATTCATTTTGGCACTCAAGTGTAGTGTTTTTGTTTTTTCTTCATTAAACCAAAGACCTGAGATGTCTTGAAACATTGCCATAGTTTTAAATAATTCTTGTATAGAATGATTTGCATTTGTAAAGATAAAAGAAAATCATCTGCAAAGAGTTGAAGTTTTAAATTTATAGTTGTGGTTATTTCTATACCTTGTATATTATCTTGTGATCTAATATCATTTGCAAAGGGCTCAATCAATAAAGCGAATCATAAAGGTGACAGTGGGCAACCCTGTTTTATTCCTTTTTTAATTGTGATGGGACCTGACCTATAAGATCCTAGTCTAACATATGCTAATGAGTTTTCATAAAGTGCCACAATTAAATTTATGAAAGGTTTAGGAAAATTATCAAAGAGAAAAACAACTCACTGGTGAAACTGGATTAATGCCTGACACACCCAAGAAAATACAGATAAAATCCAACAGAGAGGTGTGTGGCAAAACAACGGCACTGCAAAAACTGCTTGAATAAGAGGTCTTTTGATTCAAAAAAGTACTGAATAAAACATAAGAAAAATGTAAGCGCTTTCAGAGTGTATCCCACTGCTTCCTCACACATATTTACAGAAAGGCCTAGCAGTTCCATTTAAGTACTCCTGTTGTAGTCAGTCAGTTAATTAAGTTAAGCTAGATCATCCTTCCTTAAAGGTACATGCATAAAAAGTGCTTTAAAACATGAAAGTGCTTTAAAATATATAATTTAATAGATACATAGAATATATGACTGAAGATGATGGTTATATATAGAAAAACTTTTAATATAAATATATAAATATAATTAAATAAACTTAGATGTTTTTCAAATTACTAAAAATGCATGCTTACATATAAACTTTAAAAAGCACATGATCTTCTTCTTCTTTTGGCTGCTCCCGTTAGGGGTTGCCACAGCAGATCAACTGTTTCCATTTCTTCCTGTCCTCTGCATCTTGCTCTGTCACACCAACCACCTGCATGTCCTCTCTCACCACATCCATAAACCTTATCTTAGGCCTCCCTCTTTTCCTGTTACCTAGCAGCTTCATCCTTAGCATCTTTTTCCCAATATACTCTGCATCCCTCCTCAGCCCATGTCCAAACCAACATAAGCTTGGCTCTCTGGCTTTGTCTCCAAACCTTACAACCAGGGCTGACCCTCTAATATACTTATTCCTAATCTTGTCCATCCTCATCACACCCAGTGCAAATCTTAACATTTTCAACTCTGCCACGTCAAGCTCTGACTCCTGCCTTTTTGTCAATGCCACTGTCTTCAACCCATATAACATAGCTGGTCTCACTACCCTCTTGTAGACCTTCCCTTTCACTCTTACTGGTACTCATCTGTCACAAATCACTCCTGACACTCTTCTCCACCCACTCCACCCTGCCTGTACTCTCTTCTTCACCTCTCTTCTACACTCACCATTACTCTGAACTGTTGATCCCAAGTACTTAAACTCATCCACCTTCACCATCTCTACTCCCTGCATCCTCACCATTCCTCTATCCTCCCTCTCATTCACACACATACATTCTGTCTTAGTCCTGCTGACCTTCATTCCTCTTCTCTCTAGAGCATATCTCCACCTCTCCAGGGTCTCCTCCACCTGTTCCCTACTCTCACTACAGATCACAGTGTCATCTGCAAACATCATAGTCTTGTACGATTATGAAAATTATACATTTACAATACTTTTCATTATTATGCCCATATCTTTGCAAGGGAGCATGGTGATCACACAAATGATGCATTATTTTGAAGCTGACATTCAGATGCACAACTTCTACACTGATATGTAGGCTCTGTCTGTAAGAGGTGATGTGATATTATGATTTGTTTATTTATGAATTATGAAAAATAATATATTAATCATATTTCTGTGAATATCTCAAGAAAGGAACATCACACAGTAATGGTTAAGGTATCATTTTAAAGCTGACATTCATATTAACAAATTACATTAAAATTGTATGGGTCTGCATCATACATTGACCAATATATTGTGCTTTGTTTTTCCAAAAAGGTAAAAAATATGCACAATATCAGCATTCCTTGCCAAATATTTAATACTGACTTTGATATACACTATCAACATTTACACTGTTGGAAAGGTCAGTGTCTGCTGAGCAACTTTCGCGTTTACATTTTTAGTCTAGCTGTTATAGTTAAAAAGTTATGAACATTTGTTTTCTGTATGGTTTTACAAATGGATTTTCTGAAAATGAGCTCAGGCTGCACTGTTGTTCCTATGGTAGAATTAAGCAGGCAGCTTTTCCTGAGCTGCTCCGGAGTGAATGAGTTAAGTAATGATATAGGTCTATATGAAGAACAATACATTTTTATCAGGTTTAGCTATTGGGGATATTAGTGAATATTTCCATGAAGGGGCCATAAATAATTAATTTTTAGCTGTGTTATATACATTTAAAAGTAAAGGTAATGATTGTCCTCATAATAGTTTAAATGTTTCTGGTAATATATTATCAGGACCAGGTGCCTTATTCGATTTAAGTTTTGATATTTGTGACTTTAATTCTATCATTGTTATTGGTTTGTTGATTATGTCTATTTGATACTGAGATGATTTACTATGTATATTTTTAGTTAGATATGTTTTAACATCTGTTGTTGAGATAAGATCTATATTTGAAGAATTAAGGGTATTTTAATGAAGTCTACATGCGTCTAGTATATTATTAAGATCTGTGAATTGTAAATCTCTTTTATTTGTCTAGATTTAATTCTTTTGTCCTGCTTACTAATTGTTTTTGATTGCACGAACTCATAGAATATGAATTTAATTTAATTTTTTTAAGATTTATCATGGTTTTGTGATGTAAAATTTCAGAATATGTATTATTGATTTGAGTTAATTCTGATGTTTAATTAGAATTACCTTTTTGTATTTCAAGTTTAATCCTATCTAATTTGTTCTGTAGATCAATCAACTCTTTATCCCATGTATTTTTCTTGTTAATAAACCAAGATAGTGTTTTACCATATGTATAACATTTTAAAGAATCCCATATATATATATATATATATATATATATATATATATATATATATATATATATATATGAAATATCTTTAGAATAATTTAATTCCAGAAAACAAATATTTCACTTATATAATGTGTTTTAAACTCATCTAAGTTTGTTATATATGAAGGTATTTTAGCAATGGTCAGAGAGAAAAATGGATCAGTATCAGTTTTGAATAATAATGTGTTATGATCTGATAGTGGACAGGCTATACATTTAATGGTGTTTAATTTAGTTATTAAATCATTTAGTAAGTATACTCTATCTATACGTGAGTGTGATTTGTGCCTATGCGAATAAAAAGTAAAAAATAGTGAATTTTGTTCAGCAAATCAGTTAATATCTTTAATTATCATTGTATTAATACATTTTTCTAAGGCTCTAGATGCAGGAGATTTCTTTCAGATACAATGAGAATGAGAATCTTTATCATGTATAATACAATTAAAGTCACCAGCTATTATTAAGCTGCCTTTTGCTTACTGTATAATGTCTTCTAAGTGAGTGTTAACTGTTTCAATACCCACCCCAGGTATCCAATAAATATTTACTAATGTATACATTTTTTTGTTTATTTACAGATTAATTAAACAGAACATTCCTGTGGAATCTTGATGCACTGACAATATCTTAGGGGAAATGATAGAATTTCTAATTAATATGGATACTCCTCTCTTCTATTGGTTAAATTGTGAGGCTGCTAATGCTGTATAATTATTGAAATTTAACTTATTAATTTCATCATTTATGAGATGTTTTTCTTGAAGAAATATAAATAGGGGTTTATCTAAGTTCAGATATTTAAATAAACTTCTTTTGTTACTGTTATTGAGGCCATTAACAGTTAAAGATAGACATTTCATGTTATATGCTTTGTAAAAGTAACATAAAATATGCAATTAATACACTTAATGACATATATATCATGGAGGAATGGATTTAAATAATTTCGCACATTATTGCCTTTTCTATTAGACACCTTGAAAATCTTGTGCAACAAATCTATAAAACTATAGCTATGAATAAAACTATTTACATCTAACTCTATGAGGACTAAATCCTCTTGTCAGTGTGTAGATATTGCACATCACAATGTATACCACTTCAAATCAATGCCACCTTATATATTGAAACATACCCTGTATAAAAAAAAAAAAAAAAGAAACACTTCACCTCTATCTAAAATACAATATCACATTTCTCTGGAAGAAAATGCACTCTGGCAGTAAGTGAACAAATGCCACAATGTGTCCAAAACAATGTCACAGAAGAGTGAACACACTTCAAACCTTGTTCTGCAAAAGTACTGCTATTTGAGAATTGGATCCAAAACATGAAGATTCTCTGCTTCCCTTTTAGCAACCCTCCATTATGGTGCCCAAATAATTACATGGCATATACTATAGTGTGGAGTTAATCAGTAAGCCTAACAAATTAGAAAAAAAAAAAATTTTGATACCATTTTAAGCTAAGTCGTGCATCTCAAATGAGACACATAAATGCATACTTACTAGAAATGCGGCTACTATGAACCATTCACTAAACACTATGTACAACATTTAAATTTAATCTTAATAACTTTGTTTTTATATAACAAAGTAAATTTTAGGGAAAAGTATTGTTGAATTATAGTATACGGGATTGAGGTGTATTCAGGACATCTGAAATGGCGTCATCAAGCAAGCGACTAGTTTTTTTTTACTATTCTGTTGGGCAGAGATGTTGACTGGGATCGTTCATGCAAACGAAACCCATCAGAGTGCTGTACAATGACTCGCAATGCTGGTAGGAACTTAAAAGAAGAAATTTATGGAACGGAGACAATCCAGGTATGTCTCATGCTCAAAACCAAACAGTCCAGTCTCGCAGTGCAAAAAGGGCCTGTGAAATGCAGCAAAATGGATTTCAAGACACAAGCAACACAATAAGCAAAAATGTATCTAAGCCCAGTGTAACACAGAGGAAACAAAAACACACACACAACATTGTCAATGTTACAGCTAGAACCAGAAGGCTAATTAATTCCTCACAGTGACCACAAATGCAGAGCCAGACCCACCATGACAATCATCCACCCACACAAACAACACAAGTAAATAAAATCATTACTAAATGGCAACAGAATGAATTACAAAATGCATCCCTGTTTGGGATCATTCCTTGAACGCAGTAGTTTGAATTTAGAAAGTATGTCATTTTGATTCTATAGCTAAAACATTAATATAGCAACCACATACATAGTTAGTTGCATCTGGGGTACCTATAATTCATTTATTCATTTACACTATGCAAAATCATCACATAAGATGAGTATGAAATATATAAATATACGGTTTACTATTAAAATTTTGATGTAGCATTGTACGCCTATGAATTATTCGAACTACAGATGTTCAAATAGTTCATATGTGTGCAAGCTAAATGATCGAATGTTATATTTGCGAATGTACTGTGCATTTCCAAATATGAATGTTCGCAGGGATGTACAGGTATCGCGGTACAGTGTGGTCAGGGAAATACATCCCTTTTCTTCACTGTAGTGAGATCTCGGAGTTGGAATATATAGTTACAGGGTGGGGTGCACAGCCCCCGGCAGGAGGGTGCAGGGGGCTTGCACCCCTGCATAAATGGGATATTAGGTGTAGTAGTTAGGGAGTTTCAGTCAGGGTGGCATTGCTGGTAAGTGCTGTAAAATGTAGTGTTCAACATTTTTAGCATTCACAGCTGATTTTCGACAGTAGGACCATTAGGTAATGTGTATTTTCGGCTAATTAGTTTGCTTAACTGAACTTTATTGATGGTAATTAAAATGTGTGGAGTTATAACATCCCATATTGTAGAGATAAATATTATTTTATATTACTAAAAAGCTGTTGTTTAAGACAGAAAGAAAAATATCTTATAATTAAATAAGGTAAATGGAATGTTAAAGTAGTACATAAGAATAAAGGAAAAAGAGTACCTGTATTAGTTGGTGAACTTATAATGAAAACATTTTTTTTAATTTGTTGTTGATTCTGTGTGAAAATATACTTTGTGGATGCACTGTAATAATAATTTAAAAAGAAGAAAACAAGAATATTTTAAATTATTTGCCTTTTAGTTTTTTCTTCTTCTGTTCAGCAACTTTCTATTCAATTCTTTCTGCAACTCTCTTGTTTGTGCTGTTTGTCCAGTCCATAACTTCTTCCTGCACAATTATGTTGTTTTTAATTAAGAATTTTGTTGCTGTATCCAGGGAGTCAAATGTTTTTATACCATCAGAGAGAAAGCTTTTTAGTTTGGCTGGAAACAGTAAGTGATTTCCAGTTGTTTTTTCTTCAGAGCTTTAATAACAGGGTAAAATTATTTTCTTTTAGATACAACTCTAGAAGAATAATCATTGTCAAATTTGATGAATGATCCTTGGTAATTTATCGGGGAATCTGACCATGCTGTTCTTAGAATTAATTCTTTATTCTGAGTAGAGAACAATTTCATGATATTAGATCTTGGTTTAGGATTTGTTGAAGTGGAAGCTGTTGTGTTTGATAAGGTTCTGTGAGCTTGTTCTAAGCCATAAGAGAGAGATTGAGGTAATTTAAGTATTGTTGGTATCCAAGATGTGAGGAAATTAACAATGTTATCTCCTTCTGATTTCTCTAAAAGCCCATATAGTCATAGATTATTCCTTCTAGAGCGGTTCTCCAAATACTCTACCTTGTCTAAAAGGATGTTGTTTTGTTTCAGTAGTATTTCAGAATATTTCTCCTCATCTGTCAGTCTTTTTTCCATTTCATTTAAAGATTATTTCATCTGTGAGATTTGTGTTTTATGCTGTAGAACAATGTCTTGTAGCTGTTCAAGCTGTTGAGAACATTTTTCTTTGAAGCAGTCTAAGTTATTGTTCATTTTGTCTATTTTCAAAGTAAGATCTTGTAGATTTGTTATAAGTGACTGCAGGTTCTTTCTGAGTGTAAAATCCTGAGAAGAAGTCTTTGAGTGACTCATGCTGGCAAGGTAAGTGAAGCTTTCTTGTCAGAATGATTATGACAGAAATTTTATAAAATTAAAAAAAAAAGTTGTTGACTGCGTAGCTCAGTTACTTAGAAGTAATATATTACTGAATAAGTCCAAAGGAAGACATATGTAGCAAAAAATCCTGTCAGAAATATAATCCAGGTTAGAGAGCTCTTGAAAAATTCTGCTACCAGTTCACCATCTTGGCCACACACCCCTGAAATTGAATTCTTGACACTATGTAAAAATATCAGTCTACAGGCAAGTGAATTATCACAACTCACCATATAGGACCTCTTACTTTATGAAATTCAGTAGCTTAATAAATGTTACATAGATGTCTTGAAGTACTTCATATTCCTAGTACAGCAGGTTTAAGCACATTTGTATGAAGAGAAATGGACTAGTGCAGATAATGGCAAAATGTCACCAGTTTTTGCCATAGGATATGAAAAAACATTCACTGTCACTCAGCATTAGTGTACAATGCCAAGCTCTACCAACCCCTGAGTACCAAGATTAAAAACATTTGTATGGACCATTTTTGGCCACATGGGTTGTGTGTGATTCTAGTTTTTTACCAGATTAAATGTGCGAACAAGGTGTTGATAGGAAACTGGTTAAAATGTGAGGGGGTGGGGCAAGTAGAGGGGGCACATGGGAAGGAATAAAGGAATGTGCAGGATGGTGCTCACCTTAGCTATCCATTTTTTACAACATAAATGTAAATTTGTACTCAGAATTTAATTAATCTGGGGAGTCACCACACTAGGGATTGGTGACAACAAGAGAATAATGTTTTTATTACCATATAGACCAAATCAAGTGTGTCAAGAGGAAAGATAGGCAAAATTGAGAGCTGTGCATTGGGTGCAAGTTTTTTTGTGGGACATATACAAATTTTATTTGCCTTTTTTATAGAGGGATGACTGTTGGGGAAGGTGCTATGGAATAAGCCTGTCAATTAGGTAAGGCAGGTTAGGTAGCAGGTGCAGACACACAGGACATACACCACAGACAGGGATGATGATAGACACAAAAGTTTGTGGGATACCATGATTAGGTATAAAAAGGGGACATCAGAGGTACATAAGTGTCCAGCTGGGGCATACTGAGAATCTAGTCCTCACTCTAAGAACTATCATCACTGTCTCCTGTCTTAGTTTCCTGGGACAGTGCTGGATGTAGTATTGATTTTATAATCTGAAGAAGGACCTTTTCAGCTCTTCCAATTTGGGAACTGAGGCCACTGGGCTGAAAAAAAAGCAAAATTGGGGGAGACACAATACAGGTAATAAGATCAATGCCATGTCACATTTTTGTCAATATATGAACAAGTATGACACATAACTATTTTTAACTTTGCAACATCCAGATATGATGTGAAGGCATTAATGTGCAATACAATAACTCAGTGTTACTGCTATTATAAATGAAGTTGACACATTTATTCGACAATGGCATATTGAATATATGCTTTCAAAATTAATACATCCTGTAAGAGAAAAACTATTTTAATGTCATTTAATATTGTAGTAAATTATTTATACATAGTATCCTGTAATAAAAATCTAGTTTCAGCTGCTGGGAATTAAACCCAAACACAGTTAAACTATGTACTCATTGCCTAGAGCAATAATCAGAAGTGATTTGGGCATGCATTCTTAATATAAAGGATGGGTTTGCATACTTAAGATCATATGGAGTGATGTACTTAAAATTATGACTTGTAACTCTCTGCATGGTGAATACTGCTGAAAGATGTTTTGCAGGGAAGGACAATTATCAGGGTTATACATAAAATTATGAGATGTGACTAGCTGTGTGTAGGCCATAGCCGCGATGGTGCAGCGGTAGCATTGTCACCTCACAGCAAGAGGTTGTCCCATTTGATTCTCGTCTGGAGCGCCTTCTGTGTGGAGTCTGCATGTCCTCCCCGCAGTCAAGTGGCGTTCGAAAGACATGCGTGAATGGGTGTGCCTTTGTTGAAGGTTGGGCATCAGGCTGGCACCTCGGCACTGTAAAAATCTACTGCCAATCATTAGCAGACCGGAGTTCCACTGTGGTGACCCCTAACTGGGGAAAAAGCCAAAAGAAGAAGAACAACTAGTTGTGTGTAGGCTAAGAGCTGTGGTCATACCTGATACATACTTACCTTATGCCTCTCTGAGGTGAGCCTATACTTTCTTTATGCACCTCCTTATTAAAGGAAATATTGTCAGCAGCTGTACAGAACATAAAGAGACAAGAAATGGAAGCATAAATAATAAGTGTTTTGGCTGGAAAGTCTATGCTATATTATTAACTGGTGATGGTTGTCTATTCTTACAGAAATGAGTGGTATTTGTAGTCTTAAATGGCTCCTCTCATCAGCTCAGGATGGCCTACTTGTGCCATGTAATGGTGTAATGTTGACAACATTGTTCCCCTGTGTATGTGAAATGCCAGTTCCACTGCAGATAGGCATGGCCAACTTATTCCAAGCCTCAGCCTTTTACTGAGACCCAGTATAATGCAAAAGCCTACAGCTGTAGTGCTTGACCAGGACTGCCACAAAAATCATGGACTATTGTTTACACCTTCTTTGGGCTCTAAATGAAATATTATCCTCACATTCATCTGTCAAGTCTACTGAACTGCACAGAGAACTATGCATCTGAATTAGCACCCAATTCAGATTTCACATGCACCAGCCTGAGCCCAAAGATACACAGCATTGCTATCTGCATGTGTACAACTGAAGCACAAAAATGGATTGGTTGTCCCATTTGGAATGATTCCTTTGAAAAACAATGAAGGTGAGAAATATGGCAGTAAGATTTGACCAGATGTGATGCTAACAATTTTTACACATGTTGCACTGTTAAATAATGACATTTTCTATGAGATTTGTTATAATCATTGTTATTTAAAGGTAAAATAGTATGAATTGGGACATAATGGTTTGCTGGGATATACATGATACAAAGACTGGAATTGAATCCATGGGAGAAAATAATGAATTAAATGGTAGATGACATTTCTTAACTGTCAGTGCCACAGGAGAACTTTTTTTAAGTTACATATTGTAGTATAAACATTTTCACAAGAATGGCAATATCATTAACATATGCTTGTACGTGTGTCATTTTAAACCACTCATGGTGCTGGAGTTCTACATAATAGTCATTATTTGTGGTTGCAAATACATTTCATATGCCTGACTGTACATGACCTGAAAAATACATGTTGGTGTATGATCTACACATACTTTGAATGACATTCTGTCCTACACACAAAATTACTATATGTGATGAGTCATATAATTTTAAATACATAGTGTGCACTTTATCCCTGTGCAAGTGAATTTTGCATTACTTACATCATTGCTGTATTTAATGTAATGTACACACATAATATCTGAATTATGTAGCAATCGATAATGATAGTTGTATTTCCAAATTCATGTTTGCAATTGTCATTTGTATTTAATGTTATATTATATATTATTAAAGAACATTGAGTAATGATACTTATTCTGACCCCCCTCTGTAAAATTATCTGTAAACTGAAATCATCCCCTGAATTACTTGTTCTCTTTCTCCAAGCTCACTGCAATTAAAACTTGTTCCATAGAGATAGGTAGCTGGCAGTACATTTGTGCTGAGGCCAGCATAATGGTGCCAGTTTTGCACTACTGAAGGCAGCTCAAACTACATTTTTCATTTTTACCTTCAGGCATGAACTGTTGTTGCACACACCAAAGTGGAGTACAAAAATAGATAAAAATATATATATATATATATATATATATATATATATATATATATATATATATATATATATATATATATGTGTGTGTGTGTGTGTGTGTGTGTGTGTGTGTGTGTGTGTGTGTGTGTGTGTGTGTGTGTGCCAGGCTTGTTTGATCTACTAAAGGTATTCCAAATTAAATTTTTCATGTTTTTCTTGGGAAGTGAACCATTGTTCACCAGTGCTGACCGGTGACAGTCAGCCATGCACAATGCCTAATGGTGTGCAAAGATAAAGCAAAAAAAAAAAAGAGTACTTTTAAACTGTCTCTTACTGATTTTTTTCTTGAATTTTTTTGTCTTATAACAACAGAATATGCACATCAGATATCACACAACATGCTCATCAAGATATGAACCTTGACACCATGACATTAACGACATATTTTAGAATTGTTTTCATTATTTGCAACAGACACAGACATACCATGAGGAAAAGAAAGAGAATAACATATACACAAGATTTGGAGATGTATCAATTTATATTAAAGACCCAATATAAGCACATTTCTCAGTTATTTTATATAATTTGCCAGCAGACGTAGATAAATCTGATATTCACAACAATTAAGCTCAATATTTCCTGTCACAATAGTAGCAAATATTTGAAATACTATCCAAGTATTTTCTTATTTTTCTTTCTTTCTTTGGTCAGCTTCATTCTCTTTTTTATGCTTTTCTAACATGAATGCAATTTCATTTGGATTGATTTTGGTGTATATTTATATATTTACTGTATTTGTATTTAATATGAATTACAGGCTACTTTTAACACAGAGGCATAAGCATTTAGTAATAACACTGCTATAAAGGTTATCTCCTAAGTCAGTCAATGCAATCCCTGTCTTTTTGATAACACTATTCTCCCTGTCACACCCCAAGTGTACATCAAATTGGAAAGAATGAAAAACACTAATTATTCCTGCAGTAAGACCAATCATTCAGACTTGTAAGCCCATAGCAAGCAATACTTCTCAGTGCTTGTTCTTGTACTTCTAGGACATGTGAACAGAATCATGTGGGTCCTGTCACCATGTTTACCTGCCCAGCACTTAGTGCAGATTGTCTGATTCATAAATATTATTGAGATAACACCTGAGTTGCATATTCTCAGTGTTCACAGGGGCCAATCTGGCTATAAAGCTCATTGTGTTTGTAAGGCACTTGTATGATAGTAGGGGAGACTGTTTGGATCCAGATAATTCAATACTGCTGTTTCACTGCTGCAATTCCAAATGTTTGGGTATGCCATACAAATTGTGTGATGGTATGTGATGTTTATTTAAAAATGATTTTTTTTAAACATTAACGATAGCTTACTTTTCACATAGAAATTGTGTGCTATCTACATTTTGCCCATTGATGTTGTTATAACATATTATGTAATGATGTTTTTAACTAAATTCATGTAATGCCACCTACCTTTATAGAAACATATCACTAAGGATAACGGATGCATGTTATAAAAATATATTTTTAGAACTAGTAGCAATGGCAAGGTTACATTGTAGTCCAAGAAATGTGTTAAGCCTAGTTTATACTAAATGATAAACATTTTATTGTCCTACAGTTTGTAAATGCTTCCTATCTACTGTATTCTTTTCTTGTCATCCTTAAAGCATTTTGTCATTGATTTTCATGTTTCTTTTTTGTTGTTTGCATGGGGGTAATTAGAGTTGTGTATTACCTGTGTTTATTGTTAGAGAGGTATACAGTTAATTTCTGTTCATGATGTTCATATTTTTTTTTCTTGCCAGTAACTTTGCTTAAATTTCTGACACATGTATATGCTTCTCTTATTTTTCATCCCATGCAGGGATGTAGCGGCCAAGGCATCTGACCCGGTTAAATCATCATTCACAGATGCAGACAATAAGGTGCAGATGTTAGACAGATGCATAGTTAAGAAGTCCTTCTGTGACTGTGTCTGGGATCATCAATTATTTGAATGCTGTGGGAGACCATGACCATGATTACTGGAAAATCAGACATTGTGCTAATAATATGATAAAGCAAATAACTGTGCTGGTGTTATTGCACAGGAATAGAAAGAAACTGGTGGTGATCCTACTACTGTACCACCATTGACTAAGACAGAGGTGTTCCTGCCCACTGTAAGAGATCCAGACAGTTCATCAGGTGGTTTCAGATTTGTGGCTAATGTAGGTGCTGAGGTGGAGGATGACCAAAATGACCAGAGTAAGTCTACTGGTGAAGTTTCAGGTATGCCATATCAAATAATTCTCATATCTATCTATCTATCTATCTATAGAGAGAGAGTGTGAGTGAATGAATGGGGGAGAAGAGAGAGACTGAAATAGAGAGAGATAGGAGGGGAGAGAAGGCAAGTGGAGAGAATATTGTTGTATGTGATGTTTCTTATTATGCAGCTGTAAAGTGGATTTTTGCTGTTTATTGTGTCATTTGCATTATAATACTTATCATCCCTCTTTCATCTTCATTTTTTCATGTCTAGCCATATCTGGTTATGGTTTTGTATTACCACCTGCATATGGTAGGCACATACCTTTTTTGTTTCCTATTACTATACATAAAGTTGATTTATAATATCCCTTTTTAATTGCAGTTGCATGTATTATTTCTTAAATTGTTTTACATAACATAAGTTTGATCAGTTTTTTTAATCTATTTCTCTCTTTGTTGTGTTAATTACTTGTTACTACAGGTAAGCTTGACACCAGCACTGTGGAGCTCCTACCACCTGATGTTAGACTATTGATGGGTTTGGATGACAGTGGCAGTGATGAAAAGGCACAGTCTGGGGCTGCAGATGGTCAGTCTGACAGTGAGGTTGTGTCTTCCACATTCACTGCCAATATTTTAGACACAAACAGTATGCCTAGTCATACTCATGACACTGGGCCATCAAATTCAAAACAGGATGAGGGTTATACAGCTGGTCAATGTGGTGTGGTTAGTCCAGTTGCAGAGCTAGCTGAGTCTCTCCCTAGCCATATTCAGAGTGAAGTACCACACAGAGGTGTTGGTAGCATTACATGGAGGAGACTTGCCATCCTCCTACTAATGCTGGTATGTCAGTAAGTGTAGCACAATGTATGGTGATAGGCCATCACATAGCTCCTTTTAATGCTGCTGTGTTAGTAATTGTAGCACAATGTGTGGTGTAAGGCCATCACAGAGCACAGTCATATTCCTCTCAGACCTCAAAATAGATAATATGAGCATTGCATGCTGTGCATTCTGACTTGCAATACTGCTTGAACCATGTGGGCGACTCCTTGGACAGGAGGAATCACATACTTGATAGGGCAGTGTCTGTAATGGAATATCTGTCAGTGTTCAGCATCCACTGTGATGGACATCCACTACATGTTCAGGTGTTAGCCAATGTGGCTGTGCCAGATCCCACTTACATAGTGATACTACTTCCACTGCTCCATCACTGATTGATATGTCCACACCCAGATGTTGTAGGCCAAGTGGGCATGGTCATGGACATATTCATAATGAGACCTCATCCAGCAGACTTTGTCTGCATTCATGTATTACTCAGAGTTCTAGACAGGGCCATGGAGCTAGCAGTTCATCTCCAGGCAGAGATAGATCTTGCAGCTGGAGGCAACAATGGTGAACTGACTATTCTAGCATGCATACATAAACCTGTCAGTGATCTCAGGGCATAGTGCTAGCACAAGTGCTTTGACTGTATTCATGCAGGTTCACACACATTAAAATTCATCTTGGTCATACCACCCCCTCACACACATGCACACACACACATGCACACACACACATGCACACACACACACACACACACACACACACACACACACACACACACACACACACACACAAGTTAAATACACATTACTACTGACTTGATATAAAACTACTGCTATTGGATCAGACAATTATATATTTCATGAAAAAATTGTTTCTTCACTGTTACACACTCATTTCTTTGGTGTCAGCCTTACCTTCTTTTAACCCTACCCCACCATGTGCAAGTGAAGATGACTATGCCCTTCCCTTTGCACAATTCTTTGTGACCTAGGTTTGCCATGTCAGTTGCACAGAGTAGATGGCTAATGCTTGTTTTTATCCAAATGTATTTCCAAAAATGATTACTTAATAGTTCTTTTATCTGCTCAGTTGTAAATGATTTGTTATGTACTTCTTGATCCTCAGTATAATACAGTCCTACTAGATAATAATTATTGCTTGTTCCTAAACTTGAACAAATGATGCTTACATTGACCTACTCACTGTTAGTTTATGTACTTTGGGTAACTGTAATGTGTAATTCACAGTATCGGGCAGAATCATATATGTGTACTGGAAAATAAAAAGAAAAATACAGAAACTGTTAAAATAGTCTGCTTAATACTCCACACACAGAACAACTAAGCGCTTTCACCAAGTAAGTTGAGGCTTCTTCAGAGTTGTTCAAATTAATACAATCAGAGGTTTAAATATACCTCATGTTAATCCTCAGCGAACCAAAAACTTCATTCATTAGCAATCGTCACAAAAGACACACATTACATAAAATCAGTCTTACTTAAATGCTTGTGACCTTTATAAAATTTGATCATACCTTAATTTCAAAAATGGCTTTATAGAAATAAAATCATTTAAACCAGGAGCCTTCATGGCATTTAATCGCAGCTGTCACTTTGACTCCATAGCTTCCAACCACACTTTACCATCCCCTCCCCGTTTACTCGCCATAACTTGGTCAATAATGAAGAATACAAACTTTTTAAAATTGGTGCATCTGGTAGAATGTACAAAAAGAGCATTGTGACCATCTTTATTTTTTATCTCTCTCAAATGCTCACTAATTCTATCCATCAACCTTTGGGTTGTCGTCCCGACATAAAACCCGGGACAGGACAGACAAGTAGACACGTATACCACCATTGAAGAATTACAATTACATTTGCTGCACACTTGAGGGAAGCATCATATCCTGATATGGTCACATAGGACAAGTGGCAGGAGTGGCCCTGGGAGTCAAATGTGCTCCCATTTTCACCAACTTGGTTTTACTAGATTGGGAAAAGGAATTTATCTTCAATTCCAAATTTCAGGATAAACCATTGTCATACAACAGGTTTATGGATGATATACTGATTTTTTTGAAAGGGAATGAAAGTGAGGTTACTGAGTTTGTGAATTATTTGAATGAAACAACAGATTTTTTGAAGTTCACAAGTAAATGGAAACAAGACGCAATTGATTATTTGGACATTAATTTATCAAAAATTACTGGAGTTTTGGAGAGTCCAATATTTAGGAAAGCTTCCTACTCAAATACCCTTTTGCAGTACAACAGTAACCATCCTCAATTTCAGAAATGCAGTGTAGTTAAAGGGCAAATGGTTAGGGTGTCAAGACTCACTAGTGCTGCAGAAATGTTCAAAAACAAAATGTATAAATTGATAGGGCTATTTTTGAATAGGGGGTATCCACTCAAGCTACTTATTAACATCAAAAAAGAAGTTATGCACAAGAGGTTAACAACTTTTGCTCCCATTTTGTCTTTGGAACAGGGACTTCAGGTTAATAGTAAGAGTAATGACAAAACGAAAGTTATGGTTCTTTGTTACAATGAGTTTGCCCCCAAGGTAGTGGACATTATCAACAGATGTTGGGAGATATGTTTTGAACCGGGATTGATGTCCATGTTAGGACCTAAGCCCCAAATAGTGTATAGTAGGGGCAGGAATACCAAGAATTTCTTGGAGGGACAAGGACTAAAAGATGCCTACAGATCCAGCATGACCAAGTGTGGGGCATGCCAAAATTGTAGGTATATCAATAATGGGCCCTATGTGACCATAGCAGGATATGATGCTTCCCTCAAGTGGCCAGGCAAATGTAATTGTAGTTCTTCAATGGTGGTGTACGTGGCTATTTCTTTGTCCTGTCCTGGGTTTTATGTCAGGAAGACAACCTGAAGGTTGAGGGATAGAATTAGTGAGCAATTATGAGTGATAAAAAATAAAGATGGTCATAATGCTCTTTTTGTACATTCTACCAGATGCACCAATTTTAAAAAGTTTGTATTCTTCATTATTGACTGAATTATGGTGAGTGAACAGGGAGGGGTTGGTAAAGTGCAGCTGGAAGCTAAGGATTCAAAGTGGCAGCTGCGATTGAATGCCATGAAGGCTCCTGGTTTAAATTATTTTATTTCTATAAAGCCATTTTTGAAATTAAGGTATGATCAAATTTTATAAAGGTCACAAGCACTTAAGTAAGACTGTGATTTTATGTAGTGTATGTCTTTAAATGTGACGATTGCTAATGAATGAAGTTTTTGATTCACTGAGGATTAACATGAGGTATATTTAAACCTCTGATTGTATTAATTTGAACAACTCTGAAGAAGCCTCAACTTACTTGGTAAAAGCGCTTAGTTGTTCTGTGTGTGGAGTATTAAACAGACTGTTTAACCAGTTTCGGTATTTTTCTTTTTCTTTTCCAGTTTCAGTGGCCTTTTTGGCTAGTGTGTGGAATTATTACATATTTGTATATTGCATAAATCACTAATGAGTTACTGTAGACATTACCGTAGAGTTGAGCCACGATTCATCTTAGTGACATAAATATATGCATATGAGAGTAATCTTTTGTATATATTTCATTTTTACAAGTTCAGCACTTACCTTGTTTAACACTACATCTTTATGATATGCCCTTGGAGAGTTGACACTGTCTGATGCTGACAGAACGCAAACATTATATAGTTAAATAAAGGTTGATGACTTTGGCAGACATCGGTTTTAATATTGTTATGTGCTTAGGCTCTTAGGTTTTCACTAGGTAGTAAGTGAGTGTACTATCCTTTGCCTCTTAGCCACAGCCTTGGCATACTGTGCACATCACACAGCTGGTAGTACTTCCTGAGACTTATCATCTGTATGTGCCAGAGCTGCTGGCCCTTCCTGTGGTACTGGGAACTGTACTCCTTGTTGCATCTACTTCCTGGCAATGATATTGTGCAATGTGGCCCAGACTGTTAGTATTTTGGCAGAGGTGTCTGGGTCCTACTGCAGGGTACCACCTGATGTATCAAGACACTAGAATCTTGATTTGATCAAGCTGAATACACATTCTATAATATTCCTATTTTGAGCATGGACATTATTTTATCCTTGCTCAGTGGGGTTGCGTGGGTTTTTCATGGATGTCATAAGGCAAAGTTCTGGTGCATAACTTGTAACCCCCACTAGATGCCCTTGTGAAAAGTCACCCTTTGCAAACCTTAGGTACAGATGACAGGTGTGCCATATGTGTGAATTATGAGAACTGCCAGGGTTATCTGCATCCACATTGTAGATGATCCCTTGGGCATTACAGATATTTTGATAGTTGACAAAGTAGTAGTCTTTCCTATTGATGTACTTCCTTCCCTGTTTAATGGGTGTGGCTTTTATTTCTATCTGTGTATGCAGACTATGATCCCTAAGATATCAGGGAATTGTACTATGGCATGGCATTGTTGAATGGATGTTGCTCTCTCCTCTGTGGTTCATGGAAACCAGATATGGTCGCTTGAGAATGTTGTAGCATTGCATTTACTAATTGATGTAGTATTCTAGATGCTGTGCCCTGTGACACTCCTAACATATATCTGTTGCAGGCCTTTGAAAAGTACCTGTAGCTAATATACACAATACTTCACATACCTTGGTTTCCACTTGAAGGGGTTCCCATAATTCCTCTGAGGTATCGGATGAGTGTGCATAAGTTGCATATTTCCTCCAGGGTATACCTGACCACCCTTCTGTATCACACTGTACATTATAAGTCACATGGGGTGTGAAGACTAGTCTCCTTTTAGGCCCAAGGTTTAGCAGCAGCAGCAGCGTCTTGAGTTAAAGTCTTTTGAACATACAGGTTAATAACAGCAGCAGCAAGCCCTGATATTTTTTCCAGGAGTCTTTGGGTCTGTATTCCTAAAGGCACGGGAATTGTGGGAAATATGGAGTGGTGTGTGTAATTGCACACTTTAGACATTCCTGAATTGCTTAATTAGCATGCAGTGTACCTACTTATGCTTGTTCTGCTTAGTCTTCTTTTGAGGGTAGGCTCAAAGTGCATTAATGGCTAATGAATACCAAACAACACCCCATTGTGTGATTGTCATGCGCACAGTAGTAGCACTAAGACCAGACCATCATGAGTCTGGTTCTTTGATTTACTGGAACTTTTTTAAACTTAATTGTATTTATTTTCTAAAGTAACCAACAATATACAGAACATCAGACTTGAAAGATATGGTAACTAGAAGGAGCAACAACAATAGAACAACTGTATTTAAAGACTAAGACAACAACTTTTCACAGTGTTATCATAACTAAACCCACTCAAATAGCAATGCATAGGTCCTGCATTAGAGAACAAAAATAGATGTCAACAAATATAGAAAAAAATAAAAATTGTCAACTAGCTGTGGGATAAAACATAACAGCAAAGCTAAGACATTTCCATCTTATATCTTGTAATATACCCTTGTAACTTTCCAAAAGGCATTGCCAGCTGGGATGAATTATTTGAGACAAACTCACCCTTTTAATAGAATACATCATTTGGTGTACATTTCTATGCAAAAAAATTCAAAATGTTTTATAAGAAGCTTTACATTAGTTCTCCAAAGTCTGGCATAAAATAAATTATAACACAAGCCAAAACCCAACATACGTCCAAAGCATACCTCTCAACTCTACAGATTTTTATAGACTGTCCAGATTTTTGCCTCATATTTTTGGCCCATTTCTCATAAAATTGTGGTTCTCTGGCAAATCATTATGCAACTTATTGAGTGTTGAAGTCAGAAAATAATGGCAGACATTTGAGTGTCGGACTTCATACCCTTTGGAAAATCCATGTTAATGCAAAACCTGTTAATTTATCAATTTTCTAAGTTTGTAAGAGCAATATTTAAAACGTGTCCCTATTTTTGGGCCTTTGTCCCTCCCATTATTGATGGCTTTGTCCAGATTTTTTGCTCTAAGAGGTTGAGAGGTATGCTCCAATGTGAATGCCAAACTGACTCCCAACTGATTACCAAAGATCCAAAATGATCAACTTCCTACCATTTACATCCTGCATTCTTCTAATGAAATAATCTCAGTTTGGAATAAACTTTGAGCAATTCCAAAACATGTGAAAGTTGTCAGCACCTTCTTGCCAACATCTCCAGCACCTGATACTTGAGGATAGGCCCAATTTCCACTTCGTACTAGGGGTGAAATACCACCTAAAAAGAAGTGTATGCTGCTTGTCATAGAATTTACATCAGGTGTAAGTCAGCCTGGAAAATTCCAGACCTGATCCCACATGATATCTGACAATCTAACACTCTCTTGAACCCTCCACTTGGTCTGGACAAAAGATTTCAGGGTTATAGCCTTGGCATTCAATAATACTTTATGAATAAGGGCAGCCCTGCCTCTTTTGATTTTTCTCCACCTGGCCCATTTAAGAACCTTTTCTTCCCATTCTGATGTAAAAACAGAGCTACACCATATTTGCCTAATTTGTAAATATAGAAACAGTTCTTGCACATCTAAATGAAACTTTCTCTGAAGGTCTTCAAATGGAATAGGTAGGCCTAGAGATGCCATGGACAAAAACTGAGTCCAAGTTCTTATTAGTTTGTCTACCCATGCTTATCTTGTAACTTTACTCACAGTCATATTAAGTACTAGATAGTTCCAAGTAACATAAGTGGGACCTTTATCCCAATTTAATACACACGTAGATATGTACTCCTCATACAAAAAATTGATTCATTCTTGAGGGGTACCTAATAAGGTGTTATATAACAACTCTTCTAAAGTGACCTTTTCCATGTCCACCTTTTCTTCAACAAATCACAAGATTAAGCTGGAAGGCAATTGCATAGCTGTCCAAATGACGGAGTACAATACCCCACACACTTTAGGTTAATATGTAGTGTTTGCTGAAAATTTCCTCCCACCTTTAAAAATGGCATCATCAATAATCTGCTGGTGATCTTTCAATTTAGGATGAAGACAGGAAAGAAAATGTTCCTAAATAATTACAGAATGAGGGGTAAAATCATGACCTGAACTGTTTTAACCTTTACCGCCACTGTGGTAAACTAGTCTACCTTTAGTAGCAGTCTCAACTTTTTGATCTCTAGTTCAATTAAATTAAACTGTATTGCATCCTTGCAGGAGCCTTTTATTTTAAAACTCAAATAAGTAGTCTTTCCCATATCTGGACTGTAAAATTATCAAACAAGGAAAAAGGTCCACCTCATGGAATAAGGGCTGCTTTTCCAAAACAACATTTCAATCCTGAGACAGCTACAAAATTTTTGAACTAAACTAAAGCCTCACATAACACAACAGGAAATTTAAGCTCAACAACATTCATCTGCAAACATCAAGAAAAAGCTTGAACTTTCCTTTGTATGCATTACATTGTCTAGCACAGTCCTAATCAGGGGGGTAAGCTCTTCAATAACTAAAACAAAAAGACATGGGGATAGGAGGCAGCCTTTCCTGTTCTCGCTACTAATCTTCCTTGTCTGAATGGGACCGCCATTCAATATTACCATAAATGTTGGAGATTAGGGAGCCATGCCGTCTAGGAAAATTGCTAGTTCCAACAAATTATCTGTCGTATCCCTGCTTTTAGCAAATCCATTTTGTCCCTTTCAAATTAGCCATGGGAGAATCTGCTCCACTCTATTGGCTATGTTTTACTGAAACTGTAAACATTCTAACACTGGTTATTTCAGCGATATCACATTTTCTTTAGAGATATATTTTTACATAGTACTATTACCTTTTGACTTCTAATTCTGGATATATATTTGCATAAGAAAGAGAACTTCTGAGAATGTTTATTTTTATGTGTGTATGTACATATTTTTTTATCTAGCTATATGTTTATATATTTGTGCATATATTCATTTATTTATTTTATGTTTTGTAGTAAGTTACTTTTTTGGACTACCATATTGGACAAATCTATTTAAACAGACAAAAGGTGATGAAAGATTTCTAAACAATTAGAAACAGCAATCTGTATGTAAGAAAATGCATCTTACTAGCTTAATGCTTGTGAACACACCAGTATAGAATGCATATCTGTTAGCTGATATCTATGTAATTGTATTTACCAGCTGAGCAGACTTCAAATATGATTTTTTTTTTGCATTCAGCTCTGAAATTAGCCCATTCTTTTTTAATGCAAGGGTCAGAATGTTCCAGTGATTTTTTTTTTTTATAATATTATTGTAGTGAACTCATTTTGATTTAACTCCAATCACATTGTTTAGCATTTTCTGACACAAAAGAAGAAAAATGCAAACACTATTTTCCTCATCTCACATCTATAAATCAGTAGCTTTAGGCATCTTTTCAATAATGTCTGTTGTTATTTTGATGACTAAACAACACTAACTTCTTTATATTATTATTAATATATTTCCAGATGTATTCACCTTTATAAAATATCTTTTCTGATTATCATACTTTGAAAAACCTTCCGTAAGTGCATGAATTTAAATAACAATTCATCTGGCAGCCCATATGATTACTGATTTCTATCAAAGTGAAATGAAAGGAAATGGCAGCTCTACAGTGAATTCATAAAACTGTTAATAATACTGGCAGAATATAAATTATATATATATATATATATATATATCTATATATATATATATATATATATATATATATATATATATATCTGCTAAACAGCAGACTGCAGTTCTGGAATAACTACAGATGAATAATTCAAATGACACCCAAAACAAGATTGCCATTATCAGAATCTGTGTGATGCATAAGACCAAAAAAAGACGCAAACTTCTACTTTTGAATTATTTTTAATGAATAAAACTTCATAGATAATCATTCTTATTTTCCTGTTAGATAAAAACAAACACATGTGTTACTCTGTGTGTTACGTGTGTGTGTGTGTGTGTGTGTGTGTGTGTGTGTGTGTGTGTGTGTGTGTGTGTGTGTGTGTGTGTGTGTGTGTGTGTGTGTGTGTGTGTGTGTGTGTGTGTGTGTGTGTGTGTGTGTGTGTGTAGATACATGTACGTGAGTGGGTGTTGGTGCACTGAGGATTGCTGTGGAAGGTGCTAGCGTTACATTTTGAAATGACATTTAGCCAGAAAATACTGTGTGATTCACAATGGCAATAACTCAGATGAATAATCATTAGGAGAAACAGCAGGATAACTCTTTTCTATAACTGTTTTCACTATGTCGTACATTACAGCAAAAAGTCAAATAAAGTAAAACAGATAATATTATGCAGGCCCTATGCATTGAAATAAAAGAAACATTTTCAGTTAAAATCAAAATATACATTATTGCAAGCAATCAATAAGACATTGTCTTCTTCAGATAAAGAAGGAAGGGATCCTACTGTCTAAGCCACACGCCTTACAATATCATAAATTATATTACCAACAATCATTCAACATCTCTTAGGTAATGAGTATTAATTATTTTAGAACTAAATTTTTATTTCACCTTAACTTAAGTATAGGCCTTGAAGCAAACTTTATGCTTATCCACAGTTTACACTAGATCCAACCTACACATCCAATAATATCCTATATTAAACAGCCTGTCTGCATAAACTTGTCAAACAAACTTCTTTTTCATTAACCTTTAAACCCTGAAATGAAAAATTTCCTGCTCATCTCTGCTGCAGGATCCGCCATGAGTTTAAATAATTAAATGTTTGACATTTCCCTGAATTGTTCTTTTCTTATAGCCCTGCATTTCTTTTTTTCTTAAACTTGAAGGCTATCTCCTTATATCCTCACAGAAGCACCCGTACTCACATAAGCCACATACACCAAACCCTGAGTTGTACAAAAGCAATAATTTTCATTTTGCTTCATCAAGATTATCAGTATATTTAAAAACATCAGACACTCCAAGAAGATATGTTACAACCCATGTACTTAAATATGCTTTTTCTACAAGATATTTCCTCTAGTTTTACTTTTGGGGTGAATCTGTACTTTAAACCTTTACTTTCTTTCTACATAAAATCTAGATATTATCCTGTTGCCTTTTCTACTTTTTGATCTAGTTTGATTTCACAATGCCCCACTGCCTGACACAGAGGAAACCAGTCACATTGTCCTGCTGCAAATGCACAACTAAATCTGAAACTTTTGTTTTTATTTTTGTGTCCATATTTGTGAAAGCAGGGAGAATCCACCATGTTTACAAATGTGGTCTAGATAATTTTAAAAAGTTTTTACAAAGGGCATTTTCCATTCTACCCCCTCCCTATGGGGTACTCTGTCCAACATATCTGATCTCTAAACATACAACTTCTGCCTTTCTCTGAGGGGGTGAAAGGTTGGAGGTAATATATACAGCAATTTAGGATGGCAGCAGAAGGTGCAGGGGGTCCTGGGTGTAGCACATTAGCAAACATCATTTATTCCAACATATTAGTTTGTTTGCTTGGTTATGTATTTATTTATTTTTGTTTCCCAGGATAGTGCACTGATTAATACTGACCAATTAGATGCTCAGTCTGAGTGAAACACAAAATATTTCTCTAATAAAAAAATGCAGAAATTTAAACAACAACATAGTAGTTCAATCTAATTACATTAGAAATAGCTGTGTGTGTGTGTGTGTGTGTGTGTGTGTGTGTGTGTGTGTGTGTGTGTGTGTGTGTGTGTGTGTGTGTGTATCTTCTAGGGAACAATGCAATGTGAAATCAAGCAGTGTGCATTGTACAATGCATACATTAATTTCTAAACTGAGCCAATATTCAGTGAATCTTGAGAGAGCAGTAAGAGACCCAGGAAGGAGTTAGGTTAGGTGTTGCACCCTGTGTTGAAGTAGGAGTGTTTGGCTTGGATGAAGAAGTGCTTTTTGAGTTGCATTTTGAATATGGAATAAGTGTTGATGGGGAGAGATTGCCAAAGAATAAGTGCCTGAGAGGAGAAAGCATGTCGAGTACTGAGGAATATGATTCTAGGGGTAATGAGAATTTATGTGGCTTGTGAGTGGTGTCTCAGATTGTAAGAGGAGGTTTTCTTGTGATGTCTAGCTGCAAGAGGAGTAAATGCATGGAGCTGGAGTAGTTTGTAGAGCTGGGATCCTAAAAGTAGATTAGATCTTTGTTTTAGGGGTATCCCATTGGCTTTTTCTAGGGTTATACAGTGATACTCACAGAGAGGCAAGTTTGTAATGAATCATCAGATGTTGTTAGTCTGGAATGTGGCAATATTGTTTTTGAAGGCAGATGCAAAAATTGGGAGCCCATATTTAAGTTTAGAAAAGGGAACTCATTTATCGGTGACTGCTATGGATGGCTGGGATAGAAAAGGGGATATATTTTTGGCCCAGAAGATGAGGGAGTTTATTTTGGCTATCACTTTGAATATATGGAAATGGAAGTTTTTCTGAATGATCAAACCGCAGTCCTATATATTTAAAGGTGGAGGTTGTGTTTATGGTTATCTTTACGGAATGGTTGTGTAGGTCAAATATAGTTAAAGAGCCACATGCTTAGCAAATTTTCTATGGGGTTCCAAAAAGCATAGTTTTGGTCTTGAAGGGATTGAAAAGTAGTTTATGGTTTATGAGGCATTGATATGGCTCGTGTAAGTCTGATTGTAATTGACACTGAATGTTGGTGTGAGAGCAACCTGATCAGTAAATGACTATGTCATCAGCATAAAGGATAAGTGGGAGATGGGGGATCTCACAAGGAAGTTTATTAGCGAATATGGGGAAGAGAAAGGGGAAACGAATGTCTCCTTGTGGTACACCATTGCTCATTTTGATTGAGAGGATACTATTTTAACTCTGAAGCTTCTGTCAATGAAGAACGTTTTAAACCAGGGAGTGGTGTCTGTACTGATACCAATTTCAATCAGTTTGTTTTGGAGAAGACAGTGGTCAATGAGTTTATATGTCTTTGTCAGGTCTATATCCATGATACCCATAAGGAGGACACTATCAGAGCTTAGCAGGATGTCATCAGTTATGAACCAAAGTGCTGCCATAGTATTTAGTCCAGGCCAATAATTTAGTTTGTGGGAGAGCAGGTGATACTGCTGGATACAGAAGGAGAGTTTAGTGTAGATTATCTTTTCAAGAAGTTTGCCAGGAGCTAGGAAGATGGATATTGGATGGAACTGAGATGTATCTTTTGGGTTGGTTTGCTTTGGGAGTGGTTTAATTAGAGCAGTTTTCCAAATTTGTACGTTTTGTTGAGACATAGATTATATATGTGGATGACAAGAAGACATAGATGCTCCCTGCACTGATATACAGTATCTACCATGGGTTTATGTTGTCAGATCCATGAGTTTAATGTATATTCCACAGCAAAACAAAGGGTAATGATAGTATGCTTGATGTTAGAAATTTAAAGCACATCCCTACCTTCTCACAGGTTAAAAGAGATGAGTATGTATGCATAACTCCCTGTATTTCAGTGTTATTTATTGCATATTTGGCAATAAAAGGAAACATAATTCTCATTCTTCTTGTTCAGATATCTTTCCTATATGAAGTATAACTAACATCTTTACTTATGCCATTCTTTGTTATTTCCGATAATCACTTTCAAAAATTGGTTTATTTCTATATTACCACTTCATAAACCCATTCTTCATTACCCAACTATGGTAGTTAATATTTATGGTATTTCTCATAGTTCTCAAGAAATGCCCTTTGGGAATTTCAAAGCAATCAATGTTAGGGCAAAATTGTCTGGAATTTGAATCATTATACCAGTCTGTATGACATGGTTCTTATTTTAACCAAAGTGAACAAACATGAATTACAGGAAAAGTACACGATAACACTTTACAGTACAAAAAAAAAACAAAAGCAAGGGCAACATAGTTCTCTGATTTAAATAAGTGCATTAATTTGAATGGATGGTTTAACATTAAGCTGTAACATTAAGAGGTAAATTATGGCAGTGTCCCATAGAAACACAACTGTATCTGAGATATGTTTACATCTTGCAACAATTAATATCACATTTATGTGAATTTTCAAACAAGTAGTCTACAAAATTAGAATGCATTTAGGATCATAAGATCATAGGAATTTACTAGGCTATTGGCACTGAGGCCCTTATAAGCCTAGCCAAGAGTATAGCCAATGTTGATACAAGTCAGCTCCCAATACCCCTGTCCAGCAGGGACATGGGTGGAATCTCAGGGATGTATTTTCTGTTTCCCACCCAGCTATCCAGGTTGCACTTAAGAAGGGGTATAGAGGTACTCTGCTTGACATGGAGAGGGAGTCTATTCCACAGATGGGGGAGTCTCTGGGACACAAATCTGTCCTGCCAACAAGTCCTATTGATGTCACAGATGAGCTTGAGGCTGTGCATGCAAGTTACTTTAGTGGAGCTTGACTTGTAGATATGTATCAGTCCCATTAAGCCAGGGTCCGTGATTGCCTTGTATGTCAAACAGAGGTCACCTCCGAGGAGTCTGTATGAAACTGAGTAGAGGGATAGGACTTTTAGCCTGTCTATGTATGGCAGATTTTTGAGGCCCTGGATACTCCTGGTGAGGAACCTTTGTGGTTCCGCCAGCTGCTGCATGTGCTCTGCGAGGTATATTCAGAATGGGGCATTGTATTCAATAATGGGCCTTATAAGGGAAGAATACAGGGATGTTATGACCTCATTGCCCCTGGATGAGATACCCTTACTTATGAGGTGAGCCATGTAGAAAGCTTTCCGTACAACAGAAGCAACATGGTGGTCAAAACTTAGGTTGCTGTTAACCTGGGTGCCCAAATCCCTCATGATTGACTGCATGCTTAGAACATTGTTATTAATGTGATAATTTGTTGGAATATCACTCTCCCCAAAGGGGATAATGATGCATTGTTTGGTATTCAGCTTGAGACCATGTTTCTGGCACTATCCATTTGTTTGGGTGAGACCCTCTTGGAGGATATCCACATCACTAGGGGAATTGATGACAGTGCCCAGCGTGCAATCATATGCAAACTTGGTCAGTCATAGCCCATTGGTTTTGCCTGCAACTGAGAAAAGTACATCCAAAATAACAGAGGCCCAAGACCGAACCCTGGGGTGCACAGCTCATTACAGGTCTACTGCTTGAGGTGGCTTCCCCTATTTTGACTAGGTGGGTTCTATCAGTGAGCCAGTTAGCTAACCATCTGGTGATATACGGATTGATGCTTAGTTGAGAGAGTTTATCTATCATGCTCAAGTGGGTAATAGTGTTGAAGGCTTTGGTCAGGTCAAGGTAGGCAGTGTGCACTGTCTTCCCCTTGTACATGGCTTTGGTGAGTGTCTCATAGAAGTCGACTAGATTTAACAGACATGACCTCCAGTTGATAAAGCTAAACTGTGTGGGATCAAGTGTTTGGAGGTTGCCAATGCCATTGCTAATGAGGTCCATGATAATCCATTCGAAGGCTTTGCAGATCAGGCTAGTTAGGCAGATGGGTCTATAACTTCCCAGATTGGTGGACAGTTCATGTTTGTGCAAAGGGATGACAGTGGGTGTCCTCCACTCAGCTGGGACAAATGCCGTACTCAGGCTTTGGTTGAATAGGATGCCTAATTGTGCTGCAAGTTCATTCCTGAGTTCATGTAGGATGCAGCCTGGGATGTTATCGTGTCCCATTGAGGTGTATATTTTGCCTTTGAGAGAGCAGTGATATAAGGGGAAAGGGGCAAGTACTGGGAATGTCCTGATTTACTGATGGGGACAGAGCAATGAAGTTTTTGCTCAACCTGTCAGCCATTAAGTTTACTATATCTATCCCATTTGTATATGTGGTGTCCTTGACCACCAGTTATGAACAGATCTGGGTGCTTCCTTTGAGACTGCGGACATATGTGAAGAAGGCCTTATGACTGTCTCTAGTAGATGTGGCCAATTTGGACTCAATTTAAGTTGATGTTTAGTTTTAAATGCTGTTGCTTTTTAAAATAGTTGACATTTTAAGTTTTCTTAACGAATAATGGTTATGATTTATAAATTATAACAGGTTACTTATTTTTACACTGTATTTATGCAGATGTATATATAAAGCATGTTAAATCTAGGTTCTTTCTGAGGAACTATCAGTTAAAAAGCAGATATGAATGTGTTCAATCATTTAATAATAGCAACTATTTTTTTTGTCCAGTTAAAGCAAACAAAGTTATTTCTATCTTTAGATCATTTAAGGACAATATGAACAAGATTCTGATTATGCCGGGTGATAAAATTTGAAACTGGCTAAGGCGGACAGTAAAGTTAAAGTTGTAAATGTGTCTAAGTTTAAAAAGAATGAATGGGACTATGAAAATATTCACATTTTCTAAGGAAAAAAGCTGGCAGTATAAAACAATTGTCAGTTGACAAAAAAGCAGAGTTTCTATTTCTGACACTTTTAATGAGTAATGTTTATATACACAACAAATTACTATTACAATATAAAATTAATGGGTATGTTTGTAATTGACTGGAATATTTATTATATGCTGCTGAACTACACTGAGTTTTGTTTTTAGTGCTGTAATATGTAATACTTGAGTACAAGAAATAAATGGTAAAGCCTACTTGTAACAAACAAAGAAAAAAAGAAAGATAGAAAGAAGGAAAAAGAGATTGCAGTAGAGGTATAACTTAATGGTTGTCCTACCAGAAATTCTGGCCTACTTGCTATTATTTATGCTTATCACACCTAGAGGCCACACCACTTAGCATTTCTCCAAAATATTTTTAAACTTCGCTGACACATTGGCCCTGGAATTTAGTAACACGTGTGTACACGTTGCACTGAAGTTAATACAATTGGCTGGCTATGAGTGATGAGCAGCAGTGCTAATCATATGTGCATGCCTCCAAGCAACTCGGCACATTGAGCAGCACCTATTCATTGCTGGAACAGACGATGCAGGCCATGTTGAGGTTCAGTAGGGCTCGAGTCCACAATAGAACGATTACATAAAAATGACACAATACTAGTTAGGGCAAAATGGAATACATAAAAGCAGAAAATCTTAGGAAATAGATAATCATTCAGTTCTCTGAAATGAATGAGGGACAAACCTAATCTAAATGAGGGACAAATCTAGAAAAAACATGGACAATCGGTCAGTTTTAAATTGCTAGTATTATAAGTTCAGATGTTGATAGAATAAGAGAGTGTGAAGTGGTATACATTGTCAGTTATGAAAAAGATGTTCACCTATAATTAGGCTGAAGGGGAGTATTGCAAAAGGCATTATGATAGAACAATGACACTGGTTGTGTGAGCCATACCATTCAAACTCTTAGCACATGAAATCTGGACAAAGCAAAAAATATTTGGGAGACAAAGGCCCAAAATTAGGGCAAATTTTTAAATATTAGTCTTATAAACTTAGATAGTTGTAGGATAACAGCTTTTGCTTTAGCATGCATTTTCTGAAAGGTTTGAAATCTGAAACTCAAACTTCTGTTATTATTCAGTGTCTTTAATCCTCAATGATTTCCCATAGAACCTCAAATTTTATGAGGAACAGACCAGAATTATAAAGCAAAAATCTGGACATTCTGTGACAATGCAGGGATGCAGCCATGAGAAACACAAAATATACTAAGATGGAAATCCTGGAAGATACAAGTCATTTGGAGGTAGTCCATTAACATTATGTGCAAGACTGTCAATGTATGCCCATGGACATAAGTAGGTATGTGTGAAAGGAAGATCATTCATGATAGGTAGCACCTAGGAGAAGTGATAACAACAAAAATGTGTCTGATGTTAGTACTGTGTAATGCTAACTTCTGCATGCACCATTTTACTTTATTAAATATATGTGATGGGAGTATACAGCAGTTGTGGCTTACATGTGTAGGTCCTACTGCTGCTGCCACACATACACAGTTAATGTAGTCTGATAAAGTACACCTCTGAAGGCAGTATTCTATCATGTCCTAAATCAAAATAACTCCAGAACTGACCACTGGGCAACACATCTGTAATACCTGGATCACAACACACAACATACCTCACAGGTAGGTGCAATACTACCATCTGGTAGCAAGTGAACTGTAGAAAGAATCTGTGGATTGTGATCTTTAGCATATAGTGACCTATAATGTTGTTGTCCTCCACACAATGGCCACTACCTCCATTGTGCAGCCATTTTCAGCTATCAGCAGGACCACACAGCTACAGGCAAATTCTCAGAAGTTTTTGCCACAAAACAACAATGGATAGTAACTATTTCACAACATTGATTACATAATGTGATTTCTGCTAACTGTCATGCAATGGAAGACATCATTATACTGGGCATGATCGAAAGGAAAAAAACGCATTTACTGGATGAACATCACCTACCTATAAAAAGTCATTTGAAACTATCACATCATGGGTTATAGGTTCATAGGTTCATAGGTAGGTACTAGGCTATCTGCCTGAGGGCATTTATAAGCCAAGCCAGAGTGTGTCAGCTTTTGCCGCCCCATTGATTAACTGAGCCTCTGTCAAGAAGAGCCAACGAAGTGATCCCAGGGGTGTATTTTCTGTTTCCCATCCACTCGTCAAGGTTTCTCTTGAAGAGTGTTAGTGAGGGGCTCTGCCTAATGTAGTTAGGAATTTTGTTCCAAAGCATGGGGAGTCTCTGTTACAGGAATCTATCCCTCCAGCATGTTCTATTTATTGTTGTGGCGAGATTTAGCTCACTAGAGTGAGTGGCTCGCAATGACATGGATTTCTTTAGGTGGAGCATGTCCATCAATTCTGAGTTGGACATGGCTTTGCAAGTCAGGCAGAGATCACCTCTGAGTAAGCGATATGCCACTGAGTACAGCTGGAGTTTTTCCAGTCCGGCTGCAGAGGACATATGTTTGAGGCCAGTAATCCTCTTGGTGAGGTACTTTTGTGGTTTTTCCAGCTGTTGGAAGTGTCTTGTGAGGTACATCCCAAATGGGGCATTGTACTCTATGATAGGTCTGATGAGTGATGAGTAGAGGGGCACTATAACCTCTTTATTTCTAGATGCGAACCCTTTAGTAATTAGATGGGCTACATAGAAGTATTTCCTAACTACTTTGGCAATATGATTGTCAAAGGAGAGATTACTATCTACCTGGGTCCCCAGATCCCTTATTACCTCTTCTGTATTAAGGGGGCTGCCACCTATGTGGTAATTCATGGGTGTTTTGTTTTTCCCAAAGGGATGACAATGCATTTTTTGGCATTTAGCTTGAGACCATGACTTTGACACCAGGTGTCCATCTCAGTAAGGCCCTTTTGGAGAATGCCTGTGTCAGCCAGAGAGTCAATTATGGCTCCCAGTTTGCAGTCATCTGTGAACTTGGTTAGCCATAGTCCTCCTGTGTTTGCCTGTACTTCTGAGAAGTATATGCCAAACCATAGGGGTCCCAGGACCGAGCCTTGTGGGACACCACTTGTGAATGGTTTAGAGTCAGACCTGGAGCCCGCTATTCTTACCGTGTGAGTTCTGTCTGTAAGCCAGTTGGCAACCCATCTTGTGATGTAGGGGTTTATGTTCAGGCTGGTGAGTTTTTCTATAATTCCTGAGTGGGAAATGGTGTCAAAAGCCTTGGCGAGGTCAAGGTAGGCTGTGTGAACTACCTTCCCCTCATCTATGGCCTAGGTGATTGTCTCAAAGAAGTCAACCAGGTTTAGTAGGCATGATCTGCCCTTAATAAAGCCGAACTGGGTTGGGTCAAGTGTTTGGAGGTTACCAGTGTCTTTGTTAGTGAGTTCATGATGATGTGCTCCATAGCCTTGTAGACCAGGCTAGTCAGGCTTATGAGGCGATAGTTACCAGGGTCAGTTGTGGCCTCTCCTTTGTGGAGTGGAATAACAGCTGCTGTGTGCCATTCTATGGGCACATAGCCTGTGGAGAGGCTGAGGTTGAACAGTGTGTTTAGGTGGGGGTTAGTTCATTCTGTAGTTTGTGCAAGATGCAGCCTGGGACACCATCTGGCCCCATTGACGCTGTGCTTTTGGCTTTTGAAAGGGCTGTTTTCACCTGTACGTCTGTGATTTCTGGGGCACTACACTTTTCCAGTATTGTGGGCCCTTTTGGGGGTCAGTGGGGGGTGAAGTTTGCACTGAATCTATCTGCCAGGATGTTGGCAATATCAGTGGGTTCAATATATTTTGTGCTATTTTGCACTAGCTCAGAGCATATCTGTGAGTTGCCACTTAGATTCTTGACATAGCTAAAGAAGGCTTTGCGGTTATCTTTCGAATCCTTGGCTATTTTTCTTTCAAAGTTAGCTTTGGAGGATTTTATGAGGGACCTTAGTTTCTTACTGATACTGATCAGGGATGTCTTTCTTTATTGGGATTTGCTTTTTTTCTGAACTAGTTTTTTCCTTCTATTTTATAGCCTGTTTATGGCAGGGGCTCACCAGACTGGTTTCTTTCTCTTAGGGGAATGAGTCTTGGTTTTCCTAGGGATGGCATGATCCATGCATCCTTGTAGATGCTCATAGAGTGCATTTGTAAAGGTTCCTGCATCTTGAACACTGTTATCATTTAGCGTGGGGGCTGTGAAACTTACGACCTCTGTCTTAAGTAAGGTGAAGTTTGCTATAGAAATGTTTTTCACTGTGGTTTCCTTGGTTGGAGGTGGTGGTGTGGTTTGGACATCCAGAGTGATTAGTTTATGGTCTGATCTAACCAGTGATGGGTTGACCTCTAGTGTGGAACACCTGTCGCCCATGTTGGTGACGACCAGGTCTAATATGTTTCCATCTCTGGTAGGGGAGTTTACCAGCTGAACCAGGGCATTTGAGTTGATAAATTTGAGGAAGCACTAGACCTGGGAGTTTGTACTTGAGTAGTTTTCCCAGTAACAGTACAGAAATTGAAATCGCCCAATATCAGGGTGTTTGGTAGGACCTTCATGTTTTCCAGTGTCTCCAGAAAGGTGGAGTGGTGGTCTTTGGTCATTTAGGGTGATCTGTAGCAGGCCACAATTTGCAATGCAGATTTGCCTGATGTTAGTTGCACATGGATGATCTCGGAGGTATCATGCTGCACCACTAACCTGGAGGTGGAGGTATCCTTGATGAATATGGATACACCCCTTCCTTTTGTGTTTCGTTCCATGTTCTGTGGCCGAAATGTGTGGTATGAGTTGTAGCCCGGTAGTGCTGGGTTGCTCTGTGGAGCCTTGAACCAGGTTTCAGTTACTGCACAGATGTCGACGTTCTCCATACTGAGGAGTGCTTCGAGCACGTGCATTTTGAGATTTAAACTCCTGGCATTGAGTAGCATAACCCTCATTTTTTTATTTGTGTTTTTTATGGAGGTGGATTTGACTTTTGAGCCTTACCTAAAAAAGGCACTATGGGGGCAGCAACGGCTTTGGCCAGTATTCGAAAGCCTAGGGGTGACAGGTGCAAGCTGTCTCTTGTGAAACAATGAGGCTTGTCAAGCACGTCATCCAAGGCTGACAGACACTGGATCCTCTTTGAATGACACCAGAAGCTTAACCAGTTGTTGAAATTGATCATTTTTTCTTTATACTGCGGTATCATTCTTGGTGAGGGCAGGATGCTACTCAGGGTCAGGGTCATACCTGCCTGGGCTATGTCTCTTTTCATGTAGTCCAGGGAGGTACGTCTCAGGTCATTCACACCAACATGAACAATGACAGAGTCGTATTTGTACTTGTTCTGGAGTGACCTGAGTGCTTGTGTTATGTGGAGGATTCTGGCTCCCGACAGGCAGCTAACAGTAACCTTCTCCTTGTCCAGCCTAGTGAATGGGACATCAGTGTGCCTGACTATAGAGTCGCCTATTACTAGTGTGTTAGGTATGTTATTTTGCCTTAAGGGCTGTGATTGTGCAGCACACTGATTTTGTGTTTTATGTGTTGTCTGGTTTGTGACAGGAGGTGCAGGTGTTTTGGGTGTCTGATTTGGAGGTCTGTGATGCTTTTGCAGGTTTTTATTTAGAGCCTCCGAGTATGATTTTGTGTATTTATGTGTATTTTTTGCCAGTGCTGGTTTAGTATGTCTATGTGAGGCTGGAGACATGGTGCAAGTGTTAACCTTCTCCTCATGACTGCCTGTCCCAGTCTTGGGTGGACAGAGCTTAGCCTCCAATTTAGCTATATAATTGCATCTCTCGCATATGTTAATGTTTTTTGTAGGAGGAGAGGGTTGTCTGTGTACATCAGGCAGTTGCAACATTGTCTCAGGATACCCAGGTTCACCAGCTGGACTGGAGAGTATACCTGAAATTGCCCTTTGGTCATGCCTGAATAATAGGGTGAGCTGCATAGTTGCTTGGTTGGTGAGGCGTGAATAATGAGCCTTGCCCTGCTGGGCAATCAAGTGTTGGGGTATATTAGTGCTTGCTATTAGGTCTGAGCAAGTGCTGGACTGTAGGATGCTTTTTAAGTGCTTAGGTTGAGAGTTAGACTACTTTCAATGGAAAAACTGAAGAGGAGACTTGGTGGAGCTGGGATAAATTTAGCCCTAGCTAACCAGAGCTTCCCGGGCGTGCAAAACCATGCAAACACGGTTTCTACAGCAGGGAAATGAAAGAGATAGAAATTAGCCCAAAATGGCCTATAAAATACTAACTTTTGGGCTGGAACCACTCCTCCAGGGACAGGTGGCTGCTCAAAGCTCCCGCTCTCACAGGTGAACAGAGAAACCTCCTTCTATCCAAGTAAGTTATGGGCAACTCAGAAAATTGTAACACAGCCCTGAATTCGCACTAGCCTGAAAACTGGACTATACTAGCTTAGAAACGTGGGAAACAAGGACAATTTTTTTTATGAAAAGATAAGTAAAAAACAGTAAAAAATACACATAAAGCAGCTTTAAATGACTACAACAGTAAAAATACACTTAAAACAGCTTTAGATGACTACAAGCAATGAGAAATGGCTTTTAAACAAATTATCCAATTAACCAGTAAAAAAATCTCAAAACTGAGCCCTGTTCCTGTAGTCTTCAATCAGACAAGTTTTAACTGCACACTCCTGCCACTGGGGTGCAGGGGAACCTTCTCCAAAAAAAAGCCTGGATTAGTGCTCAAGTTATACAAACAAAGCTAGATTCAACAGGCCTGGATCTAGTCTATGGTACAGCAAACAAGGCACACAAATTTCAGTAAGAAACAGTTCAAATATGCAGGCACTATAAGCTTTTAACCAGAAATTCCCAGCTCAGAAGGGCAGAGTCCAGCCCCTCCTCCCACAAGAGTGCAGACCACGAACCTTCTTAATGTAAAATAACTGGCCTGAAGCCCAAGTGTTTAAACCAGAACTAATACACTTTTAGATCCTGTTATACTTTGTGACCACAGTATAGCATGGCCCACATCAAGATCTATCAAATAAGTCATTCTAACCTGTAAGCACTATAATGTGAGCAAAATATTAGAACATGTATACCACTGGAGTGGAATGTTTGCAATTTGAGTCAAGTTCCTCTTGACCTATGAACCAACAGAACATGCCACACTAGTCTTCACACACACTTGTCAGATAAATGGACTTAAAGGAACATCCTAGGCATTATGTTTGAAAGCATGTGGCGCTTATTAAAGGGAATACTCAAGTTTGCCTGTCTCTCCCCAACTGTAAATGTTTACAGCGCATAAAATTTTAATCAATTGCTTTTGAGAAGCTGATCCTGCATATTACCAGTCTGTTACACCTTGACAGACTTGAACATTGGCCTACCTGGGTTTATAGTTCATAGACATGTATATTAACTGATTCTGACACAGACAGAAATTTATCTGACATCTCATGAAACACACACTTAAAAGGTTTACTTCAGCAGTTTGTTGCAATTGATACACTTCCCCTAAAATGAATTCTAAGCTCAAAAGCCTTCAGCCCTGTTTGTGTTAGAGAAGTGTGGGTTAATATGTCATCATATGCTGAGTAATCTAGCCCTGTCTAGCCCTATTGTCTTCTACAATGACATTACCTGATTCAAACCTCTTCCTATGTTCACAGTGTACAGAATTCATAATAACTGCTCATGCCATGGAGGACATAAGTAATACAGTTTTTAGAAAGCACACACAGTAATGGATGATTGCAGTGTGCTAGAAGCAATATGAGTCACATATAATGTTTTTGAGTTATTAAAATGATGCAGTCATATAACTGTTCACACTAGTCATACAACCACAGTATGCAAGAACAGTTGAATTTGAACTGCTACCTATCTATGTCCACGTTTCATAGATCTATGTATTAACTGCTTCTGCCATAGGAAACCCTAAAATACAGATGTCACAAAACACACACTTCAATACCAAAGGACAGACCCCCCCCTTTAAATCTAAAATCTCTGGAATCCAGGTATTCAGGAAAAAAATGATATCTTCTCCTTCAGCTCTCTCAGAGATGCCAAAAATCCTTATATTTGACCTTCTCTCCCTGTTTTCCAGATCATCTACTTTATTGAGAAGCCAAGTGTTTTGTTTGATGAGGAAATCTTTCTGGCTTTCTTCTTCCTTCAGTCTTCCATAAAGATCATTCACGGATGCTTCTAAGTGTAAAACAAACAAAACAGTTCCTGTGAAAATGGTGAAAAAGTGCAAGGTAGCAGCCACAAAGATGATATTTAAATTAATTTTATTTCACAATCCAAACAGTAGTCAAGCGCGCTTTTATCTTGTGACCCAAGACTTCTTCAGAACAATTAAAATTTGCCAGGACCATTCTTAAATACTCCTTAATAACAATGACAGTTAATTACCAATTAAAAAAACAAAATACAAGGAGGTCCTTATATGGACAGAGTTTAGAATACTTGTAATGAATTAAACATTCTCTTGCTCATTTTTAAACAAAAGCATAAAAAATGAGAGAGTACCAAAGGGACTGAGGGTCTTCTGTTTTCCCAATGGGATAACGGAAGAAGACCCTGAATGTTGTGAACTTATTGCAGAAGTAGATCCTGAATGTTGTGAACATATTGAAATGTTTGATAGGCAGGGCAGAGAGCTCATGGAGTTTAATATAAGAATCAATAATAAAAGAACTGACAGTTTATTTGTTGAAGTGAAAAAAATTAACAAATATATAGTGAATGATGTTTATTTTGATGAAGTGTGTAACAGATACGATGCTATTTTTGAAAAGGTAGAGGAACAAGTAAATGAAAATGTGAAAAGGAAGCATAAAAAACTCTGTAGAGATTTCTGTGACTATAGAGACAAGATTGCCTACCCTCTTCCTAAATCATATTATAAGAACAATAATGAAGGGAATGTGGAAGTGTTTTACCCATCACACACCTACACTAATGATAGGTCAGGTAATTATGACCAGGAATACCCAGTTTTAAGAAGATCAGAATGGTTACTGAACAAAAATAATGCACCTAAAGGAAGGCATTTTTTAGAACATCAAGGGGGGAGCATGGGTGTGGATCAGCAGGGTTCCCACCAGAAGTGGAGGAAGAACAGCTACTACTGACTGGTGAAGGTAACACAGAGGAGGAAATGATTTCTTCTTTTGAAGGGCTACTACTGAGTTATAGGGGTTTTAACATATTTAATTATGCAGGGCTAGAAATAAGCAAGAACCACTTCTCTTTGTTGAAGAAGGGTCTATAATTCTTGCCAAATAGGAAAGGAGATATTTCAGAGATTATTACGGATTTTAAATTATTTACAAGGAAGTTAAATTTAAAGTGCCTATTTAAAGGTACCCCTAACTCATTACAACAATTAAATTTTAAAAGGAGAAGTTGTTTTTAATCCACCTTTATACCCCACAATTTCTACATTTGATAAGGGGTGCACACAGGAGATTTATGAATCCTATAATAATTGTAAATGTAAACAACATAACTTGATTTTTGAGGAGAACAAATTGTTAAAAGAACTGCAAGGGAATGCCAACTTGAGGTTTATGAAACCTAACAAGGGGGGAGGTATGCTAATTGTGGAGAAAACAGACTATATTAATAAAATTGACAGTATATTACTGGATGATGATAAATATGAGACATCTTTCTTGAATTAATTTTTTCACAAAAAAATACAATTATGTTTGGAAGACTCACTTTTACAAGGTGTTATTAATGAGGAAATCTTTGAATATCTACTACTAATCATCCTAGAATCCCGATTATGTTCGGGATTCCTAAAACCCAAAAAAATATTACCAACCCCACATACAGATTTATTATTAGCTCTGAAAATAGTATGACTTACCCTTTGGGTATTTTTGTAGAAAGGGTAGTAAGGGACAACTTGAAGAATATTGACTACATTTTACGTGATTCCTGGGACTTTCTGAGTAGGATTAAAAGTGACTACTATAGTGGGAATAACACTTTTTCTACCACTGATGTAGATCTGTTCACCGCGATTCCCCACTATGAGGGGTTAACTTTTTTTCACGTGGCCCTTTTAGAGGTGTGTAATTTAAGTAATAACCTACTAAATTTTGTAATGGTACTTATGGATACTATTTTAAAAAATATTTTTTTTACATTCGAGGGTGAATTTTTTAAGTAGACTAAAGGGGTGGCATGGGGATAAGTTGTGCCCCCCTTTTTGCAAACTTAGTAATGTACAAATGGGAAAAAGAACACATATACAACAGCAAATTCCCAGGTCAATGGTGGACTTATCTCCGTTTCCTGGATGACATTTTTATTTTATAGAAAGGAGATGGGGACATTTTTTAATTTTTTGATTATATTAATGTAGTATATGACTATTTTAAATTTACCAGTACTTATAGTAAGGACTCCATTAATTATTTGGATGTAACTATTACTTTGAACAGGGGAAGGAATGTTTTTCACATCCAGAGAAAACCCACTTACACTCCATTATACTAATGAATGAAAATTATTTATCAAAAAATGCTTTGGTAACTGACAAAGATAAGATATGGCACTATTTAAGTTTAAATTTACAGTACAGTACAACAAAATTATCTAAACTAACAATAATAAACAATATTTTTGATGTGTTTAAAAAATTCATTAACACAAATCTAGATATAAAACTGTGGCATAGATTTTTAATACAGTTTACTATTACAAGGGATAAAACACATAGAGAGATTTTTGGTTTATGGGAAAACAGTAACTTATTTTGTTGGTTGCAATGTATTGAAAACCAACAAGCTTTGAACACACAGAGTATATTGTCAACCTATGGCCTATCCCCTAATGACTAGTTGGTTCTTCAGAGTGTCACAGCATATACTAAGCATCTGTGTAGAATAATATATAACTCATCCTTCTAAACCGTACCAAAAATTATAAACTGGATTTTTGGAATCCTATATAATAATATCAATGTTAAGAATGAACTATCATATCTATATAACACTTTAATTGTCTATAGGACAGCTCCTAAAGATTCTTACTGGCAATAACTAAAGGGTTTCAAGTATCATTATCAGTGGAAGATAAAACAAACATTTTATTTTCAGTTAAACTAACTTCTTATTCATAATTCAGGAGGATTTTTCATTGGAAATTTCTACACAGATCCCTTTTGACACCTGAGAAACTCTCAGAAATGAACCCTTCAAACAGCAAGTTATGTTGGAGATGCCATCTGTCCACTAATGCTGACTGGTCTCATATTTTTTATGACTGTACTAATATTAAACTATATTGGAATGAGATTGCGTTTGAAAGACATGCATGAATGGGTGTGCCTTCGTTGAAGGTTGGGCGTCGTGCTGGCACCTCAGCACCTTAAAAATCTACTGCCAATCATTAGCGGACCGGAGTTCCACTGTGGCGATCCCTAACTAGGAAAAGACGAAAGAAGAAGATTGGAATAAGATTAACAGATTTTTTTCAAGCTATCTATACTGATATATTTGTGTTGACAAAGTCTTTAATTTTATTGAATGTTGTTAATAGTAATAATGTAAAGAAAGATGACCTGTATTTGTTGTGGACAATGTTAGCAATAGCCAGAAAATGTATAACTAGAAGATGGAACTCTAATGTCGTACCCACAATGGAGGAATTCCTATCATCACTGAAAAAATGCATACTAATAGAGAAAATAACTAAAGAGTTAAGAAATTTTCCTAAGCCATTGGTTAATAGTCCGTGGAGGAAAGTTTTGAATTTGATTGATACCCTACAGATGGAACCAAACTCTTCCTAACTATCATAGGTTATATATTAACTTATTATTTAACTACAAATGTTTTTATCTGAATCCTTTTTGTCAGGCTGAATGTAAATACTGTAAATAGTTATTGAATGTTATGAATGTATTAAATTATTGTGTTATTTCATCAAAATAAAAATCAGCTGAGTAAAAAAAAAAACAAAACACACACTACAAGGTCTGCCTTAAGCATTGTTTTGGAATGCTCATGTGTCCCCTAAAATGTATGTTGAGGGATGAAATTCCTTTAGCCGTGTCAGTGTTTACACAACTGTGAATCAACCATTTCACCATTTGTTGGTTAATGCAGTCCAGTCAGCTGTTTTGCACACATACATTACTTACTTACATATTGCCACATTGGAACCGCTGCCTTATCTATGTCCACAGTCTAGAAAACTGTATATCAGCCAGTCATGTCATTGGACAAGTCTGACTAGGACTATGAGACAGAGCATACTTGAAGGGATGACCTATTCAGTGTATGTCAAGGCAAATGATTGCCTTAAAAGAAGGTGAAATAGCTGTGGAAGCCTTCTACCTGTGTACCACTGAGGGGAAGGGGACACACAAGATCTGTTGGTTAAAGCACCCCTTTCTAGTGCTATTGTCAGACTCATGGTAACTAGTTATCTAGATCAATGAGTTAGAGAGCACTGTGTTAACTACTGATACCACAGAAGAAGGCTTAGTACATGTGTGAGACAGGACACATTTGAAGAGATGACCTCATCATTCTGTAGCAAGGCAAACGCTGGCCTTAAAACAAAGTGAAATAGTTATGGGACTCCTCTCCACGTGTGCATACTTCCACTGACAGGAAGTGTACACACCAAATCTGTTGCATAAGCCACAACTACATAACACTGCAGTCATACTCATAGTAGTCAGTCATTATCAGATTTGAATTCCAATCTAGCCAAGTCCACAATCTATGGACTGGTATACTATTCACTCACACCAAAGGAGAAGTCTGATTACGACTGTGAGACAGAACACATTGGAAAAAAGACCTCATCACTGTGTGACAATGCAAATGTTGTCCTTTAAAAGCAGTGAAATAGGAATGGAAGCCACTTCCCTGTGTAAATGTTTCCAATTAGGAGAAACGTATACATCGGATCTGTTTGATATGCCAAACCTACTTAGCACTAGAGTTAAATATACACTTATACTTACACTAGTTAGTCATTGCCAAATTTCAACCCTTACCTATCGAGGTCCACAACCTAGAGAATTGTATATTATTTGCTCACACCACAGGAGAAGTCTGGGTGCAATTCTGATCAGAACCCATTTGAAGGGATGACCTTATCATTGTGTCGCAATGGAAATGTTGGCCTTAAAAGAAAGTGAAATAGTTCTAGGAGTCCTCACCCCATGTACATGTTTCTCCTAAGTGGAACAATGCACACCAAATCTGTTGGTGAGCCAGTCATACTTATAACTAGAGTCAACCACACTCACATGAGCTAATCATTACTAGATTAGAACCCCCTAATAATCTAAATCCACAGCCTAGAGAACGTTGAATCAGCTGCTAGCACTGCAAGACAAATCTTACTATTAGTGTCAGAAGAACATATTTGAAGGGATGATATCATCACTGTGTTAGAAAACATGTGTCTGTGCTAAAAGGGAATGAAATTATTGGGGCAGTTCCTCTTCTCAAGTAAATGTTTCTCCTTACTCCTGAGTGAAATTTTGCATACTAAATATGTTAGGCAAGTGTGGCCTTCCTCTCATGTCAGCCACACACACTCATGCCGGTTAGTCATTACTGGATTCAAACCGCTACCTGCCAATGCCACAGGAGAAATCTTATTACAAATATCAGGCTGCACAAAGTTGTAGTGTACAGTACATATTTTGCAATGACAAATTACTGCATACAGTACTATTAACCCAAACATCACTTCATTAATAGACATTGTTGCACTTTGAATGATATGTGTGTGTGTCATGTTAAGGTGTAGTGGTCATTTACATGGTGGCTAATACTTACGGTCATCAGCCAGTGGATGGCACCCTTTCATTCCTGACTATTCTCATGATCATCTCAATAAAAGTCTACTCAAGTAACAGAGACATCCAAAGCAGAAATGCATGCAACCTCCACCACCCAACACAACCCAAATGACACATAGCCCACAAACTCAGTGTGCCACTCAACCACAGCCCATAAGGCAAAACAACGCACCCAACACTCTAGTCATAGGTGACTCTATAGTCAGGCACACTGATGTTCCACTCACCAGGCTAAACAAGGAGAAAGTCACTGTCAGCTGCCTGTCGGGTGCCAGGATCTGCCACATATGCACACACTCAGGTCACTCCACAACAAGTAGAAATATGACTCTGTCATTGTCCATGTTGGTGTGAATGACCTGAGACCTACCTCTCTGGACTACATGAAAAGAGACATGGGGGAGATTTCCGATCTTGTAGCCCAGGCAGGTATGACCCTAGCCTTGAGTAGCATTCTGCCATAACCCAGAATGATACCACAGTACAAGGACAAAATGATTGACTTCAACAATTGGTTAAGCTTCTGGTGTTATTCTAAGGGGATCCAGTATCTGTCTACCTGGGATGACATGATCGACAGACCATGATGCTTTGCCAGAGATGGCCTGCACCTGTCACCCTTGGGATTCCGGATACTGGCTAAGGCTCTTGCCACCCCCTATAGTGCCTTTTTTAAGCAAGGTTCAAATGACAAATTCACCACCATAACAGGTACAGGCAAGCAAAATCTGAGGGTAATGCTACTTAATGCTAGAAGTCTAAACCTCAAAATGCATTCATGCGAGGCACTCCTTAAAATGGAGATCATAGACATCTGTGCAGTGACAGAGACCTGGTTCAAGGCTCCAGAGAACACCCCTGCATTATCAGGCTCTAATTCATACCACACCTTTCGGCCACCTAACCTGGACCGAAACACTAAAGGTAGAGGCGTGTCCATATTCATTAAGGATATCCCTACCTCCACGTTAGTTGCTCAGCATAACCCATCCGAGATTATCCAAGTGCAACTAACTCTGGGCAAGACTGCCATCCAAATTGTAACTTGCTACAGATCCCTCACCATGCCCCAGAATTCCCACTTCTCATTTCTGTATACACTGGAAAATATTAGGGTACAACCCAGCACCCTAATAATGGGTGACTTCAACTACCCCACCATTAACTGGGAAAACTACTCATGTACCAACTCTTTTGCTCAACGTTTTCTGGAATTCATAAATTCCAACGCCTTAGATCAACTTATCCACACCCCCCACCAGGGGCAGCAATATCCTAGACCTTGTCTTTACCAACATGGGCGACCAGTGTTCCACATCAGAGGTCAGTTCCTCGTTGGTCAGATCTGACCCAAGCTAATCAGCCTAGGCATGCACATCCCGCCCCATGCCCCATTAGGGAAACCACCATAAATAATTTCTCCAAAACCAACTTCATGCTTCTTAAGTCAGAAGTGGCAAATTTCATGACACCCATGCAGATGGACAATAGAGGTACGAGAGGAATGACTGTTGAATCCTGCACAAATGCACTTTATAAGCACTTGCACGAGTGCATGGATCATGCTATCCCTAACAGAACCAAGATGCTATCCTCCAAAAAAAGGAAGCCAATCTGGTGGTCCCCTGCCATAAACAAACTCTACAACAGAAGAAAGAAACTGTTGCAAAAAAGAGTAAAATCCCATGACTGGAGGAGCTCCCTGGTCAGCCTCAGTAAGAAGCTGAGATTCCTCATAAAATCCTCCAAAGCTAGTATTGAAAACAAAATCGCCACTGATTCTAAACATAACCACAAAGCATTCTATAGCTATATCAAAAATCTCAGTGGCAATACTCAGATCTGCTCTGAGTTACAGCACAATGGCACTAAATATACAGAACCAACTGATATCACCAACATCTTGGCAGATAGGTTCAGTGCTAACTTTACCACCACCCCCATCCACTAAAGACCCATCTCTATACCAGAAGAATGCAAAGTTTCTGTAATCACGGCTGCACAGGCAAAAAACACACTTATCAAAGCCAAGAACACAGCATCCATGGGACCTGAGAACATCACAGGCTGTGTTCTACATGAACTACAGAATGAACTGGCACCCCACCTAAGCACCATGTTCAATCATAGCCTCACCTCAGGCTTTGTGCCCACTGAATGACACACAACTATGGTTATCCCACTCCATAAAGGGAGAGCTACCATGGACTCTGGGAACTACCGCCCCATTAGCCTAATGAGCCTGGCCTGCAAGGCCATGGAATGTATCATCATGGAACTTATAAACAAAGACATTGGTAATCTCCAAACTCTGGACCGCACCCAGTTCAGGTTTGTAAATGGCAGATCATGTCTCCTAAACCTTATTGACTTCTTTGAAGCAGTCACCAAAGCCGTAGACGAGGGTAAGGTGGTTCACACAGCCTATCTAGATCTCACCAAGGCTTTTGACACCATCCCCCACTCTGGAATTATAGATATGCTCACTAAACTAGGTATCAATCCCTATGTCACAAGATGGGTTTCCAACTGGCTCACTGACAGAACCCACATTGTGAAAGTAGCAGACTCCAAATCTGACTTCAGACCAGTGTCAAGTGGAGTACCACAGGGTTCAGTCCTGGGTCCTCTCCTGTTTGGAATCTACTTTTCTGAAGTACAGGCTAACACACAAGGTCTTTGGCTAACAAAGTTCGCAGATGACTGCAAACTAGGAGCCATAATTGAAACTCCTAATGATGTGGACGTCCTACAAAAGGGCCTCACTGAGACAGATGCCTGGTGTCAAAGCCATGGCCTCAAGCTCAATGCCAAAAAGTGCATTGCCATCCCATTTGGTAGAAACTCTGTATGCATGAGCTACCACCTAGGTGGTAGTCTACTTAACACCAAAAGTGTGATAAGAGACTTTGTGACACAGGTATACAGTAGTCTCTCCTTTGATAATCACATTGCCACAGTAGTCAGGAAATCCTTCTACGTGGCACACCTCATCACAAAAGGTTTCTCCTACAGGAAAAAAGAGGTCATTGTTCCCCTGTACTCATCAGTCATTAGACCCATTATAGAGTACAACGCCCCTTTTGGTATGTACCTCACAAGGCATCTACAACAACTGGAAAGGCCGCCGAAATATCTCACAAATGGATTACCGGCCTCAAACAGAAGCTCTATGCAGACCGTCTCAAAAAACTCCAGCTTTATTCCGTCACATAACGCCTACTCAGAGGTAATCTCTGCCTAACATACAAAGCTATGTCAAACCCAGAGCTGTTGGACATGCTCCACTTAAAGAAATCCCAATCCCTCCAAGCTACACACTCTAGGGACCTAAACCTTGTCACCACAATAAACAGAACATGCTGGAGGGATAGATTCCTGTCCCAGAGACTTCCCATATTCTGGAACAAACTACCTATCTATATCAAACAAAGCTTCTCATTAGCACTCTTCAAAAAAAATCTTGATGATTGGATGGGAAATAGGAAATGCACCCCAGGGATCACCTCTGTGGCTCTGCTCAACAAGGGCACAGGAAAATAATTTTCTTGGGTGGCGAAAGCCAGGATACCTTTTTGGCTATGCTTCTATAGGCCCTAGGGCTAATAGCCTAGTACCTACCTATGAACCTATGAACCTATGAAGCTCTTGATGTAGAATGTGGATCATTGTGCAGACTATGTGATTTCTGTGCATTGCTCAAAGGAACTGCAAGCCATACAAGACAAACATAGATGATTGCAGCATTAATACTACTTAGCAAGTATGTGTCCAATGGTTCTACTTTATTGGAACAGATTTAGAAGGTTTACTTTTACAAAGCCAAATCACAGTGGTGTGATTGCTCATATGAGTGAATCGTAACCACAAAAATGAAAATAGCAACAGTTTTAAATGTTCGAAAATCAGCAAATCGAAAAGATTTGCTGATTTTCAAACATTAATATAAAACAAAATCTAATGAAGTGTAAAGCAGGGGGGCAAGCCCTCTTGCACCCCCCCACCCCCCCATTTTAATATTCTAACTCTGAGATCACACTACAGTGGGGAAAGGGACCATTTTCCGATCCCCACTATAGTGCAATCCTCCCTAAAATGTTGAATGTGCAATGAGCGAATGTCACTGTGCATTTGCTCATTGCACATTCGAACATTTTTCCGTTTGGCGTTTGCAAACTTTGCAAACTGCCTTTCAGACAATTGCTGTTCACCCGTGTGCAATACGCACACATGAAGGCAAACTGATTTGGAATGGTAATGTTTTTCAGGGAAACATCATTTACATAATACAGTAAGTGTGCAGCATCACAATGAACTCCCCATAGCTTGACTAAATAAGTGAATAAATCTTACACAACATTACTTTTTTTCCTGCCAAAATCACTTACTTAAGTGGACCGTTGACAAGCTAAGTTGCATGATCAATGTCAAACTATTAGTGCATGCATAATTACTTTTGAGGTTTTGAATTTATAACAAGAAACAGCAGTGGTTTGTTCTTCTGCAAAGTGAGCATTGAACCAATAATGAGAGCACACATATAGACGTTTGTGAAGTCATTTCAGAACCTGTGCATGATGTCGTAAGTTTTCTGTGTCATTCTTTAAATGTCAACAGCATGATCATTACACTAATGTGCTCAAAATATGGATAATGCAGGAGCATATCTCTACCTATCCACATAGCTGACGACTGTCTAGATATTCAACTCATAATATTGTTGTGTCCCTTATACAATCAGGGATGTTCTTGCAAACCAATGAGGACTGAAGTCAGTACATATTAACATATATGAATTTATCACACTTTTACATCCTTCAAAAACTGAAGAACCACAACTTGAAGCAAACTGGTAAAAAGAAACTACCACTGTACCAAAATACATGGGCTGCATTTTGCAGACTCTAAGCAAATACACACTATGAATTTCACAGGCCACACTTGAACTTCTAACAAACCGAAAAGTTTAATACATAGAATGCTAAGTGCTTTTGCTGCATCAGTTGCAAGGAACTTCATCAGAACTAATCAGAGTAACAAGTTTCAAATTAATGGTAGATTATGTTTTGTCAAGGGTCATTTTTCATGCAATTCTAAAGAGGTAGTGTATGCTACTATTTGCTCCATTTGTTCGGCATTTTATATAGGTAAAACCTGTAGGAGGTTAAAGGATAGGATATATGAGCATTTATTGGATATTAAGAAAAAGAAAACCACAAATGCTCTTTATAGACATTTAGCTGAGGTAGACGATCACAAATTTTTATTTCTAGTGGTTAAACAGATAAAAAAGAGGTTCATTTTGGAAGAGCATCTTAGTGCTTGTGAACTGCAATGGCAAATGTTATTGAATGCTACTATGTTTACAGGATTAAATAAAGTGGTTTCACTTAATCCTATTTTAAAAATGAAATACTATCTATCTTAGAAGTTATTACTTTTATAACAGTTGTAATAGGTTTTATTAATGGATGTTTGCTAAATTATTGACAGGATAGATGTCATTTTATTTTAAGTATTTAAGGAAGGTTGATTCTGTGCATGATTATGCTGCTAGATATGCTGAGGCAGTGGCTCTGTCCTCCACAAAGGCAGAGAAGGTGGCAAATCCTTTCTTAGAGATTTTAAGCAGGGTAGGTTTCCAGAGAGAAATACTAACTGACAGAGGTGCCAATTTCATGTCAGATGTGCTTGCTTGTCTGTGGAAGCATTGGGGAGTGAAACACCTAAAGACCTCCGCGAATCACCCCCAGACTAATGGTTTATTAGAAAGGTTAAACTCTACACTAAAAATCATGCTATGGGAATTTGCAGACTAGTTTAGGAGAGAGTGGGAAGAATATTCACCCCACCTACTGTTTGCATACAGAAGAGTACCCCAGGAATCCACAGTTTTTTCTCCGTTTGAGTTGCTGTATGGCCATAAGGTGAGGGGGCCTTTAGATTTGATTCATGATGAATAGGATGGTGAGTGTGAATCTCACAAGGAGTCTGTTGTGGCATATGTCCTAAACCTCAGGACAAGGCTTAGGGAGCTCATGGGATTGGCCCAGGAGAACCCGGCAGGAGCCCAGTAGTAGAAAAAGGTTTGGTTTGACAGGAATACTCGAGCCTGAGAGTATGCTGTGGGACAGACGGTTATGGTGCTCATTCCTTTCAGACACAATAAGCTGCAGGCAGCTTGGATGGGACCATTTCAAGTGGTAAGGAAGATCGGTAATATTAATTACATGGTTCATCTGCTAGCAGAAGGCAGGGACACAAATTATACTGTGTTAAGATAATGAAACCTCAGCATGTCAGGAAGGTCCTGGGCAGACAGCAAAGGGCAAGGTTGACCATTAAGCATGAGTATGGCAGAGGTTTCCTATCTGGAGCATAGATGGGGGAGTGGTAAGATTAGGCCAGAACATGCCAAAGTGGAAGCTATTCAGATGTGGCCTACCTGTTACCAAAAAGCAAGTGAGGTCATTTTTGGGGACAGCAGGGTACTATAGAAAGTTAATTCTCAAATGTAGTACAATAGCTGTTCTGCTCACAGATTTAACAAGGAAAACAAGCCAGATATGGTAGTGTGGACCCCAGCTTGTAAGCTGGCATTTCAAAAGCTTAAAGGGACTTTGGGAGGTCCTCCTGTGTTAGCCAGTCCAGATTACAGCAATGCCAATGCAGATGGACTCTCAATATAGGGTATAGGTTAACGTGTTCCCAGACAGGCCCATTTCTCTCTAGCAATGTTTTTTCAGGGTCACTTGAAAAACTAGCTTGAGTCTTCAAAGGGGCAGGGGGTGACAATGTGAGAAATTGCCATCTGTGCTAGAGAGAACAGGGCAGTGCATGTGGAACATAAGCCAGCATAGTTAGCTGGAGGTTTGTAAATAACTTTGTGCTATTTGACTATCACACTGAATTGCACAGATGCTTGTGTTAAAAATGTATCAGCAGTGTTTTATAGAAGAAGGTAGAAGTTTTTGTAACTGTTCTATAACTTTCAAATACTGTAACAGATCTCAGCAAAGCTGTGAGTGTGTACTGTGTCAGAGTCAGGTGATCAAATGTGATGTCATTCTATAACCAGCACTGAAAGGATGGAACTCACACATCAACTTGTTTTGTTTTGATTTCTTTGGAACCTGATATAAAAATCTATGACAGTTATCACAGTTCTGTTAGTTGTTCAGTTAGTTCAGTGTAAGTTGGAAGTTCATCACCTTGTTTTGTAGAAGTAAGCATCTCAGCATCTCATCTTGCCTTGCTAAATTAATTAAGTTAGCTAGAGAACAGTTATTTTTAGACAGTCAATAAATACAGTGAGATTAGTTAAGTAGTGTTTTTCTGTATCTGTTTGAATCTGTCCAACTGTTATTTTTATTTCTTCTGTGATTACAACTCTAATGTTTGTTGTACTTAGATATTTAGTATTCTCTTTTTTATATTTTATTATTTATTTATTAAACATTTTTATATCTTTCATTGTGGCTGGTCTTTGAGAGATTAATTTTAACATCCTGAGAGTACTTGTGCTTATTTTGATGATATCCTGGACACTCCATAAAGCCTTGTTGCTTGGTTTACACTCTACTATTTATATTAGCATTGACTTTACTCAGTATAATTGGATACCCTTGCAAGTGCCTGATAGTGACTGACTGGTGGCAGTGTAGTTACCTTATTGTCCAGACAGAAAGGGGCACAACTACTAAATCTGTGCAAGCCTTTCCCAGGAGTGTGTGTGTTAAAATCAAATACCCAGGTGTGGATGTGTCAGTGGAACTGAGGCACAATATTCCTAAGTGAATCTTCTTTGGGATCTGGAGAGAAAAATAGTTCAGGCCTGGGTGTAGAGCATGTTCTTGTTGTACTCTTGGGAGAAATTGTGCTTTACACAGAGAGCTGCATTTGAAAATACTGTGTAAATCCATTCCTGTTTTAGTGACTGTCTCTCACTGGTATCAGTGGTGAAGATTGAGGCTCCTTGATTACTGGCCCCAGGGTAAAGAGAGGCCATCACAAAGATATCTGGAAAAATAGCAGTGACTTGGTGTCAAATTCAAATCTCATGTGTTGTATGCAATGATGGACAAGCTAGAATACTGCATTTGCACAATGGAAAGCACACAGACCAGATGGGGTGAAATCTGGCTATGCTGTTCATAAAAGTATACTTCAGGTGTGAAGCATGGCAGTGAAACTTGGCTGTGTGTGCTAATCAGTGCATGCAGAGATGTTCCACAGTGACTTCATGAACTGCTTTTTAATGCTGATATCTCATTTACAGTTATATAGTGGCACCTCAGAATATGTTTATGTTATGGCTGATGTTAATCATAAGTGAAATAGTGTTACTAACAAATATAACATCACATTGTCACTGATGTAGTTATAATTCAATGCTGTTTTTGTATTAAAGTAATTTAAATATTACATAATAGGAGGTTCATAGATAAGTGCTAGGCTAGCTGCCCTTGTGAAGCATTTTAAGGCTAGGCAATTTTACTTTTTGTGCTTCAATTAAACTATCACATGTGGTTAGTGCTTGGCCTTATTATCCTGTGATCTATAATAATATATTACCCCTATTCAGAATAACTGATATCATACCATAAGTACTTTGAGGGGTCACATGCATCAGATAAGGCATTTAGGAGCTGCTTCTGTCCATTAGTAGCACAGGTGGTAGTCCTGGGATAAGTGATTTATTTCCCATCTATAGGTCCAAGTTGCAGTTGAATATGGGCAGGGATGAACTTTGTTTTATGTGGATAAGGAGTCTGTTCCAGAGCAGCAGTATCTTTTGTGAGGGTTTACCTGTCCCTCCAAACCATTCTGTTGATGTTGCAGAAGAGGTTAAGATTGCTAGACCAAGTATTTCTGATACTATTTGACTTGCTGTTGTGTAGTAAATCCATCAGTATTTGTCTGGATTATGCCCTGTATGCCAGAGACAGGTCAAGTTTTAGCAGTCTGTAGGCTACAGAGTATAGTAACTCTGGCTTTGAGTCAGTCCATGTAGGACATGTTGTTTAGGCTTGAATCCTTTTAATAAGGTATCTCTTTGGGCATTCTAGTTGTTGCATGTGTCCTGACAAATGCACACCAAAAGGAGAAGGAGCATTATATTTAAAGATTGTCTTAATGAAGGCTGGGGAAGGAGGACTATGACATCCCTAGATAAGACACAATCCTTTTGTTTATAAGCTGTGCAATATAGAACAACTTTCTTAGAACAATAGACACATGTTGGTCAAAAGTTAGGTCACTCTAGACAAAAGTTCCTAAATTCTGAACAGCTGAGTCAACTCTCAGGGAGTACTGTCAATATTGTACTTCCCTAGGACAGATGACTTTCCAAATAAATTTAAGTGCTTCAGCATAAGTAAGTCCATATGTGGGGTGTGTTTTATGTATGGCGAGTGTAGTATAGTATGTGTCTGCTTCTGAAAACCCGATTGTTAGTATGGGTACACAAGAGTGCTGCTTCCAGAGACATTGTACATATACATCTCTTGCATACTGTATTTGATTTCTTGAGGATTAACTGGTTGTCAGTTAACATTAGGCAATTGTTGGATTGTATCAAGATACCCATATCCACCAAACTGTTTTCAGAGAAATTGGGAAAGTCCATATCCATGATTTCAGGTCCTCTACTGGGTGAGCTACAAGGATGCAATGAGCAAGAGGTTAATAGTTGGCTGACTGATGGTGCTTTTGGGACTAGAGACTAGACTAGGCTATATAATGCTAGATTCAAGGGGCAGTTCTCCTCAATGAGCAAACCATCTGCTCTATGCTATCCAATGTGCAAAGTAGTTTCCCTAGACTCACTGAGTTATTGGTACAGTTTCAGATGTGGTTTTGTAGGGTAAATTTGGTTTGTAGGTGTCTGTATCAATAGAGGGCACTGATCAGTAGTATGCAAACACACCAAATTTATACAAGCACTTAAAACACAAGAAACTGGCTTCTAAGCCATCCAGCTAATAAAACAACTAAATTTATAGCTTTCTGACATGTTTCCCAGCTCACATAGACCAGGTCACCATCTACTGCCACTAGATGAAAGATAGTAGTCCACTTATTGTAAAAACACAAAAAGGATTAATTGAGAATATAATGTTGCCACAAAACAGCTTAACAAACTACCTGGGCATGATGATTTCAAGTATGTGGGACTATAAATGGATTAAAGTGCAAAATCAGTAAATAAAGCAAAAGTAAAGCAGTAACACTGAAAAACAGTTAACTGCAGTGCAATACATAAAGTAAATCTTTTGATCTGTGAATAATGAAGCATGATAAATTCTAGGCCATCAGAGTGTGGGGAGAGTGCAATCCAGATGGAGCTATGAGAAAATGAGCAGGTGACAACTTGTAGTAAAGCAGGTTTACTCAAGAACAACACTGCTTTGTCAGTGATCCCTCTGTAGAAACATGGAAAACAACGTGTGGGAAAAGTACTTAAATGTCTTATACAGCAGACAATAATAATGAAAGAGGGGAGAGGCACTTTGGAAGTCAAGACTGTGATAAGGGGCAGAAGTCAATGACACAATCTTTTAAAACCACAACAGGGAACGGGTAAGAGTGCTGGGCAAAATTTCAAGCTGCAAGAAGCAGTCTAGCTAGAGAGGGACTCAATGAAATAAAGCCCATATTGGAGCTCTAGTCTTATTACTCCAAGCAACATGTCAGTGACACTCGGTAGGTCAGAGTTTCTGAAATTTTAGCTTAATGTCTCAGTGGAAGCAGGGGCAGACATTAAAAATGGGAAAACAATAGCAAAATAAACAAAAAAGCACTGGAATGCAGCTTTAAACAGATAAATAATAAGCAGGATAAAAGTCTCTAACAGCAAAATTGGAATACAGAAATTTTATTTTATTTATTTTACATTTATTTTTATTTTACATTTGTTGACCAGGCTAGTCTAACTGGATATATGTCCATTTTCAGTAGAGGCCCGGGGAGATATGTTCCAAGACACAATCTAATACAAAATATAAGTACAAACAATAAACAAACATAAGATATTATAGTAAAAAAAAATAGCAATTATCATAGTAAAAAAAATCAACAATGGTAATGTGCAGTACAACCTAAAGGTTTTAACAGGATGTACACTGAGGTTAAGAGTAAAAAACAGTACAAATTGAGTGTATGGAGAGATAGTACAGGTTAAGTCAGAAACAGAAAAAAGGAAGTTGGATGTGTAGTGATGATACAATGGATTTACTTAACAAAAGGTATATAAAGAGGATAAAAATAATGAAAAAAAAAGGTAGATAAGAAAAACTATAATAAGATGGAAGATGTAACAGAGGATAGTAAGGACTAGATAGGTAAGTTGAGTTTGTAGAGGTAGAGGACTAGTCTGGTTTGGAACAGGGGCATAGCCAGTATGATTTGAGGTAGAGTTTAAGTCTGTTTTTAAAGAGAGATAAAGAGGTGAGTGAGGAGAGGTCATTAGGGAGAAGATTCCAGGATTTACCTACAGTATAAGAGAAGAGAGAATCCCCAGCCCTGTTATTAGGTTTAGAGGTGTATACAAGAAGTTTGTGTGATGAGCGTAAGAACTTCAGATTTTTATAGGGGGTGATAAGGCTAGATAAACTTGGAGTATTGGAAGGTTTATAAAGAATGTTGTGGGCAATGGTTAGTTGGTGAAATTTAATCAGGTGTTGTAGTTCTAACCATTCTAGCTGGTTTAAGTTTATACAATGATGGGTTTGAAATGGGTTGCCTGTAGCAAATCGTGCAATGTTATTATAGGACATCTCTAAAGCATTAAAGCACCAGTCTTGGAGCAGAATTTACTAAACTACCAGTAGTGCAAACCCACTAGAAATTTTCCAGTAACACTGTTTATGGAAAATGCAGTAATAAATGACTAAATGTTGTTGAAATCTGCTATTATTTCATAGTTCTGCCGCAACTGCAAATGAAACTGTAAGACTAAGGGGCTAGACAGGGTTCAAATTACAAACAGCGAGGTTTTACAAGTAATTCTACTTATGGAGATATAAGTGCAGTATGAAGTAGAAATGATGTTAAGATCTTGAAGTAATTTACAGTCCTCCCTCAAACACAAATAAAGCTACAAGACTAAGGTCCTAGCCCAAACTAAAAAATGCAAATTGATACTTTTTTGTCTACAATATGGAAAAAAGCAGAAAAGCAGAAAAATACAAACATATCACCATATAGGTCAATATAAGTGCAACTGAAATTGAAATAAACATTTTTTCCCTTTTTTTGATGAAAAGCTTGCCTTTCACATTTTAGGTCTTCCCATGTTGGGCGGTGCAGTGGTGCAGCGGTTAATGCTGTCACCTCACAGCAAGAGGTTTTCTAGTTTGGTTCTTGGCTGGGTTGCCTTCTGTGTGGAGTTTGTATGTTCTCCCTGCATTCGTGTGGGTTTCGTCTGGGTACTCCGGTTTCCTCCCACATTCTAAAGACATGCATCTGGAGTATTTCTCCCCGGGCCTCTGCTGAAAACAGGATCTGTGGAACCTAGTTGGACTTTCCCAGTCAACAAATGTTAAATAAAATAAATAAAATGTCTCTCAGAGTCTTGAACAAAAGACTAGAAAATGTATGTCAATTCACATTCTCTTATTTTGTCAACATCTCAAGTTAATACTAGTAACATTTTAAAAAGTGCCCTGATTATTTCTGGATTTGATCCTCATTCTGATGAGGTTTGTCCATGATATGTTTAAGAGCTGTGACTGTTATTGTTAGGCTTCACCTGCCTTTTTGGTATTCCAAGTTGACCTGTCTTGTGTTATGCCGTTCGCGTATACCCACTTACTGTGGTTAGGCTTGTTTACAATCCCATGTTTACATTGTTTACACAAGCTCTACTGCACCTCAGTGTGATCATGATCACATGTTCTGTCCAGCTGGAGCTACTTGACATGTAGAGGAGTTTTGAGTCTTGCATATTCAGTTAGCAATGCTGCTCATCACACACAGCTGGCCGATCATGTTAGCTTCAGTGCAGTATGTATGCACTGTTAATGAATCCCCAGTTATATGTTTCATTGACTGAATCAATGTATTTTCATTGACTTAGACAAAGCAGATGAAACCATTTGAACAAACTGTCTGACAGAAGAAGCATGTATTCACTGAGGACTGTAGAAAGATGTAATGCAAACTCACAGCTGCAAAGGTTTATATAGAGAGAATTTTACTTTACGAAGTACAAAAAGTATTTGTTGATGTCACTGATGCAAACCCTAGGGAGCAATTGAAAAATTAGAGCAGTACTTCAGTTCAGAATCAGTCAGGAACGCTCTTTACAGCATGCGGCATACTTTAATAAATTATAAACTTTATTTTAATGAATCTCATGCATCATTCATAAGGTATTAGCTATTCAATACTGCCATACCAGTCGTAACTTCACTTATCTTTGACTGGCTGTAGTACTGCATATTTCTTTATAAGAAAAGAACTTGCAGAGGTTATGCTAAGATTCTCAGCACTTCCAGGATACCCACAATGGTTTTGTCTCTGTTTTAGAGTAAAGAAGGAGTCAGTTAGGCATTCATTCCAGCAGGAAGTTCAAACTGTTTTTTCCAAAGTATACCTGTTCATGTTGCTGCAAGATATTTTTTATTTTCTGCCCTGCAGCTGAGCTGAAGCTGTCACCAGCCTCTTTCTTCATTTACTCTCCAGGCTCTTTTGTTTTAAGATTAGTCTTCCCCACCTCCCCCAGGTATGCTGACCTTGGTTGTTCAATACGTGTGGGCCTTCTCCTGCATAAGCCACTCATTGAACACAGGTCATCTGGAAAATCATAGGGGCTTCATGTTTGTGGACCATGGGGCTGCTTATCATGTCTTGTGATGCTTTTAAGTTTGTGTCATTCATCTGCAGATGTTTTTAAGCAAATAGCTTCAATGAGATAAGGCATAAAATATATTTTAATTGCATATCAGTGGTTTAGTGGAACCTACTTTGTTCTTATCAGACCATATAATTCATGAGTCTTGCATTCCACTGGATCACAGGATTATCCATTCCTTTACATTATATATGGAAGCACAATGCATAGTGTACTTTATATGAACTTAAGCACCATGTCTATTCTTCCATTATGTAGCTGAACAAGAGTACAATTTTGACACATATAAAACAAGCTAAATAATGTGTTTAGATAACAGAAACATTTTAGTAGTGTTTTATACCCACCCAGTGTGCAACAGGTCACCAAAAATGTCTTCCACCTTTGACTAATGTGTTACATTTATTATATCTATCACAGCATTCCTGAAGGGAGAGCTACAACAGAACCACACTGAAGCTTCTTCTAAAGAAAACATATTTTAAAAGATTTATAGTGCCTAGCAATAATAATGGCTGCAAGTTAGTGTTTTTTTTCTAATTCACAAAAGATCTTCCTTAGATAGGTTTCAGAATTAAAACTTGAATTGTGAATTATGCATCATGTTGCTTGCTATCTGGTATTTAAGCAGGGATTGGGAGGGTAGCTTAATGGTTAAGGTGTTTTCCTTGCAAGCACAAGGTGCAGGGTTTGAGTCTCACAAGGGATAATTGGCTAGGCTTAAAATGGCTCACAAGGGCGGTTAGCTTAGTATAAACCTATACTTTGAGTTTTAATTTTGAAATCAGCCCGATGATGCTCGGCTATGAATTAAAATGAAAGAATTAACTGATTGCAATTTTGTTTTCAATAAATCTCTCCAACAGTGGCTTCTGAAGAAAAACAAAATCACATTTATTTGGGGGGGGGGTTCAACTGTTGCACATGTTAAGGTCATATTACTCATCTTTAACTGTGTATAGTCTTAAAGAAGTGGCACGAAGACATGGATGTGTCTCACATATTGATGATGGCTGTTTTTATTATTTCAATAAAATTATCTGGTTTTGCACACGTCAATCCTTGAAAAGGGTTTTCAGTAATGATTATTATATTATGTTTATTTATTTGATGAGAGATCATAAAAATGTCATTATTAAATTATTTTTTTAGAGGTTTATCAGACAGCATGTTTAAAGATGTAAAGATGGATGGATAGATAGATAGAAAGATAGATAGATAAATAGATAGATAGATAGATAGACAGATAGATAGACAGCGTGCATTAATTATTATGTGTAGTATGTTTCTCATCTTAGATATTCTTTTAATTACTAGGCTTTCTTAATGCATAAAATGTTTCAAAACCCAGGGCATGAGGAATGCTAAATATTTTTAAATATCAAATGTTTTGTGTGAGGGGATTAAAATACAACATAAATTATAAATATTTCATTTTAAAGAAGCTGTGGCAAATACTACTTCTGAGCTATATAAAACAAGAGATATGTACACTTATAGTTTGATATATAAACAGGCCTTGGGCCGCCTGCATAGGAAAGTACCCTGCCTTGTGGCAAATGTTCTTACTTCCCCAGCAGGTAGCCTTTCATGACATAATAAATCTTTCAAATTTCTATTGCATTTGAAAGTAAATCTAGGTCTAATTCCCACAATAGCAGCTAGCTTATCATCAGATGACATAATTCTCCAATTGTGGTATATGATGTCACAAATGCCTCCTATATTATTGCTATACTTCAAAACCATGCATAGTGGATTATTGCTTTCAACTTGGGGGTTTTATTAACATGATTGATGTTAGAATACCATGGCTTAGCCCTGTCTTGCCTATTTCTTATAGTGCAAGCTATATTTCCTCTATAACAGTATGTCTATAACCTCTCTTATTTAGATTGCTTCTGAGTTTCTCATCTATGCTTGATGTCAACATGTCTTTAACGATTTTCCTCTTCTCCTCTCATGTGCCGCCATCTGCACTACAAGCAGTCTGCGCCATTTTCATTTTCTTCTGTCACATGACTTACTTTCTGGCTTTGAATCCATGCACTAGCTTACTTGGGATTTTTTACAATGCTCATTGCAGCACTTTGTGAGATCTTCCAAGGATACAGGAAACACCCAAAATACAGCAGCTGGTGCCCTTACCTCCTTCCTGGTTTCTCCAAAAATCTATTTCTTTCATACAACAACCTTATATGGTCTTACTCTCTTTCTGTTTGTGCTATATTCATCCCTGTATACTACACCATTTGTATAAGAAGACAGTCTTCAGAAGAAAAAGAGTTAGATTACACAAATTGTACCTCTTTATTCCCAAACTCTTTAGATTCTGTTTAAAAAAAATGCAGTCTCGGGGACTATAAACTCCACATAGGATTTGCACATTATGTGTTAGAGTGATGAGCAGCAGCTCTAATCGCACATGCATGTTGCTCATAACTCTTACAAGAACACAAGCATGATTTCATGGGCAGCAAAGGTGTCACTGGCCAGAAAACCATACAGAGCAACATTAGCACAGAAAGAAGATTTGTTCGTGTTTGCTCACAGGCAAACTTTCTTGGCAAGATTGCATGGACAGCCACAATGGCTACCAGGGGTAAACACTGCTGCAATACAGCCAGTAATAACACAGTAAAGAAAAGTGTACTCTGTAATATACAATAAAAAAAATATCTGAAGAATTAAATAATTGGGGGGTAAACAGAAAGGGCAACTACAAGGAAATTTACACTGTGCAGGGGTAAGTGTGCTGATGGAAAAGGGCACAGACATGAAAGGGATGAATAAAGAGGAAACTGGCATGGTAAATATGGCAACGTCCCAAAGATAGGCTATGTTAATGTATGTACTCTTCCAAGACAAGTCAGTAGCATAACATTAAGCACGTATGCAGATAGTACAGTACGCACTGCTGTGTATATCTCCTGAGCAAGTATGTTATGATATAAACACACATAATAGTATATATTTGATGGTTACAAATTGTTACATGTCAATGGAGGTGAATGGCTGTGATACAAACATCAGTAACATGCTCACTGAAGAGAATATTTAGCAAGGACGATATATCAATTATGTGTATGTGCATATTTTGAAGATCTACAAATTGACTTCTTCATTGCTTCAATATGACTGACATGTTACCATAACCCTCAACCAATCAAGAACACATACCAACATACTCCTGGACAAATGTAGACAGAAAAAGGCACAGTCATGGACACTTTTACAATATTATGACCATTAATCTGCAGCACTGACAAAATATGTGAGTATAACTTATTATAGATGTTCTTCAGGAACAGACGTTTTAACTGTAATGAGTGTCAGTATTCTATAAGTGGAATACACCACATTTTCCATAAAAATAACCAATCTTTGGAGGGTTTAAGAGGGACAGTGTTAAAAGTGGAGTTGAAAACAGAGCCAATCAAGGACAGTTGACAGGTCTGCATGACACATAAGCCACAATCACCACCTGCAAGAATCAAACCCATGTCATCAATGTCATCACTGAGCTGAGTATTTACTGGGTGCAATAGAGACAGATGAATCATACAAGTATCTCACAGATAGAACACCTTGACAGGAAGTCTGCACTGCCAAATCCTAACAGTCCTGTATGGCATACCAGATGTGTGGGAGCTTACTGTGCCAAATGTGATACACTTGACTAAAGCATTCCTGTCTGATGTAGATATCAGCCATATGGATAACAACACATACAAACAGTACACTATTATGAGTGGATTGCCTACACACAGCTTGGTATTGCATCCATCTGTCACATGCAGCACCAATTGGTATTGTCTGAAGCATCTGCAATTGATGTTTGAATTATGAAGTTATCCATTATAATGAATGGTACAGCAGTATGTGAAAATGATGGCAATGCACTTCATAGGTTTATAGATTCATAGGAGAGTTCTAGGCTAATGGCTCTAGAGGTGATACAAGCCCTGCCAGATTTAACATAATTTAACAGTTTTCAATATCTAGGTGAACAAAGTTCACAGAGGAATGAGCCTATGCCATGGTGCGTCATATCAACTGCCTCTATCCATGAGTTCATGGGCACCATCCCAGGAGTAAAATTACAATTACACATCTATTGATCTAGGTTATGCTTAGAGATGGTCAGAGAAGGGCTTTGCTTTATGTAAATGGAAAGCTTGCTGGAGAGAAGGGGTATTCTCTGAGAGACACGTCTATCTCTCCAACATGATTTATTTATGTCAGTGGTTAGGTTAAGATCCTTAGAATGAGTGAACCTCATGTAAATTGATTTACACATGTGCAACATTTCCATCAGGGGCAAATCAGACACTGCCCTGTAGGTCAGACATAGATCTCCTCTTAGTAGTCTCTAGGAGACAGAAAACAGTGATAGGGCTTTCAAGTCTTTTGTCATAGGACTTGTTTTTTTATAACTTGCTTCTTCCTGATGAGAAAACTTTGGGTTCACTCCAGCTGTTGCAAATGTCTGTTGACGGACATGCCAAAGGATGCATTGTACTCAATTAATTGTGTGATAAGGTTGGAGTACAATGCAATTATAATATCCTTTGATCTGGATACCATGCCTTTACTTATGAGTTGTGCCACATAGAAGGACTTTCTCACCACTGCAGACACAGTGTGGTCAAAGTTCAGATTACAATCAACCTGACCCAGATCACGTACCACTACATGTACTCTTGAAAGGTGTGGTCTATATTGTAATTAGTCCGGGTACTTGCTTTCCAAATGAGAATAATTATGTTTTTTTTTTTTTTTTAATTTAGTTTCTCTCCATGGCTCTGGCAACACTCATTTGTGCACATTAATCCTTTCTGCAGTTTATCACTATCATTTGTGTATTCAGTGATTGTCCTCAATTTGCAGTCAACCACAGACTTGGTAAGACAAAGACTATCTATGCTTGTATTGACCTCTACAAGTAAATATCAAACAAAATATCAAGTATCAAACAGGAAAGAGCATAGTACAAACACTTGCGTTATGCCTCTGGTAACTGGCCTCTTGCTAGAGGTGAATTCACCCATGTTGTCAGTATGTGTCCTATCAATGAGACATTTCACTACCCACCTGATGACATAGGGGTTTATGCCCAGTTAAGTGAGTTTCTCTAAAATATCTGAGTGTGGATCTGTGTTAAATACCTTTGTCAGGTCAATTTAGGTGAGATGCAAAGTCTTTCTGTCATCCATAGCCTTGGTGATCTTCTCAAAGAAGCTAAACAGATTTAATAGACATGCTCTAACCTTAACAAATCAAGTTCATCTGACTATGCACACATGCACACACAAACACACACACCCAAACACCCCCCCCCCCCATCCACACGCACACACAAAGTTGACTGCTGGGATGGTTCCAGAGTCAGGGCATTACTTATGTCTTTTCTCATAAGATCCAGGGTGTTTATTTCCATGGCCTTATTGATGAGGCTATTTAGGCTTATACTTCTATAATTCCCTGGGCATGTTGATACCCCCCT